>NC_060144.1:370459254-370777066 GCF_021461385.2 Schistocerca piceifrons | reverse complement strand
CGAGTTCTGGTCCAGCACAAATTTTCATGTCGCAAACACCTGACGTCAGCGAACAGTCGCGGAATGCTAAACTATTTCGTGATCATTATATGTAGTCAAATTTTGTCCAAATCTTTCTGCATTTTCTTACGATCGTCTATTGATGATACTTTCCTGTGGACAACAGCTTCATCAGCCAACAATCTTATACTGCTGCCGATCCTCATAAATCGTTGTGTGTGTGTGTGTGTGTGTGTGTGTGTGTGTGTGGGTGGGTGTGTGGAGAATATTAGAATTTTTATTACCTTTCTTAACAGCACATCCTATGTTAGTTTCGTTCCGTGTAACATAACGCCGTCCAGTATAGCATACTGCACTACTGGCTATTAAAACTACTACACCAAGAAGAAATGCAGATGATAAACGGGTATTCATGGGACAAATATATTATACTAGAACTGACATGTGATTACATTTTCACACAATTTGGGTGCATAGATCCTCAGAAATCAGTACCCAGAACAACCAACTCTGGCCATAGTAACGCCCTTGATAGACTGGGAATCGAGTCAAGCAGAGTTTGGATGGTGTCTACAGGTACAGCTGCTCATGCAACTTCAACACGATACCACAGTTCATCAAGAGTAGTTACTGACGTGTTGTGACGAGCCAGTTGCTCGGCCACCATTTGACCAGATGTTTTCAATTGGTGAGAGGTCTGGAGAATGTGCTGGCCACGGCAGCAGTCGAACATTTTCTGTATCCAGAAAGGCCCGTACAGGACCTGCAACATGCGGTCGTGCATTATCCTGCTGAAATGTAGGGTTTCGCAGGGATCGAATGAAGGGTAGAGCCACGGGTCGTAGCACATCTGAAATGTAACGTCCACTGTTCAAAGTGCTGTCAATGCGAACAAGAGGTGACAGAGACGTGTAACCAATGCCATCCCATACCATCACGCCGGGTGATATGCCAGAACGGCGATGACGAATACACGCTTCCAGTGTGCGTTCACCGCGATGTCGCCAAACACGGATGCGACCATCATGATGCTGTAAACAGAACCTGGATTCACCCGAAAAAATGACGTTTTGCCATTCGTGCACCCAGGTTCGTCGTTGAGTACACCATCGTAGGCGCTCCTGTCTGTGATGCAGCGTAAAGGGTAACCGCAGCCATGGCCTCCGAGCTGATAGTCCACGCTGCTGCTAACGTCGTCGAACTGTTCGTGCAGATGGTTGTCGTCTTGCAAACGTCCCCATCTGTTGACTCAGGGATCGAGACGTGGCTGCACGATCCATTACAGCCATGCAGATGACTGTCTCTCGACTGCTAGTGATCCGAGGCCGTTGGAATCTAGCACGGCGTTCCGTATTACCGTCCTGAACCCATCGATTCCATATTCTGCTAACTGTCATTGGATCTCGACCAACGCGAGCAGCAGTGTCGCGATACTATAAACTGCAATCGTGATAGGCTACAATCCGACCTTTATCAAAGTCGGAAACGTGATGGTACGCATTTCTCCTCCTTACACGGGGCATCAGAACAACGTTTCACCGGGCAACGCCAGTCAACTGCTGTTTGTGTATGACAAATCGGTTGGAAACTTTCCTCATGTCAGCACGTTGTAGGTGTCGCCAGCGGCGCCAACCTTGTGTGAATGCTTTGAAAAGCTAATCATTTGCATATCACAGCATCTTCTTCCTGTCGGTTAAATTTCGCGTCTGTAGCACGTCATTTTCGTAGTGTAGCAATTTTAATGACCAGTAGTGTAGGTTCCATTACTCATACTCAAATATTCACCGAGCCAGCCACGTATTTGCGACTTTACGAGGTCTGTTCAAAAAGTTTCAGAATTTTGTCCACAAAATTTTTGTAGGCTTACGTTTTATTTAGTTGTGCATGATCTCCTTCGAACTATTCACCTTTACAAGTGATACACCGCTCCCAACGCCGTTTCCACTTCCTGGTTCAGTCTTGGTACGCCTCTTGCTGGATCGCCCGAAGCACAGTCTGCGAATTTTCTTTTATCTCGTCTGTCGTTGCAAATTTTCGTCCTTTCAACGGGGTTTTAATCTTTGGTCCGCACATGCGCGATCTGGAGACTATGGAGGATGAGGCAGCACAGTGATTTCGTCTATAAGACGGCATCAACAAGGATGAATGTACGGGTGCGTAATCGTGATGCAAGAGCCATAAACTGTCTCGCCACATTTCATGCCGCTCCCCTCTCACATTTTCTCGCAGGAGCCGAAACGCGTCCCGAAAGTACCATCGATTAACAGTTCGTCGCGTTGGCATTAATTCATGACGATCTAATGCTTCAAAATCAAAGAAAACTATCAGCATGTTTTTGGTATTTGACCTGACCTGACGAGCTATTTCTGGTCTTGGAGAACCTTTCCCGACTCAATGTGAAGACCCACGTCTGTGATTCTGTTAAGGAACATGTCGTTCTGATTTGCGCTATCCAACATCTCTTCAAAGACTGTGGGGCGAAGGTCTTTCTGAGGCCATGAGCCGCGGGACGAACTTTGCAACACGTCGCATTCCAAGATGCCGTGTCAGTATTTCATCACATGATCCAACTGCAATCTCTCGGACAATCAGTCTTAGATTGGCACTCACTATTTCGTTGACATTGCTGACATGAGCGTTGTCTGTAGACGTCGAAGGGCATCCCGAAAGAGGGTCATCTTTATCTTCCGTCCGGCCATTTTTAAATCGTGTCAACCATTCGTAACACCAAGTACGACTTAAGCACTCATCACCGTAGGCTTCCTGCGTCATTTGGTGTGTCTGTGTAACGGTATTCTGGAGTTTCACGCTAAATTTGATGCAGATGCGTTGCTTCTCTAACTCTGCCATCTCGAAATTTGCAAATTGTGCTGCACAACGTTCAACTCAGTACAGCACTGAACAATAACTAACAGACATACAACAATGAAACTTCTGGCAGTTACACGTTAAACACAGGCGTGTCCGGGGATGCCAACCGCATTTCGCACCAATACACCAGTGGCGCGAAATTACGGATGTTCCGGAAGTTTTTGTGTAGACCTCGTACTTAGTAACGGAGTACAGCGTCGAATGCCTTTGGAATATCTGGGGAGTCGGAATTTACGTAATCGCCTGTACCTATTGTTTGCAAGATGATGTGAATAAATGAAACAAGCTGTTTTTCACACGAATGGCTTTTTTCTGAGTCCTTGCTCATTCAATGATATAAGTTTGTTTTCTTCTAGGAACGAGGTAGTGTCTGAGCTTTGTACGCAGAATTTAGCATCAGGCGGACGTCAGCGATATTGGTCTGAAATTCTGTGCATCCGAACTTTTACCTATTTTTTTAAAACTGGTGCGAGCCTACGCTATCTGATCAAAAGTATCCAGAGTCAACTACGTAATTTGTCACGAGAGGCGGGCCCGCCAGTGTGAAAGGAGACAGGGAGGACCGTGTTGTCAGTAGAGAAGTGTCAAGAGCAGAATGAGTCGGTCAGGAGACTTCAGCGAATTCGAATGTGGACTAATCATTGAACGTCAACTCAGTAACAAAGCCATCTGAGATATTTAAACAATCCTGCGCCGAATCGAGTGTTGTTGATGTGATTATGAAGTGGAATCGCGAAGAAACAACGCAACTAAAGCAATATCAGGCACACCTTACGTCCTGACGGACACGGACTGTCGAGCAGCCGGCCGTTGTAGCAGAGCGGTTCTAGGCGCTTCAGTCTGGAACCGCGCTGCTGCTACGGTCGCAGGTTCGAATCCTGCGTAGGGCATGGATGTGTGTGATGTCCTTAGGTTAGTTAGGTTTAAGTAGTTCTACGTTCTAGGGTACTGATGACCTCAGATGTTAAGTCCCATATTGCTTAGAGCCATTTGAACCATTTGAACCGTCGAGCATTGTGGAGGGTGATTGCGAAAAATCGCTTGAAATCAGTGGAAGGAATCACCTGTGTGTCCCAAGTGTTACCAGAAATCCAGCTAGCGCAATGACTGTGCGTAGAGTGTTAAAAGCTCGGGGACCAATGGTAGAACAGTCCTCCTCGGTAGCTGCGAGGTGAGCGCAGTTGTTTGCTAACCGAAGGGGCTCAGGTTCGATTCTCTGCTGGGTCGGACATTTTCTCTGGTCGATGACTGGATGTTGTGTTGTCCTTACCCCCTTTGTGTCGTCGTCACTGCACGCGAAGTCGCATGCGCCGTACAGCATAGAACGTCCTAAGTATATGTAACTCCATACTACGGTACTCCGTAAACGGATATATCTTCTCACTTCTCAACCACGAAACTATCGTATCGTATTTCCACTGTGGAGATGGCTGTATGGGAAAGCCAATAAATTAAAAAAAAGTCGCGCGGTTCCTGGTAAGACACATTTCTGTAGCCAATGCTAAGCAAACCTTGAAGCGGTGTGAAGACCGGCACGACTGGAGAGTGAATGACTGTAAACGAGTGATTTGGACTGATGAATCACGTTATACAGTGCGGCAATGTGAAGGAGGGTTTGTCTTTGGCGAACACCTGGAGAACGTTGCCTGCCGTCAACAGTGAAACTACAGAGGAGATGGTCGCGGTACAGTATGGTGGTGCTTTTCTTTTTTATGGTGTGTTCCCCTTAGAAGGGTTAAGAAGACGCTAAATGCGGAAGGGTGTGAACATATTTGTTAGCGTTGTGCACCATGTGCAGTGGAGCAAGTCCTGAGATGATTGTATCAACATGACAATGCACCCTGGCATAAAACAGCTTCTGTGACACAATGGCTTGTAGGCAATAACATTCCTAAATAGGATTGGTCTGCTCACAGTTCCCGCCTGAACTGAATGGAGTCTTTGGGGTGTGACGATTCGATATTACACTGCATTATTGGACATAGGTTCCGCCTTTTATACAAAAAAAATGTGTTTTCTTTTCACCCGAACATGTTTCAATACCTTTGGGCTCTCATCGGTGTGTTTTTTTTTATTGGGCAACTGTAAAAGTGAACATATTTTAGCTTTTAACTGATATAACAAAATGAGGCCTAAAGACAGTTTTTGGTCATTTTTCTTTTTACCTTGATTTTGCATTATATAGTTTTTAGGACCACCTGAATGATGCCCTGCGCTGATAGCTTTTTCATCGGCACACCAAGCGATGTAAATGTCATGTCAGTAAATTAACCTATCCCTTGATGTTTAAAAAAACATTATTTTGGTGTGGCAACATATTTTGTGTACATATTTGTTCTTACTCCTAACCACGTCGGCGTTCATTTGTTCCAGAGTGAATGTGGCTTGACAGAAAGTAGTGTAATCATTTAAAACTTGCTTGCCTTCTGCTATTGTCCTCTACATGTGTAAGTTTTCTCCTGTCGTTAGTTTGTGGTACACGCTGTGCCTGGATTTCATTATTTTTAAGTCTGTTGCTACTGTAGTTGGATGGGGTTAGGACACAAAACAACATCGTGTACATTGCGTTTTGCGAAATGAAAAGGCGATTGCTAAACCGAAAATACGCAATGTACATTTAATAAGTGTGTGAAGTGCCCTCGGAACGAGAAGAGACGAGGACCAGTCACAACAAAACGTGCGTAATAACAAATGTGTACACAAAACATATTGCCACACCAAAATCAGGTTTTTAAAAGATTAAGGGATAGGCTAACTCGCTGATAAAATTCGCATTTACATCATTTGGTTTGCAGATGACAAGTTATCGGTGCAAAAGACCATAGAGATGGTTGGTTCAAATGGCTGTGAGCACTATGGGACTTACCTTCTGAGGCCATCAGTCTCCTAGAGCTTAGAACTACTTAAACCTAACTAACCTAAGGGCATCACACACATCCATGTCCGAGGCAGGATTCGAACCCACGACAGTAGCGGTCGCGCGGTTCCAGACTATAGCGTCTAGAACCGCTCGGCCACCCCGGCCGGCACCATACAGATGGTCCTGCAAAACCATACAATGCAAAACCAACACGACAACAAAAACGAACAAAAGCTGTCTTTAGGCCTTGTTTTGTTAGATCAGCTACAACCTAAAATACCAGCACTTTTACAGTTTCCGATAAAGAAAACCTACAGATGAAGGCACTGAGTTGTTGAAACATGTTTGGGTAACAAGAAAAGCAGTGTTTTGCATGATGAATATTGCAGTGTGTATGTTGTTCAGAAGTACGTTTCAGTGTTCCTTCGGCTGTACTTTGTATCTTGCTTCTGAACAATACCGGCACTGCATTATCGTATTTAACATTCCGACACCGGGCAAGCGACTTTCAATTAAAATGTTTCCCCTGTACAGGAGTATACGTAATGGATATACGACGTGGTTGAAGACATATGAAAATATGGGTCTGGCCGTGAAGTGTGCTCCGATAGCCTAATCGTAGGGTGACCCCTCGCAATAAGCGGGAAATCCGGATCGAGCCACGGCCCCGCACCCACTTTCATTGTCTCCATTCCCTTCATTATACAGCTCATAGTTGACCATATTCAAACTGCGAAACATTTCATGTACCTTTGGGATGAGTTAGGCCGTTGACTTGGCTCCGCATCCCAGCGACCAACATCCCTACCTTCTCTGATTTCGACCCATGAAGTTCATCCACAGGCGTTCAGACACCTCCATCAGTGTTTGCCCAACAGAGTTCAAGCTATCTGAAGGCAGAGTGAACACATCCTATGTTAATGACATCAAATTGGTGTCCGGATACTTGTCTGTTTTTCTTTGTCTAATACTTTAGTATTTAGGTAACTGAAGAGGAATAGTATAAATACGACAGTAATAGTAATAGTAGTAAAAGAGGGAGAGGGAGGGAGGGAGAGAGAGAGAGAGAGTGAGAGGGAGAGAGGGAGGGAAGGAGGGAGGGAGAGAGAGAGAGAGAGAACCGCTGTTATATTTCTTAATGGGGTAGACAACGGTACATTTTTTTAGTCTATTGTTTTTATTTACTTAAAATGTGCCATAAATGTTAAAATGTGTTAAAATCGCGATTTACTACATGGGGGGTCTGCCACATCCGAGCGCTCCGATGTAATCGATGCGACAGTGCAATGATTACCGACGGAATAGAGGTCCTGTGAGTTTCAGATAGTATCACAGACGGCATTAGCATCAACTAAAATACCATCCACAACAAGATTTCTTGTCGTAAATGATTCGTTTATGTTAAACAGTCTGAAAGCACTTGCATGTCCCACGTCTGTTTAACTGGTCATTTCGCTTGTTTTTTAAACGAAGTAAAACGTGACTGCTTGAAAATGACAAACGCATTTATACGGATCGAAAAGGCTCGAAAAGTAATCCCAACCGTAAAAAGCGGAAGTGTTCCGGCATCGGCGACAAAAAGGTCAACTGTACTGTACTATGCTATGCACGCCGATTAAAGGTTGTTCAGTGACAATATTAAAAAACACAAAAGAAACTTTAAACGTTTGTTTTTTCTAAACATAATTTTTCAAGTTGACGGGAGCTATAACTCATGAAATATACATGCAGTTACAGTACACTTTTTTGTAGCTTGTGAGTCGGCCTTTTTCCAGTGTGTTGTTTAGGATTTTTGCGATATATTTTAATTCTGATTTTTGGTGACCGTTTTTATAACAGCTTTTTTGTCGAAAATTTGGTTTTATTTCAGAGTGCGGCCGTGTTCTAAAACCAATGTTTTTAAATATCCCTACGTACCTACCACTTAAGCAATATCATCGTGCCAAAACAGCTTTCGAAATTTTATTCTAGGTTGAAAATTGTAACGTTCAGAGCGCCCACCAACCGCCCTCGCACTCCGCGAAGGCCTTTCGTCGATGTCGTATAGTGCATTCTGGGCGAGAATTTCTTACTAAAAATGCACAATGCAATCTTAAGCCTGTACAACAAAGGTCTAAAGTAAATTTCTTAATTTGTTTGTTATTTTACTGAAAAAAAAACGCGAATATCGTCTCCAAAATCGACCGCCACCCAGATCAACCCCCTTAAACCTGTCGTAAAGAGAATGAAAGGAATGTTGTTTGTGGATCGAAGATTACAAGATTACCTACTAGTAAGTAAAGTGTGTGTGTGTGTGTGTGTACGCGCGCGTGCGTGTGCATATTGCCAGGTGTCTTGTGACAAAAGGACTGCGTATGTAGGACGGTGTTAATCATTCACGGCAGCCAAGCCGCACGTATGGGAATGCTTGTCCTCCAATTAGCGGGTAGCTGAGCGGAGCAGAGTGGGCTGACCTCGCGGTTGCTAGCGTGGCCGCTTGCGGGAAAAATCGGCCGCGTAATTATTAATAGTCGCAAGCGGGCGGGCGGCTAGGCGGCTAGGCGGCTGTTCGTCTCTCATGAAGCGAACCCGGCCCCTGCCTCGCGGCCTTTACTTTGCAATCGATCACTGTGTTCCGTGCAGGCGGCGGACGGCACGCGCGCCGCTAAAACTATCCCGTTGCGTAACTCCGGCCTCCGAACGCGGAAAGCACTACCTGTTTGTCGCGCCTCCGCTGCTCAGACTGCACGTAGCGCGTCTGCCGCTCGCACCGAACTTAGCGATAAGGCAACTCACACTTACCACTCGAAAGCTCACACGTCTGAATATTCTGCGTTCCAGTGAAAGTCTCAAATCACATCGCTACCTGAGATTGCCTTGTAGATTACATTAGAGGAAATCCTCGAAGATCTAGGATGAAATTTTCACTCTGCAGCGTGGTAAGTTCTTGTACGAAACTTCCTGGGAGGTTAAATTTGTATGGAGGACCGACCCTCGAACTCGAGACGTTTGCGTTTCGAGGGCATGTGCTCTACCGAATGAGCTACACAAGCAGGTTTCAAAAATTGGAAATTTGTGTTAAGGTCTTATGGGACCAAACTGCTCAGGTCATAGGTCCCTAAGCCTGCACACTACTTAATCTAGCTTAATCTAACTTGCTGTGGACAACACACACGCACACCCATGCCCGTGGGAGGAATCTAACCTTCGACGGGGGAAGCTGCAAGCGGGTTTCACGACCCATCCTCACAGCTTTGGAGCGCAGGAGATGAGGGACTGACGGAAGTAAAGCAGTGAGGACGGGACATGACATAGAAATGGAGGAAACTGACAGGTTAAAAAGCGGTATTGTAGTTCTGAATTACCGGTATTTTTCGGTATTTGTTTGGTTTAGATTTTTGTAACTTTTTTTTTACTAGTAACCGAGTAACAAAAGCGAAACAAAAAAATGGCTCTAAGCACTATGGGACTTAACATCTAAGGTCATCAGTTCCCTAGAACTTAGAACTACTTAAACCTAACTAACCTAAGGACACACACACACATCCATGCCCGAAGCAGGATTCGAACCTGCGGCCGTAGCGGCCGCGCGGGTGCAGACTGAAGCGCCTAGAACCGCTCGGCCACTCCGGCCGGCAAAAGCGAAACATCAATTAGCCGTAGCAGCAGTCCTAAAATTTTTTATTAGTAAGATCTGCCTTGGTTTGAAATTTTATGTAATTATAGAAAGCTGCAAAAGTGATTATTGCTATTTTAATAACAATGGTTAGTGCTATTTTAATAACAATGGTTATTTTAATAACTATTGTTTAATAACCAAATTTTAATAACAATGGTGGCAAAGTGCTGGGCTTACACACTACTTTCACTTAAACTAACTTACGCTAAGGACAACAAACACACACCCATTCCGAGCGTGGACTAGAACCTCCGTCGGGGCGAGCCGCGCGAACCGTGGCAAGCTGCCTCAAACCACGCGGCTTAATAGCAAGTGCTGACAGGAACGAGCAGCAAACACATGGCATAAGAACTGGTACAGCATCGCTGCGACAACAGTGTCCCTCTTGCCGTGTGTCGTGGCTTAAGGTACGCGTGTACGTGAGGTGTGCAAAATTTGAACTTGCCCCCCACCTGGGCTGTACGGTAGTTTCTCGCTGCCATTGCCGGATATCTGTTGTAATACAGAATGGCACAAACCCCATTCTGTTATGAAGAACAACACTACATTTGCTTTAAAAGATTAAAGCTTTGTCTGACTTTTCTATGAAATAATAAAGGAGGAAGGAAATTATGATAACAGTAAAAAATTAATGACTTAACAAAAATCCATTCATAATTTTCAACAGAAATACAAAATAGCTACAATACGTGCTTTTATATTCTTACAGCCTTTGGAAACGGAGAAACTAACACGAAAATCACGGTTTTTCAACCTCAGTTTTCACGCGTTAGCACTGACTATTCGTAATGCCTAAATAGTGTTGTTGTTGTTGTTGTTGTTGTTGTTGTTGTGGTCTTCAGTCCTGAGACTGGTTTGATGCAGCTCTCCATGCTAATCTATCCTGTGCAAGCTCTTTCATCTCCCAGTACCTACTGCAGCCTACATCCTTCTGAATCTGCTTAGTGTATTCATCTCTTGGTCTCCCTCTACGATTTTTACCCTCCACACTGCCCTCCAATGCTAAATTTGTGATCCCTTGATGCCTCAGGACATGTCCTACCAACCGGTCCCTTCTTCTAGTCAACTTGTGCCACTAACTTCTCTTCTCCCCAATCCTATTCAATATCTCCTCATTAGTTATGTGATCTACCCACCTAATCTTAGACATTCTTCTGTAGCACCACATTTCGAAAGCTCCTATTCTCTTCTTGTCCAAACTATTTATTGTCCATGTTTCACTTCCATACATGGCTACACTCCATACAAATACTTTCAGAAACGAGTTCCTGACACTTAAATCAATACTCAATGTTAACAAATTTCTCTTCTTCAGAAATGCTTTCCTTGCCGTTGCCAGTCTACATTTTATATCCTCTCTACTTCGACCATCATCAGTTATTTTGCTCCCCAAATAGCAAAACTCCTTTACTACTTTAAGTGTGTCATTTCATAATCTAATTCCTTGAGCATCAGCCGTCTTAATTCGACTTCATTCCATTATCCTCGTTTTGCTTTTGTTGATGTTCATCTTATATCCTCCTTTCAAGACACTGTCCATTCCGTTCAACTGCTCTTCCAAGTCCTTTGCTGTCTCTGACAGAATTACAATGTCATCGGCGAACCGCAAAGTCTTTATTTCTTCTCCCTGTATTTTAATACCTACTCCAAATTTTTCTTTTGTTTCCTTTACTGCTTGCTCAATATATAGATTGAATAACATCGGGGAGAGGCTACAACCCTGTCTCACTCCCTTCCCAACGACTGCTTCCCTTTCATGTCCCTCGAGTCTTATAACTGTCATCTGGTTTCTGTACAAATTGTAAATAGCCTTTCGCTCCCTGTATTTTACACCTGCCACCTTTAGAATTTGAAAGAGAGTCTTCCAGTCAACATTGTCAAAAGCTTTCTTTAAGTCTACAAATGCTAGAAATGTAGGTTTGCCTATCCTTAATCTTCCTCCTAAGATAAATCGTAAGGTCAGTATTGCCTCACGTGTTCCAACATTTCTACGGAATCGAAACTGATCTTCCCCAAGGTCGCCTTCTACCAGTTTTTCCATTCGTCTGTAAATAATTCGCGTTAGTATTTTGCAGCTGTGACTTATTAAACTGATAGTTCGGTAATTTTCACATTTGTCAACACCAGCTTTCTTTGGGATTGGAATTACGTATTATATTCTTCTTGAAATCTGAGGGTATTTCGCCTATCTCGTACATCTTGCTCACCAGATGGTAGAGTTTTGTCAGGACTGGCTCTCCCAAGGCCGTCAGTAGTTCTAATGGAATGTTGTCTACTCCCGGGGCCTTGTTTCTACTCAGGTCTTTCAGTGCTCTGTCAAACTCTTCACGCAGTATTGTATCTCCCATTTCATCTTCATCTACATCCTCTTCCATTTCCATAATATTGTCCTCAAGTACATCGCCCTTGTACAGACTCTCTATATACTCCTTCCACCTTTCTGCTTTCCCCCGTTTGCTTAGAACTGGGTTTCCATCTGAGCTCTTGATATTCATATAAGTGGCTCTCTTATCTCCAAAGGTCTCTTTAATTTTCCTGTAGGCTGTATCTATCTTACCCCTAGTAAGATAAGCCTCTACATCCTTACATTTGTCCTCTAGCCATGCCTGCTTAGCCATTTTGCACTTCCTGTCGATCTCATCTTTGAGACGTTTGTATTCCTTTTTGCCTGCTTCATTTACTGCATTTTTATATTTTCTCCTTTCATCAATTAAATTCAATATTTCTTCTGTTACCCAAGGATTTCTACTAGCCCTCGTCTTTTTACCTACTTGATCCTCTGCTGCCTTCACTACTTCATCCCTCAGAGCTACCCATTCGTCTTCTACTGTATTTATTTCCCCCATTCCTGTCAATTGTTCTCTTATGCTCTCCCTGAAACTCTGTACAACCTCTGGTTCTTTCAGTTTATCCAGGTCCCATCTCCTTAAATTCCCACCTTTTTGCAATTTCTTCAGTTTTAATCTACAGTTCATAACCAATAGATTGTGGTCAGAGTCGACATCTGCCCCTGGAAATGTACTACAATTTAAAACCTGATTCCTAAATCTCTGTCTTACCATTATATAATCTATCTGATACCTTTTAGTATCTCCAGTATTCTTCCATGTATACAACCTTCTTTTATGATTATTGAACCAAGTGTTAGCTATGATTAAGTTATGCTCTGTGCAAAATTCTACCAGACGGCTTCCTCTTTCATTTCTTAGCCCCAATCCATGTTTACCTACTATGTTTCCTTCTCTCCCTTTTCCTACTGTCGAATTCCAGTCACCCATGACTATTAAATTTTCATCTCCCTTCACTACCTGAATAATTTCTTTTATCTCATCATACATTTCTACAATTTCTTCGTCATCTGCAGAGCTAGTTGGCATATAAACTTGTACTACTGTAGTAGACATGGGCTTCGTGTCTATCTTGGCCACTATAATACGTTCACTATGCTGTTTGTAGTAGCTTACCCGCATTTCTGTTTCCCTATTCATTATTAAACCTACTCCTGCATTACCCCTATTTGATTTTGTGTTTATAACCCTGCAGTCACCTGACCAGAAGTCTTGTTCATCCTGCCACCGAACTTCACTAATTCCCACTATATCTAACTTTAACCTATCCATTTCCCTTTTTAAATTTTCTAACCTACCTGCCCGGTTAAGGGATCTGACATTCCACGCTCCGATCCGTAGAATGCCAGTTTTCTTTCTCCTGATAACGACGTCCTCTTGAGTAGTCCCTGCCCGGAGATCCGAATGGGGGACTATTTTACCTGCGGAATATTTTACCGAAGAGGACGCCATCATCATTTAACCATACAGTAAAGCTGCATGCCCTCGGGAAAAATTACGGCTGTAATTTCCCCTTGCTTTCAGTCGTTCGCAGTACCACAACAGCAAGGCCGTTTTGGTTAGTGTTACAAGGCCAGATCAGTCAATCATCCAGACTGTTGCCCCTGCAACTGCTGAAAAGGCTGTTACCCCTCTTCAGGAACCACACGTTTGTCTGGCGTCTCAACAGATACCCCTCCGTTGTGGTTGCACCTACGGTACGGCTATCTGTATCGCTGAGGCACGCAAGCCTCCACACCAACGACAAGGTCCATGGTTCATGGGGGGGGGGGGGGGGTAAATAGTGTTAAGATCCCCGATTACAACATTATTTTTGAGCTTAACTTCGACAAATTCGAATAAGTAGGAGAATATTGGTGATGTTTTGTGTTGTTTAACCACTTAGCAATTTTTAAGAAAAGCGGTGAAGGGAGACGGGACGAAGTTTTCTTTATTTGCCTAATAAATTTAATATTTTGGTACTAGGTATATGGAGACAGAGTCGAATTTCATCAGTCTTTGTTCGATTTCTTCGTTTATTACAGGAAATGACAGGAATAGAAAATCGAAATTCGCATGTCTCTGAAACCAGTTATTTTGAGCGGATTTAATAGGTTTAAACTGGCGTGAAAAAAAAAAAAACGATATAACGGAAAGGCTAATGTTCCGAGTTCGAGTCTGCCAGTATTGATCTGCCAGGAAGTTTAATTTCCGAAGATTTGTAACCTATACGAAATAAAAGTACCTAATATAATTTATGAAAAATTGGAAATGACATTGCACATTTTTAACCCTGCAATTATACTGTAAATGCACATGACCTGTGAACACTCTACTGGGGAACTGACTGCCAGAATTATCAAAAAAATGAAAAGTACTGTTCTAGAGGTGGAAATTCGTGGTTTATTATTATGACATTATTTTTAACCGTCTAACCCTTTTCTTCTTTTTCCTGGGCGTGTCGTCAGAGGGTTGGTATGTTATTCCGGCCAATATTACTGGCAGAGCGTGGTCGGATGACCTTCCTGTCACCACTCCTTCCCAGCGAGACGGAATTTGCGTGTCTCTGTGTGTAGCGTTATTTCATGTGAAAGAATGAGAGAACGTTTCCAAAATGTATACCAGTCGTGTAACTGAGGCAGGACATGGGTACCGAAGGCTATTGTTAACTATCCAATGAATAACGAAATCAAGTTTTCGTATGATAATTTACAAACAATAAAGGCTTGAAGACACTATGCCTGAAGGAAATAAATCTGTTGAGTTTCTCACGCTTAAGTCTTTTTTTCTGCCGCTCTTCCTGGGACAAACTTAATTGAGTCCTACTGTCAGCAGTCCCTTTTGGGATGGTTTGTCGAGATGTAACTTGATGTTATTCATCATCGCTCATCAAATCCCATTCAACATGATCGCCACCAGTACGCTCATCTTCGTCTACTTCATTCTGTCTATAGTTGTCCTTTCCTTCAGAATCACTTTCGTCTTCACAGCGAGGTATCCTGAGTCTCCTTACCCAATAATTTGTTCCCTGTTATTTTGGAGATCATAAACTCTTAAAATAAAAATCTATTACGAATCCCTTGGACCCGTATACTTTATAGTTATTAGGCGTGGCCTATTATTATTATTATTATTATTATTATTATTACTGGTGCCCTAGCACAGTTTCATGCAGGAATAAAAAACTTCATAAAAACGGAAATGTGGAAAGAATGACTTGCACTAACAATGTTCTAGGACACGTAGTGTCCTAGCAGTTATGCTGGTGAAAATGACAACTACTCCAAACAAGTTTGTACTTACTGCTGGATAGGTCTCTACCAACGCAAAGATTGTTTGGATTCTCACTTAGCAAAGTGCATCCATATCTTAGAAACATTTTTAAAAAATGTGCGAAGAAGAAATACTCCGCCGTAGTACTCCAGGGTTAATACAATTAAGGTTTTCACGCCCCGCGCTTACTCATTTAAAACGTCCGGGCTGCAAGACTCGGTCTATGTGTAAAACTATTCGCCTACGATTCGTCTTTATCTGCGGTAGATATCTTTAGAGGCAAGTGAGCACATGCACGTGGTGTGAATAGTTTTATACGGTTACCATACTGATAGCTCGGAAGATTTAACTGACAAGCAGAAACCTTTATTATTCCTACCAGTTTAGAGTATCGTAAGTCATAACGCGCAGTGAGTTACTCATCACAATAGTTTTTGGATAGATATTGTACTTTCTAAACAATATTTAAAAATTAGTGTAACAGGTTGTGACGTTCAGATTGCATGGAACCTCACGTACTGTAAATATTACAAACAAAAAGAAAAAAAAAATGAAGAAAGGCTGATGTTCCCACCACACACCATAAGTGAAACTGCCTTGAAGAAAAACTTGAAACATGTTCATTCGCTAATTAATACAAAAATAACACAAACATTAATATAAGTGCACGAGATAATTCTTGGGCTATTGTAGCCAATCATTATCAAGAGAAACCAGTTAATAGTGCATTACATTCTTTCAGTATTTAAGTTCACTGAACATTTTATTCAGTTTATTATAGTTTCGTAATTAATTTACCTGGGTTTTCTATTTCCAACCACAAGCTAAACTTGCTTTTTCTTTCGTCCGTAAATTTGAGCATATCATCTTCATGACAGCATTTATTAATTGATTTGTTCATTTCTTTTATTTATTAATTTCAGTAAACTTGTTAAAACGTTGCACAGCGAGAATAACTAGAACGATTGAAAAACCTGTAACCGCTACTAGCAATACGAATTTTTCTTCTTCAAATAACGCTGACTGCGCAGTGTGCGCTAACGCACCAGCAGTTGTTGATGTGTTGAACGCGTGCGGTGTGGATCACTCATGCGCTCATGGTTTGAGCTGTGATACGAAACTAATTAAACGATGATTTCATATCTTATAGTCAGGGAAACTAATTAATTATGGTATGACAACGTATATTTGTTGTGTTGTTTTCTGGCAAAGTGAATTTTATTGAAATTCGTCGCTCAATTAATTGACTAAATTACACTACTGGCCATTAAAATTGCTACACCAAGAAGAAATGCAGATGATAAACGGGTATTCATAGGACAAATATATTATATTAGAACTGACATGTGATTACATTTTCACACAATTTGGGTGCATAGATTCTGAGAAATCAGTACCCAGAACATCCAACTCTGGCCGTAGTAACGCCCTTGATACGCCTGGGCATTGAGTCAAACAGAGCTTGGATGGCGCGTACAGGTACAGCTGCCCATGCAGCTTCAACACGATACCACAATTCATCAAGAGTAGTGGCTGACGTATTGTGACGAGCCAGTTGCTCGGCCACCATTTGACCACACGTTTTCAGTTGGTGAGAGATCTGGAGAATGTGCTGGCCAGTGCAGCAGTCGAACATATTCTGTACCCAGAAAGGCCCGTACAGGATCTGCAACATACGATCGTGCATTATCCTGCTGAAATCTAGGTTTTCGCAGGGATCGAATGAAGGGTAGAGCCACGGGTCGTAACACATCTGAAATGTAACGTCTACTGTTCAAAGTACCGCCAATGCGAACAAGAGGTGACCGAAACGTATAATCAATGGCACCCCATACCATCCCGCTGGGTAATACGCCAGTATGGCGATGACGAACACACGCTTCCAATGTGCGTTCGCCTCGATGTCGCCAAACACGGATGCGACCATCATGATGCTGTAAACAGAATCTGGATTCATCCGAAAAAATGACGTTTTGCCATTCGTGCACCCAGGTTCGTCGTTGAGTACACCATCGCAGGCGCTCCTGTCTGTGATGCAGCGTCAAGGGTAATCGCAGCCATGGTCTCCGAGCTGATAGGCCACGCTGCTGCAAACGTCGTCGAACTGTTCGTGCAGATGGTTGTTGTCTTGCAAACGGCCCCATCTGTTGACTCAGGGATCGAGACGTTGCAGCCATGCGGATAAGATGCCTGTCATCTCGACTGCTAGTGATACGAGGCCGTTTGGATCCAGCACGGCGTTCCGTATTACCCTCCTGAACCCACCAATTCGATATTGTGCTACCCTCTAAAGCCCCATTTAGTACCAGGAAGTTACTCCGTGATGTCTTAACAAATGTCATACCATCTTGTCCCTTCTTTCTGTCAGTGTTTTCCATATATTTCTTTCCTCTCCGAGTCTGTGCAGAGGTTCCTCATTCCTTACCTTATCAGTTCACCTAATTTTCAACATTTGTCTGTAGCACCACATCTCAAATCCTTCAATTCTCTTCTGTTCCGGTTTTCTCACAGTCCATGTCTCACTACCATGCAATGCTGTGATCCGAACGTTCATTCTCAGAAATACATTCCTCAACTTAAAGCCAATGTTTGATACCAGTAGACTTCTCTTGGCCAGGAATACCCCTTTTGCCAGTGCTAGTCTGCTTTTTATGTCCTCCTTGCTCCGTCCGTCATGGGTTATTTTGCTGCATAGATATCAGAATTACTAAACTTCTTCTGCTTAATGATCACCAACTATGATGTTAAGTTTCTCGTTGTTCTCATTTCTGCTACTTCTCATTACTTTCATTTTTCTTCGCTTTACTCACAGTCCATAATCTGTTCTCATTCCATTCAGGAAATCCGGTAATTCTTCTTCACTTTCACCGAGGATAACAATGTAGTCAACTAATCTTGTCACTGATATCCATTCAACTTGAATTTTAATTCCACTCTTGAACCCTTATTTTATCTCCGTAATTGATTCTTCGATGTACAGATTGAACATTAAGTGGAAAGACTACATCCCTGTCTAACACCTTTGTTAACCAGAGCACTTTGTTCACGGTCTTCCACGCGAATTGTTCCCTCTTGGATTTTGTACATTTTGTATATTACCCGTCTTCTAGTATAGCTCACCCGAATTTTCTCATGATATCGAACATCTTGCACCAGTTGACATCGTCGAACGCTTTTTCCAGGTCGACAAATCCTATGAACGTCTTGATTTTTCTTCAGTCTTGCTTCCATTATCAACGTAACGTCAGTAACTGTCTCTCTTGCACCTTTGAAAGGGGACTGCCCTGCTTGCCACGAAGATTTTCAGAAAGCTGGTGGCCATAAATGTGAATGAAGTTGCGAATTTGATTAATGCACTCAACCTCTGTAGTTTCTATATAACCATATTCTTTGTAAGATTGTGTTGTTGGTCAGAATGTCAGAGAGTAACTATGTGTATTAGACCGTTTGGCAATGTACCTGGTTTAAAAAGGATAGAAGTTGGCCTGCCGTGTAGTGTAGGCAGCATTATTTAAGGAGAATTTTGTAACAATATGTTTTGAGCAACGATATTGAGCAAATGAGATTATATTAATGGAAGAATGACAAAGCCCATTGTTCAGGTAATCAAGTTTTTTAATATTTGTAACTGTTTAGATTCTTAATGTTAGAACACTGCGTGTGACTGAAGTCTGATGTAGAAATTTTATAATGTAAAATATGGATTTTGCTTACAGCTGAAAAAAGTGTCAAGGAAGGCAGTTGTACGCAGGAGTGTTATTAAGAAATATTTTTGCTAACCTGCCTGGGTATGACAACTTTATGAAAAGGTGTATTGTTATAATGGCTTCATGAAGCGTAGTTAAGCTTGGAGTCTTTGTTCTGATTTATCAGTCGTTAAGATTAGTTCTCCATTTTCATTTTTTACTTTCATGACTCTGCACACGCGCATTGCACATCGTGAGTTGTGTACTGAGAAACATTTTATTAATATTGGAAAGATAGTGGACATCGCAAGTACGGCAAACATAATTTTATTTTTTGATAGTCATATTGTTATTCCTAATAGCAACAAGTTGCAGAGCAGACGAGCGTTTCATGCGCGCATGTCGGCCAACAAATTTAATTACCATCATAGTTCATGTCCGCTGTAAAGTACAGTGATTGTCAGAGTGTACTTGTGAAAATAATGTCATATCGCTTCAGAGGCTTAATGCCAGTAGAAGATTTCAGTGAAGTGCTACGTTGTGTGGAAGACTAAAGATAAAGATTAGCAATCTTCAGAGCTAACATTTTGATATCAGTCACAAAGTTTTGCATTCAGACGGCATATAAAAATTTCATTGAAAACAGATTGCGTTCTCTCAGACGAATTGTTTTGGTGCACCGGTTAGTCTGGATTTCGCATTGTGTGACGTAAGCTCAGCATATTTCCGTTCAAAATTAAATTTTCAAGTAGTTCTGTTGTCCAACACTGAGATTTACATATTTCAATCTCAAAATAAGTTTTAAGCATGTCTCAGATACCAAAACGTTCACCTTTCCTAAAGTCAAAATGGTAGTCATCTAACACATTCTCAGTTTTCTTTTACATTCTTCTGTTTATTACTCTTGTTAGCAACATGGATACATGAGCTTTGTTAAGGTGACTGTACTACAATACTCGCGCTTGTCGGCTCTTGCAATTTTGGGAACCGTGTAGATGATATTTTTCCGAATGTCAGATGGTATTCGCCAGACTCATACATTCTGCATACCGTGAATAGTCGTTTTGTTACCACTTTCCCCAGTTAATTTAGAAAGTCTGATGGAATTTTAGCCCTATTGCGTTTTTCGATCTTAAGCCTTCCAAAGCTCTTTTCAGTTCTGAGTAACACTGGACTCTCTGTCTCTTCTATATCGACTCCAGCTTCTTCTAGCACATCAGACAAGTCTTCGCCCTCACAGAGTCCTTCAGGGTACTCTTTCCACCTATCAGCTGTCTCTTTTGCATTAACAGTGGAATTCCCACTGCACTCTTAATGTTACCATCCTTGCTTTTAATTTCACCAAAGGTTATTCTGATTTTTGTATATGCTGAGTCAGCCCTCCCGACAGTTATTTCTTTTTCTATTTCTTCATGCAGCCATTCCGCCTTAGCTTCCTGCCCTACCTATTTATTTAATTTCTAAAAGACTTGTATTTCTGAATTCCGCGGAACATTTTTGTACTTCCTTCTTTCGTCGATCAACTGAAGTATTTCTTCTGCTACCCTGGTTTCTTCGTAGTTACCTTGTTTGTACCTATATTTTCTTCCCAACTTGTATGACTGTCCATTTTAGAGATGTCCATTCCTCTTCAACCTAACTGCCTATAGAGCTATTTCTTATCGTAGTATCCAGAGCCTCACAGAACTTCAAGTCTCTCTCTTCATTTCATAGTACTTCCGTAACCCATTTATTTGCGCATTGATTCTTCGTGACTAGTCTCTTAAACTTCAACCTACTCTTCATCATTACTAAATTGTAATTTGAATCTACATCTGCTCCAGGGTAAGCCTACAGTCCAGTATCTGATTTCGGTTCAAATGGCTCTGAGCACCATGGGACTTAACTTCTGAGGTCATCAGTCCCCTAGAACTTAAAACTACTTAAACCTAACTAACCTAAGGACATCACACACATCCATGCCCGAGGCAGGATTCGAAAATGTGACCGTAGCTGTCGCGCGGTTCCAGACTGAAGCGCTTAGAACCGCTCGGCCACAACGGCTGGCTATCTGATTTCGGAATCTCTTCCTTAACCATGACGTAATCCCGGCCTTTTCCAAGTATACTTCCTCTTTTTGTGATTCTTGAATAGAGTATTCGCTTTTACTAGCTCAAATTTATTACAGAATTCAATTAGTACTTCTCCTCTCTGATTCTTAGTACCGTATTTTCCCGTACTATTTCATCTGCTCCTTCCCCTGCAACGTCTATTACATTTTCATCTCCCTGTATGTACTGAATTATCCGTTTAATATCCTAGTACACTTTCTCTACCTCATCTTCTGCTTACAACGTCAACATGTATACATGAAGTGTTGTTGTCGGTATTGGTTTGCTGTCTTCCTTCCTACCTTCGTGTGAAATGTGTATGGGGGTAGGTACACCCATGTATCTCGAATCCGCGCCACTCAAATGGTTCAAATGGCTCCGAGCACTATGGGACATAACTTCTGAGATCATCAGTCCCCTAGAACTTAGAACTACTTAAAACTAACTAACCTAAGGACATCACACACATCCATGCTCGAAGCAAGATTCGAACCTGCGACCGTAGCGGTCGCGCGGTTCAAGACTGTAGCGCCTAGAACCGCTCGGTCACTACGGCCGGCTTCCGTGCCACTCACTCGTTAGTGACATGGTGCCTGCTACAGCAGCTACCAGCCTGCGTACAATTGTTACGAGACCGCGCTCGCCCATCTGAGGAAGGAAGGAGTGTTTTTTCATGTCTGCAGAAACATAACTCACCGTGAAAACTCAAACACATCAAAAGAGCTTTATACGAGTGACTGACAGATACAAGTCAAAATGAGAAGGACAGAGGGAGGGAAGGAGAGAAAGAGAGAGAATACAAGGGGAGAAGTATTAGAGCACGATACAAAGTAGACCCTGCGCCATGGCAAATCTCGGCGCTGGATCAGGGTCTGGCATTTTTGCCTCTAATACCACAATAACAACATCCGACTAGAGCCGGTAGAGGCTCCTGTTTTCGTGTCGACCTTGTTGCCGTTTATTTCGACACGCTCACGTGGACGGCCTTGCGAAACAGCAAATAGTCGTTGCCATTAAGGGAGTGCGGTTATACCTAACGTGGAAGGCTAACGGCTGGAGGTTAGGCAGTTTAGCACTTCTGTCTCTGGCAGCCACTCACTAGGATAAAACATTAACTGCTCTATACGAGTGAGGGACAAGTTAGCCAGTCGTAATTTGAGCAAAATAAACGGAAACGGGAAGAAAGATACAGCGTAATATTCGCTTACTCCTTCGCGATAAATGAATTCACAACAAAATGTTTGGCATCACATGCATGTCTGTGAACGAGTGTGGCCTCGGATTTAAGGGGTGCAGAGCATAAAGAAAAAACTCTTATTAAACTAAAAAAAATGTACTGTGAAATAAATTCAAACCAATAACCAAAATAAATGTGCTGAACTTTTCACAAATGTGAAATCAGAATCTGCTGCAGTGTAAAATTCAACGTGTGTTTCGCCACCTAGTACACTGTAACGTGTTTGTACCTTCCTTCACAATCTGGTAGAGAATTTGCTGCTCAAGCCTGTCCCACATTTCGACAGCTGTTCTCTTGCTGTCATCACAAACGACGTGGCGCAGTGGTAACATACTGGACGATGACACAGATCCCCCGTCCGTCCACCCAGATTAGGGTTTTCCGTGATTTCCTAAATCACTTAAGACGAATGTTGGAATGGTTTCTTTGGAAGGTCATAGGTGATTTCATTCCCAGTCCCACCCTTCCGTCTACGATGACATCGTCGCCGACGTGAATTTAAACTCTCCCTTCCTTCTTTCCTTCCTGAGATTATCTAGTGTGTGAGGAGGAGTCCTGCAATGACGGAATGCAAGTTTCAACTCGTCTCAAACATGATCGATCGGGTTCATGTCAACTGACATCGCAGGTCATTTCATTTTGTTCAATCCTGCCTCCAGAAGGGAGATGTAGATGAGGTGGCTGAGGTGTGCTCTTGTATTATCGGGTTGCATGTGTAGCGTAGGCTTTGGGTGGAGTGGGTTTTGGGCTGTGGGCTGTGGAGGTGTGGGCTCAATTTTATAAGGAATTTGTTAAACACAACATTTTCTTTTTGACAATGGAGAAATAGAACATAATTTAAAGCCCAATACAGTTCTTCAGGCTAGGAATCAACAAGAGAATAACAGCGTAAAATACCTTTAACAGTATGAAAACAAAATTCAAATTTACTTCGCCGTAGCAGTAAGAATCGGGGCAACAATGATTTGCAATAATAGCTTATAATATCTGGACTCTCGACCAGGCTGGAAAATGACAAAATTAACTTCTGCAATTAACTGATGGACAACAACTGGAAGATAACTATCAGATTTACTTAACGCTATTTACATAACACTTAAATATAGATACATGACCACTGCCATCACCAGGTAGTCCACTAAAGCTAAGCTACTATCAACCATCTACAGGAGTACCTACGAAACTTTATCCATTCAGAGTGTCCCAGGAATGTCGCGACGAACTTCGAGGGGTTGTAGAGAGGGCCTTGAAGGACAAATCGAGGATAGGACCCCTTGTCCGCAAACGTAAGCCAACGTCGCTACAGAGCGTCGAATTTACAGGTAGCTGCGCGTCCCACTTGGCCACCCCTTCGCTAGTAAACTTGACTACGTACGCTGACGGACTGATTGCCACGATCGCTAGTGGAGAAGGTAAAGCTATGCAGCTTCTGCTCAGGCAGGCCTTGTCTCCTATGAATGCGATGCTCTGTTGCCTTGGTGGATTACGCTTTCCGACACGGGTTTCCATCCACAGTTTATATTCCTTCTGGAAGCCTCTTCAATCTCCAGTGTTTTTCGGTATCAGACACGATTATTGGATAAGAAACAACATTGTGAGACGTTCCACCTGTGGTCCGTTAGCGTACGAAGTCACGTTTGCTGCAAAATGGTTGACCTAGTGGCAAGCCCCGGCACCTGTAACTTCGACGCTCTGCAGCGTTGTTGAATAACTTTTCTGGACTCGGGTTCCTGCGCTCAATTTGTTCCTCAAGAAACCCTTACAATCTCTCGATGTTTGCCGCAACATTTCTGGGACATCCTGTATAATTTTCTGTACAATATAACACACAAAAAGATCAAACTTACAGGGTACCACTTTATAAGATAATTTGCGATACAATGGCACCAACAAAATTAGATACACTCATAACGTACTAATAACAAAATGACGTTATGTACAATATCATGTATAAAATCAGTCACGCTCAGAGCATACAAATAACAAAATCAGTATAGCTTTCTGTTAGAGAAGATGCCTATACGTCCCGTTTCTATCACACACACCCATAGCCGCCGCACTATACCCACTGACCCTCAGATTGTATTATTACTCATCATCCATATACTCACTGCACAGCCTGTACACTTCTCAGTACACTGTATTACATCAATTGGCCAATCAAAATATTGCTTTCGACCACTACAGTTCGTGCTCCTCATGCAACGTGGAAGCCCCTGTCTGCGTCTCCATTGCGTCTCCTCCGTACTCTTGTCCGGGAATAGGCACCAACCACTCTCTTGTGTCCACGCAGCGGCCACGCCTCCCGTTGACCGTTAGGTGGCGTCCTACGTGAGCGAACCATTGCGAATGGGGGCAGCGCGGCGACCGCACGAAAATATCAAACAATGACTATCAGTTGAATTGTCC
Organism: Schistocerca piceifrons; assembly: GCF_021461385.2. Lineage (NCBI taxonomy): Eukaryota > Metazoa > Arthropoda > Insecta > Orthoptera > Acrididae > Schistocerca > Schistocerca piceifrons. The sequence continues at coordinate 370,752,655 of NC_060144.1, read as the reverse complement.
TACGTTAGCGCACACTCGCGTGTAACCGTACGACGCGCGATGCGGCGAAGCGTACGTTATTACTTGGTTTGATATTTTCATTCGTAGTGGACGCGCTGTGCAGTTTGTGGTTCAACTTACAATGTACGAAATTTTGACCAGAGCTATCCTATAGCGTTGTGTATTAGGCGAGAAAAGAACTAAAATTGGCACTTCATGAACTGATTTAATTTATTGACACGTTTCGATAGATCATTACCAGAACATAGCTATGTTAAAAACAAAAGGAAGAATTACAATAAGAAATGCCACAGACAATTATATGCACAATGGTCAGACGTTGCATCAGTACTTGCAAAGAAATACTCACAGCAGTGGGCACATAAAGTATTGAAAACATGCACGTAGCCTAGTACCACACTGTACATACAGACAAGAGTGGTGAGGAAAACATCTGCCATCATCAAATGACGTTGGTAACTAATACCGTGCATAAGTGACCATCGAAAAACGTAGCCAACGCTGAACACCGATTATGTACTATACAATTTGAAAACGGTGAAGGAACCATGCGGGCATAGTATTAAAAAAAGTATGCGCTGTACATTTTTTGTCTTCGTGCTTGCCAAACCCTACCTTGGCTAGCAGGGTCATCCCTTCCCAATTGAGGACGTTTGGATCGTTATGAGCTGGGCCTTCAGATCAGCTCGAGATTTTGACGATCTAATGCACCAGCTGGACAGAATTAGGCACGATATCCCATGGGAGGACATCCAACAACTCTACCAATGCCTAGCCGAATAACTGCTTGCATAATGGCCAATGGTGGACTAAAGCGTTATTGATTTGTTCAATTTGTGAAACCCGTTCTTCTGAGTAAATCGTAAATTTTTTCTGAAAATGTGATCATTTTCTTTTATGTACATGTACATCGCATCTACAGGTTTCCGTTCCATTCGGATAATTCTTCGTGATGCGTCGTTTTTCTGTCTTAGAGTGTATATAAAATGAATAGCAAGGGATACAACACACATCCATGGAATACACCCGAAGCTATATCTGCATCTGTTGATGCCTTTCCATCCGGCATAACTTCCCGCGTCCTGCTTACTAAGAAATCGTTAACCCGCTCACAAATTTAGTGTCATACTCCATACGATTGTTCTTTTGACAATAAGCATAAGTGTGGTACTGAGTCAAATTCTTTTCGGAAACCAAGAAATACTGCATCTGTCTGACGGCCTTGATCCATGACTTTAAGGATGTCATGCGAGAAGTGTGAGAGGTGGGTTTCACATGATCGATGTTTTCGAAATACGTTCTGGCTGGCATGGAGGAGATGTTTCTCTTCGACATACCTCAATATGAGTTCAGAATCTGTTCCAAGATTATACAAGAAATGGACGGCAAGCATACTGGACGATTGTTCTGTGGATCACTTCTGCTACCCTTCTTGTATACAGGTGTGATCTGTGCTTTTTCCAACTACTTTACTTTGATGGTTCTCTCTTGCAAATCCCACAATTGATATCATTCCGCAAATGGGAATACCAAGCGGCGTCACACGACCAATAAGAAGCTGGGACCCTCTATAAAGGAGCAGACTTTGCTCAAATCAGACAGACATTTTCTGATAAAAAACGTGGTGATTATCTTATAAAGCTCGAGTTTGCACCCAGATTTGATGAGGTCTGTACACCGAGAAGGTTGTGAACACAAATGCCGTCGCGAAATACATTAAAGAGCCTAAGAAACTGGTATAGGCATGCGTATTCAAATACACAGATATGTAAACAGGCAGAAAACGGTGCTTCGATCGGTGACGCCTATGTAAGAGACAAGTGTCTGGCACAGTTGTTAGATCGGTTACTGCTGCTACAGTGGCACGTTATGAAGATTTGAGTGAGTTCGAACGTGGTGTTAAAGTCGGCGCACGAGCGGTGGGACACAGCAACTCCGAGGTAGCGATGTAGTGGGGTTTTTGCGTACGATCAGTTCACAAGGGTATCGTGAATATCAGGAATCCAGTAGAACATCAAATCTCCAACAACTCTGGGACCAGAGAAAGATCCTGTAAGAACGGGACCAACGAAAACTGGAAAGAATCGTTCAAAGTGACAGAAATGCAACCCTTCTGTAAATTGCTGCAGATTTCAACGCCGGGCCGTCAACAAGTGTCAGAGTGCGAACCATCCAACGAATCATCATCGATAAGGGCTTTCGGAGGTGAAGGATCACTCGCGTATCCTTGATGACTGCACGACACAAAGCTTTACGCATCGCTATGGTCCATCAACACCGACATTGAACTGTTGATGACTGGATACATGTTGCCTGGTCGGACGAGCCTCGTTTCAAGTTCTATCGAGCGGATGGACGTATAGGCGTATGGAGACAACCTGATGAATCCACTGACCCTAAATGTCAGCAACAGACTGTTCAACCTGGTGGAGGCTCTGTAATGGTGCGGGGCGTGTGCAGTTGGAGTAAAATGGGGCCCCTCATACGTCCAGATACGACTCTGACAGGTGACACGTACGTAAGCATCCTGTCTGATCATCTGCATCCCTTCATGTCCATTGTGCATGTCCATTGACCAATTCCAGCAGGACAATGCGACACCCCAGATGTCCAGAATTGCTACAGAGTGGCTCCAAGAACTCTCTTCTGAGTTTAAACGCCTCCGCTGGCCACCAAACTCTCCATACATGAACATTGTTGATCATATCTGGGATGCCTTGTAACGTGCTGTTCAGAAGAGATCTCCATCCCCACGCACTCTTACGGATTTATGGGCGGTCTTGGAAGAGTCATGGTGTCAGTTCCCTCCAACACTACCTTCAGACATTAGTCGAGTCCGTGCCACGTCCTGTTGCGGCACTTCTGCGTGCTCGCGGGGTCCCTACACGATATTAAGCGGGTGTACCAGTTTATTTCGCTCTTCAGTTTACTTGGATTTCTTACAAGATCAAACTTTATGTATTGTCAGCAAAGTTCGTACAATCATCCCAGAAAATCTATTGACAAAATATTGGCTTGTCAGCACAACACAGGCAATGCCGCTGCTTAGCTTCGCGCGTTGGACCGCGGACTCCTGAATGGCACTGACGTGAGCGGTCGGGGCTGTGAAGCGACCATTAAAACAGCCGCGGCACTCACGCAGTCCCGCGGCCCGCACGCATTTCGCGTGTCGCTGCCGCCTCCCCATCTGTCACCCGCAGCCGCAACAGCGGCGTCGACTTGCCTGATAACGACCCGCCCGCCCCCGAAACCGTCGCCGCCGCCTCCGCCTCCGCCTCGGCCACCGCAGCCGCCGGCCTGCGCGGCTGTCCCGCTCCCTAGGAAGGAGTGCCGCGTAAAAAAACACGGAAAGTGAATTTGCGTCGCCGGGTTAATTAAGGAGAGACCCGCACGGCTTACGGGACAGCGGCGCTAGTGGATGCGCAACTCCGCTACGACGCCCCCGCCCTCCGGGGACCTGGGGACGACATTTCGGTACTCCGCCTACGCTCTCAGATGGAAACGAGACGCTATAAATAAACCACACCCTGAACGAAAACAAGAACAGTGAGTGTCCGATAGTAACTTCGTGGACTAGCATTCGGAAGAAGACTTAAACCCCTGTCTGGGCGTTTACATCTACATAAATGCTCTGCAAACCATGGTAAAATGAATTCTAGAGTGTACGTAGTACAGTTCTGGTGCTCCCCCTTCCCCTTCCCGTTCCATTCGCAAATGCAGCGAGAGAAATTTCCCGACGGTACTTACAAGTAAAGCTATCCAAGGGCCATGCTTCGATTTTGATTACGATCGTTAAGGTGGTCAACAACCCACTGAAAAAAAATAAGTTTACTATTTCTGCTCGAACACCACTGAAACGGTAACAGATTCTAAAAGCATGTCCAATATAAGTCCTATCGTTTTTAATGTACGTTACGACATTGCACGCAGATTTGTCGAAAAAGTTGATTTTTTTCGATTTCCCCAGTGCTTGGTGCCCAAAACCAAAGTCCTCTTTGCTGACCAGGGATGTCTCCCTCCTGATAACCGCCCACGGGTGGGACTGCCGGTTGGAATGCGTCTCACTTCCCTCTGTCGGGATCTTCATCTCCACTCACTGGAAAGCTTCCCGTGTTTCTTCTCCCCCCCCCTCTCCCCCCCTCTCCCCCCCCCCTCCTTAGATGGTGCCTATACCACGGATTACGATCGACATATTCCAAGGTCTTAAGGTCTCTGTCGTCTGTATGGTCTTCCAGCGTCTTGTAAGTTCCATCCTTGGAGAGCTCCAGGACGCTACCATCTTCTACATTGATGGTCCTAAGACGATAGATAAGGTGGGATACGCTTTCACGTCTCCGACTGGCTTAGAACACCATTTATTGCCGCGTAGTCTGTCCACAGCAGAGCTACGATCCATTAACAGGGGCCTCCATTTTGTTACTCAGGCCTCCCACCGCAGTGTTTTAATACATACCGACTCAGTGAGCAGCCTGCAGGCTATCGACCTGGTCTCCTATCCACGACCTTCTCTCTGCCCTTGGCTGTGCCGCCTGCTCAGTTGTCTTTCTCTGGGTCCCAAGCCATGTGAGCATCCCAGGGAATAAATTAACTGACCATTTGTCTAGAGAAGCAGACACAAACTCCCAATTTCCTTTCATGATTCCAGCTGCGGATATGTGGATCTGCGTCTAATCTCTCTTTTCCCAAAAGTGGAATGACATCTGGTGCGCTAGTGCTCTCAGTAACAAATTCCTCACAATCAAGGAGACTACTGCAGTTTGGCGTTCTTCCTTCTGCTCCTCTCGGAAGGAGTCCTCTGTCTTACGCCGTCTATGCATTGGTCATACCAGTCTCGCTCATTGCTTCCTCTTGCGTAATTAACCACTATTACAATGTTGTTGTTGAGCCACACTGACTGTAACCCATATATTGGTTGAATGTCCCCTTCATTTGGCCCTTCGTACTAAGTATAGTCGTCCATATTCCATTCACGGATGGCTGAACTGGTCCTCAGCATCCTCTGTGAAAGTGGATTTTATTTTCAGATATAAGGTTTTGCTTTACACCTGGAGCAGGAGCTGGGTGGTTGTGGTTGGGGCCTCTCTTCATGTTTTCTTGGTCTGGGAACCTTGACAACTCCCCCGTGGGAAGACCGCTCTTTTACCCCCTTGTTTTTCCAGTTTTTAGAGTTGATCAATCTTTTTATGCCTTCCACTGTGTGTGGTTTAACTGCCTCGTTTCATAGTTTGACTCCACTGAATGGACCCGTCCACTTTTAGTGGACCCTCTCTCTTCCGCGAGTAACTTTGGAATCGCGGGACCGATGAACTGAGCGTAAAGTCCCATAACCATTGACTGATCAATCAGTCAATTAGTCTGGGCTCTCGCTAAAGAGTGTCTCAGCCCACAATCATTTCCACGTTCAAATCCATGCTGCCTAAAGAACCTCCACACCATGGTGCAAAGATATAAGCTTGTGTCTTTGACGCCAGCGTTCACATCGGAAACTACCCTTCTTGCTAATTATGGATACTGTGACTAAAGCTTCTCAATTTGATCATTGATGAAGTGGAAACACGAAACAAAATCTCGGCAGACCTCATATACTGATGAATGGGACTGTCAAAGCATTGTGGACACTGTGTGTAAAAAGAAGACAGGAAACAAGCCGAAGAAATTACTCGAGAGTTCCAAAATGATACCATTAGTCCACTTAGTGCAGTGACTGTTCATAGAGAGTTAAAAAGAACGGCGTATAAAGGTCGTGCAGCTCCTCGTAAGCCACACTCTTGTGTAGCGAATGCTAAGCGGAGCTTGAGGTGGTGTAAAGTGCGACGCTAGTGGACAGTGGATGACTGGAAATGAGTGACTTGGTGTGAGTATCTGGCAATCGGATGGAAGGGTTTGAGTTTGGCGAATGCCTGGAGAAAATTACATGCGATTAACAATAGTGTCAGAAGTGAACTTCAGGAGAGCTGGTCTTACGGTAAGGAGTGTTTTTTGTAGTTAGGTTGTGATACCCTTCTTGCGCGTGAGAAAATGTTTATTGTCGAAGTACATAAAGAAATTTTACAGCGTAAGTGCTGCGTACATTATAGGAACGGTTCGGAGCAGATGGCTGTCATAAAACAGTGTCTATGAGGTAGTGGTTTGTGGACAACTGCAGTGGACTGATCTGCCACGAGTCCCGACCTGACCACCTGTGGAATGGATTAGAGCATCTACTTCACTACAAACCCCAACGTCCAACGTCAGTACCTCCTCTGGAGGAAGAATAGGCTGCCATCCCTTCTCAGACGTTCAGATACCTAATTGAAAATGTCCCCAGCAGTGTTCAAGCCGCCATAAAGAAGAGGGTTGGCCACACGCAATATTAATGTCCACTAGTAGGTGTCCTGGCACGTTTGATCAGATAGTGTACGAGATGTAGTGAAGACGGCTTAGTATGGAGTCATTACACTGAAAATAAGGAGATAAATGACTACCGACAGGAGAACTGCATCCAGTCAACTATAGGGTTTAAGAACAAAGGAACGAACGAAGGAAGTAAGTTTTTTGACGAACTGTGATGATCCACTTTAAATACAATAGTTGGCTCGTGTTTCTGAGTTACCATAGGAACACTCATCTTATATACAGGGTGCGTCAAAGAAATGTGTACACAGTTTGAACTGCCATAAACAATTTATTTCCCGTTCTACAAGGTTAAATATCTGTGAGAAAGTAATGTTATGTTTCTTCAACAGGTGGCAGCAGTGGCAAGGAAGTAACTGCAACATGGCGGACTTGCGTTTGAGCTTTGAAGCAGATAATTAAGTGGTACTGGAAGTTTGAGAATGTAGCTGCGGTTCGAAGACAGTGGAGAAGTCGGTATGGTAGAGAACCACCTTCAAGGTCAACAATTACACGTCTACGAGACAAATTCGAAATTCATGGAACAGTGTGTGATGTGCATAAAGGTCGATCAGGGCGACCTCGTACAGCTACAAGTGATGATTCCACAACTGCGGTCTTGGAACTGTTTCAGCGTTTGCCTCAAAAATCTTCAAGGCAAGCGGCATGTAAGAGCAATGTAAGTGCTAGTAGTGTGCTACACATTCTGAAGAAAGGCAGGTTTCGTGTGTACATTCCAAGGCTGGTGCAACAGCTAAGTGACGACGATCCAGATCGAAGGTTAGAATTTTGTGAATGGGTTCAAGAGATGGTAAGATGTGAACTGGGATTTATGGGTAGCATAATTTGGTCGGATGAAGCCCACTTCAAACTCAATGGAACTGTCAATAGGCACAATCGTGTGTACTGGGCTGAAGATAATCCTCACATTACAGTTGAAAAGGTTGTGAATTTGCCTGGTGTAAATGTGTGGTGTGGTCTGTCTGCAAGGGGACTCATTGGGCCTTTCTGCTTTGAAGGTACTGTTACTGGAGAAACGTACCTAACAGTGCTTGCTGACTCCATATTCCCTGCCATTCGTGCATTATACGGTATGATGAGTTTTATTTCCAATAAGATGGCGTCCTGCTGCACTATCAAAGGGACGTACGACCATACCTGGATCACAATGCGCCAGGCCAGTGGATAGGATGCAGGGGACCAATCGAGTTTCCTGCACGATCTCCAGACCTCACGCCCCTGAATTTCTTCTTATAGGGCACAGTAAAAGATGAGGTGTACATACGTAAACCACGTAACCTGGACACACTTTGGAATGAGATTCAGGTGGTCTGCGTAGAAATCTCATTGGCCACTTTGGTACGATTTACGGAATCAGTGGTGGCTCATACTCAGAAATGTATTGATGCTGAAGACCACCAGTTTGAACATTAATCACATTTGCAAAGTACATTTACTTTTCCAATTGGACTTTAAGCTTTCCATTTCCAGAAATTTAACATTGTAGAACTGGAAATAAATTTTCTATGACGCTTCAAAGTTGAAACACGTATGTAACATAGCAGCGATGGCGAGGCATTGTAGCATCTGTGACCAGAGAGTATGCGCTTGACCGCGCGAGTGTTGCGAGCGGTTCTCAGTCAGTAGCAGTCAGTTAGTCGTTGCGAGTCTGTCAGTTTAGTCGTTGCGAGTCTGTAGCTCTGTCTAGTTGAGAGCAGTACTCAGTCTGTAGTCGTCATGCAGAGCGGTCGGTCAGTAGTAGCAGCCCAGTGCGGTTGTGTGATGTAGGCGGTCGGCAACACTGGTCAAGATGAGGAATAAGGTATACTGTTAATTAATATAATCATTAGATAATGAAAAATTTTATTTATTGTAATTATTCTCCAACAAGTCTCCCAATAATATTTTTTTATTTCAAAAGCATTTTCTCAAAAATTTAATTTTTTATTGAACTCAAGATTTCGTTGCACTTCCCATTTCATTCCACTTCTTTTGAAGAAAAATTCCACTAAAATCACAAAAAAAGAGAATATTATTATTTGCAATGCAGTTCCTCCAAGCGGTGCGCAACAACAAGAGCAGATATGTGACATCCATTTATTCTGAGGTAAGACTTTAATTCTGATTGTTTTACACAGGGCCAAAGACCGATATTTCGGTTTAATTGAATTTTCTTGTCACTGAATGGACTTTAATTTTTTGAAGGATTGATATTTGAGTCAGATTGCGTATTTCACATTTTTGTTGCCATTGTCAGTACATTTCATTGTGGGCAGGTTACGCTTAGAGCAATGTCCATCAGCATTTCTAATTAGTATCGTTATTTTCTTTTAAAATTTTTGTGGGGAGGTTACACTTGGCTCCCATTTCTATTAAGTATTGCTATATTCTCTTTAAAAATTGCGGTGGGGAGGTTACACTTGGCGACACCCAGTCCAGGATCGTATTTCGTTGAGAGTCTTTTGAGCGACAGTCAGATATCTGCTCTTATTTGCTTAGATAATTAGGATTTGGCGCAACGCTTTTAATAATATTGTGACTTTCTTTCTACAGGTCAACGGCAATTTGCTGCTTTGTTGTATTTGTGTGTTGCTTTTGCATTGTGCTTATTTGTTTTGTGAAAAATTTTGACTATTGTAAAAATGCCGCGAAAGACTGTGAATAGTGTATCGCGAAGTATTGTGAATGAAATTACCGACTTAAACAACGTGACCGATAGTAATTGTGATACGCAACGTAATGATGACAATCCTGCGTTCACTAACAATCAGTGCATTCCAACCACTAATGATGACTTTCACCTTAATGATGAACAAACGAACTCAATTGTCTCGTCTGTTAACTTGACGACAATTGATGACGCAGAATGCTCTATGGTAATGAGCGCTGCAGAGCTTAACACACACGGTGTGAAAAATTCTCGTGACGAACAGACAAATTTGTCTAATGAAAGTGGTCAGTGTACCGAAAATACGACGGACTCGAGTGAGAAACGTTTTTGTAAATTACAGAATGACCAAATGGTCATACAAAGCGCAACAATTCCATATACACGATCAAACAGCACAGTTGATGGAGTGGGTAATGTTACTTTGGATCAATTTATGGCAATAATGCTACAGTTTGGGAACGAACTTATTGAAAATTTCAAACAACTTAGGGAAGATAACAAACAAAAGAACGAAAAACTAGACAAACTTAGTGAGAAACTTGATGAGCAGAACAAACGACTGGAAGAAGAAAACAAACAATTTAGAGAACGGAACAAACAATTTTCTGAAAGTATTAAACAGCCGAGAGAAAAACACGATAATGTTAATGAACAGAACAAACAAGTTAGGGAAGAGATTACAGCTGTTACCGTTCAATGTCAGGACAGTAAAGAACAATTACATGAGGATACTAAGGCTTGTGCTAATAACAGTAATGAAGAAGTTGGCACTGTTGCACAAGGCTTAGATAATTCAAATGCAACACAGATCCACGAAATTAATGTAGTCACTGAACAATGCCCTAAAAACGCAGTACAGATTCGCGACGAAGTTAATTTAGAGTCACTGGAAGTTTCACACACTCCGAATACGGAAGTCAATAATAAAAGTGAACGACAGAACAACCAAAATGTCGAAAGTTCTGAAGTAACAGAATTAAAAACTATTTCAGTCACCAATATGCCACAACAGACGCCACTTTATGAACATGTGTCAGAGTCACGCAGCGCGTATAATGCGAGTAATTTACAGAGACTACGAGACGTAAAATCCGAAAAGCCACGCGACTTAAAATCTGAAAAGCTACGTAACTTGAAGTACGAAACGACACAGACAAACAGATTCACACACAAACCCGAACGTGTTCTCAAATTCAGTGACGAGAACGTTGATAATAAGCAGTTTGCATTTGTAAGAAAATGTAAAGAATTTAATAATGACAGAACACAGGTACACGCTTTGAGCTATATACGACAATTTGTTTTTGTACTTTCACCGCTATTATCTGTAATGGAGAAACTAGCTTTGAATCTGAGGCGACAATTTGCTATTGTATTTTCATCAGCATTATCTATTGTTCAGAAATTTGAATTAACATGGTTACAACAATTTGGTTTTGGAATTTTACCGCTATTGCTTGCAACGCAAAAGCTAAAAATTATTTGCAGTGCGTAAAAGACCTCAGGGGATTCATTACGCTTTAATGAATATGTGCCGTAGCGAGCATAGGGCCCCGAGCTGTAGTAGTGCTGTTTCATCTTTAGTTTTCTGCACTGCTGCCTTCTCTTCTACTATCCTTTATATCTATCAAAACTGCTCTTTAACTATTGCTCTACCTAGTATTAAGAAACATTGTAATGAAAACCGGATATGAGAAATATTTTACCGAATGTGACAATTTTCAGTAGGCACTCCCGTAATGACAATTACCGCCGTAATTTTAATTACAGATAAAATCGTAATCATCAGTATGTGTAAAATTATCAGCAATAGGAACCATATTTTTTGTAACAATAGATGTTTTTCACCACAACAGCATGAAAGTAAGCCGCTTAGCATACCTAACCAACAATGCAGTCTACAAGGTCAACCAAACTTTAATGTTTCGCCGCGTGCACGTATAGTCCCAGCTCCAACAAATAGTAACGCATGGCAGCAAAGAAATAACTACGTACAGACAACACACCATTTCAATTCCTATCGCAATGCGCCGTATAGAAATTACTATCATGACAGACGTGAAAAAATGATGAGCACAATTTTCAGCGTACATTTTAATAACAGTCGATCTTATGAGCAGCAACAACATCAGCAACAACAAATAATCATGAATGAAACAGACAATAGGTGTCATCGATAGCGTAATACGTCAGTAAGAAATAACAGAACAGTTCATATAGTGGATATGCCACAGCATCCTCCCGTAAATAATAGCACGTACGACAGAATTTGACCAGACACAGTACAGATTGCATATTACAGTAACGCAAACATTACTTTTGACACGCAGAATTTTGTTCACGAGAATGTTATTTGAAACATGCTTTGTTGAATGCTCCACTTTTATCGCACCCAGATCTTACCAGAAATTTTTCCATTGCCACTGACAGTTCCAATACCGCTTTAGGCGTACACATTTTCCAGGAAATTGAAGAAGAAGGCTCAACAGTAATTAAAAACATCGCATTTGCAAGCCGCATTTTGTCACCTGCTGAGCGAAATTATTCTGTTACAGAACTTGAAACATTATGTGTTGTATGGGCTTTCACGAGATTTAGGCATTTTCTTTATGGCAGACACACCACCGTTTACACTGACCATAGAGCCATACAATTTTTGCTTTCAGCCAAATTCACTCACGATAGATTAAGTAGATGGAAGCTGTATTTACAGGAATTTAATTTTACGATTGTTCACATTCCCGGCACACAAAATGTTATAGCAGACGCACTATCGCGTTCTCTCAGCAACAATCAGCAAGACGTAGCAACCAACTTCTGCAAAGCAAATTTCAGTGTCATGTACATTCAGCAAGTTGCATTTGAAAACTTTATTTCATCGTCATTACAGGACATAGCGCAAGAACAAAATAAAGACAATGTGTGGAAAGAAATTAAACACCTTTGGCTAGATAAGAATAATGTTACGATTAGAAACCACTACACTGTACGCAATGACATTCTGTTTCGCCGCTCTCATCCTGACAGCAACAATTGGTTATTATGCATTCCTGACGAACTGGTTAACAAATTAATTTGGTACACTCATTTAAGTTACGCACATTACGGAGCACGAAAATGTTTTCTTATACTGAGACAGAACTGTTATTTTGCCAACATGGAGAAACGTATACGACGAGTTTTAGCGTCTTGTAAAATTTGCCAGAAAGCTAAATCAGACACCACTTCACATATTCCTCCATTATATCCCATTATACCTGTTAAATTAAGACATATGGCCGCTGTAGATATTTTTGGTCCGATTCCCAGAACTAACAGAGGTTTTTGCTACATATTTGTCGCTGTTGAGCTCACTTCAAAATTTGTTACTTTCACTCCATTACGCAAAGCTACTGCTAAAACTGTTTCGAAAGCATTTGTAAAACATTTTCTATCTCATGTAGGGCATGTAGTGAAAGTAATTTCTGACAATGGATCTCAATTCCGTAGTAGCGTATGGACACGCATGTTACGAGCCAGAAACATTTCTCCGATCTATATATCCAAGTACCACGCTTCTTCGAACCCTTGTGAAAGATTAATGAAAGAAATTGGTAAACTGTGCCGAATATACTGCCACAAAAGACATATTGATTGGGATACATACATACTCTCATTCCAAGATGTAATTAATTCCATTCCAAATGAATCCACTATGCTATCTCCGACTGTTATACTGAAAAACGTTGAACCACCGAACAAAATTAAAGAATTGATAGAATTTCCCAAAAGTCGTCGCCTACGACACCACGAAATAATTGACATTGCGCTGAAGAACATCAAACGTGCCGCAGAGCGCCGGAGAAGACAGCAAAAACAGGTTTGTAGACGCCGAGACTTTCACGTTGGACAGAAGATACTAGTACGTACACACTATTTATCCAGCAAATTAAAAGGTAAGTGCAGTAAATTTGAACTTCTATACGCAGGTCCGTATCGGATTCGCAGCATCCCTCACCCCAATGTTGTACACGTCGAAACTTTGAGAACCAGAAAATCGAAAGGCAATCACCATATATCAAACATTAAACCGTTTATTGAGTGAAACCACTGTATGATTCAACACACTATGATGCCATTTACTAATGCAATTATTTCACGTGACTAATTACTGATGATTATCGTATTTTTTCTTGGCGAGTGCCCGGCAAGGTAAGGTTAGCAGGTCGCTCTTCTTGTCGTTACACATCAGACCGTGCATATTTTTCCAGATGAATTTACACATTTACGACTATTTCTGCAATTATATTTATGTGACTACTTATTGATGATTATCGTATTTTTTTTTTCTTGGCAAGTGCCCGGCAAGGTAAGGTTAGCAGGTCGCTTTTCTTGTCGTTACACATCAGACCGTGCACATTTTCCATTTTTTGTGTATGTGACTGTACTCCAGTTTTGTTTGTATGCACTATGAAATAGTTAAGATATAACACACACCAGTCGACTTTGACATTTTTTTTGCCTTATGACATCTCAACATCGTGACTGTTTCACATTTTTTTTTTGCTGCTGCATTGTATTATTCTGTGTATATCTTTGTTTTTGAACACTGTCAATGTTTTTGACATATTACGTTTTCTGTCATGTTATGCTGTAGGGTTAATTATGTTACCATAAACCAGTCATTATCTAGGGGGTATATGATTTAAATGCAGGACATTAATCTTTGTTCATCAATTTCAGAAAGGAATGATGATTCTAAGAAATAAATTTAACATAAATGGGAATTTCACCTACGGAATAAACGAAAGGAGATGCAATAACTTTATGAGGAAGAGTAAATGGATCAGGATTAACAAACATTAACAAGAATATACTATACTCATCACAGAATAGCAGTCTTAACTAATTTTTCTTTCAGAATACAAGGTGATTGATGCAGGCTGTCAGAGAGAACTACACATCTTAGTTTTAGTGATGAAATATGCTAGAGATAAGGAATAGTTATGTAATGAGTAATGAAGTGATTTTTTGCAGATGATAGTGAATACGGATGAATAATGATGAAGGAAATGGTATTATGAATAATGAAGTTTTTCTTTACAGGTGATGATAATGGTGAAGTTATGATGATATGGATAATGAAGTTTTTTTTTCTTTACAGATGAGGATAATGTTGAAGTAATGTATTTATGCTACGTAGTTATTTAAGTATTTGTTGCAGTTTGCTTTGACAGCAGGTGTTACATTGCATAGTAGGATGACTGAAAGTTTTGGAAAGGACAGCTATGGAACACATTTTTATACACACTTCACTGCCTGTTAATTCGAAGTTCACTACTTTTCAGCATAGTGTGCGTTTCTTCTTTCAGGTCAATAATCCGTTTTTGTATTTTTTTCCAGGAGAAGTTTTTCATGACACTTACTAAACCTGTTACTTATTATACCTGTTCTAGTACTTGCATTTTTATTTTTTACCCATTTGTGTTTATCACTTCTAAATGTGATCACATGTACTGCCTTGTTACATAATCTTGCTACAGCTGACTCATGACGAATGACGTTACCTATCCTCATTTGTTGCAATAGGTCAAAAGCAAAAAAGTATTATGCCTCAGCAATTAATTATCGATCCCAACGCAATGCATTGCTACCAAAGAAATGTATTACCAGTCCCACATAATGTCACTAGTTTATGAAAATTCTGAATAATACTGATCAACTCTGAATAGCATGTCACTTGATTAATGACCTCTTAATGAGACTATATTCAAAATAATGCTTTGTCACTAGCTAATAACTGCCACTGTCTATTATAATGATACTACGTATAATGCCTGTGATTATTAATGATTTGCCTGTAATTAACTGATTTTAATAATGACTTTGTAATGGTCTGAATACTACTGAAGGAGGAACATTGTTTATTGTAATGTTACCACTTATAATGCTTGTGATTACTAATGATTTGACTGTAATTAACTGATTTTAATAATGCCTTTGTAATGATCTGAATACTACTGAATGAGGAACACTGTTTATTGTAATGAGTACTTGTAATGCCCATGATTATTAATGCTATGACTGTAATTAACTGATTTTTAATAATGACTTCGTAATAATCTGAATAATACTGAATGATGATTTTATTCAATACTTGCTGGCCACTGAGTGCCAATAATTAATGTCACTCCACGAATTGTTATTAATTATGCCATTGATTAGCTCTTGTTTCCAATGTTGATACTTTGTTGTTGGAAATGAATGTGACTGTTTCATAATGCTTTGTAATTAGGAAAAGACTAATGATTCTTAATAGATTGGAATGACACATAATTAATTAACTATGGTACTGTTTAATAATGCTTTATAATTAATTAAGGCTAATAATTCTTACTATATTGAAATGACAAATGATCAATTAATTAACTGTAATTAGACAAATGATTAATTAACGACAAATGATTAATTAACTGTAATTAGACAAATGATTAATGTGATTAATTAACTGGAATTATACAAATGATTAATTAACTGTAATTAGACAAATGATTAATTAATGACAAATGATTAATTAACTGTAATTAGGAAAAGGCTAATGATTCTTAATTATACTCTGTAACTGGAAAAGAATGCAATTATTTAATAATGCTTTGTAACTAGGAAAAGAAGATTACTGATTCTATGTAAAACAATTAATGAACATTTTTCTGTAATACTACATACATGGTACAGAAATGTTCAATAACTGGGCTATGAATGCCGCACACTACTACTGTAATTGACAATATTATGTGACTTAATATCCTTCACCTTATGAGCTAACTACCCTGAATTACTGCAATGTCCATTTGTCCTGTCTATCCCAGTGATCATGGAGCACTATATTTGATTTTGCACTAATTCTACGTTGGTGTGCCTTGTAAGAGTGTGGTGTTGACATGACATGCTGTCCACCACCATGAGCGATGAAGACATTATTATGGTCCCACTGTTTGGTGTACCTAATGTACTGCCAAAATGAAAACATGGAACATTACTACGACAGTTCAGTGTCTTGGCTACACTGATAAATTCTGATGGGAAAAGAACTTCAAGTTGTGTCACTTGGTGTTGTACTTCTGTGGAAAGATATGGACTTTCAGAGCAGCTGTGTGCAATCTAAAGTGCTACAACCATGATGCAATCCTTCCCTTTCCTATCCTGATTCTTGTCACATAAAGAAAAAATTTTTTTGGTAACATCATTTATGTTCATAGGTTATACATTTTTCGATTCACTGAACTCCAATGCGAGTACACTTATGTCACTTGTCAATATAATATTTTTGCCAGTCTGTTCATTTGTTCTGAATATGCTAAAGAATTTTTTCAGTGCCTGTGCACTTTATTATCTGTCAAATAATTTGTATATACTTTTCTGATTTGCTACTATGTTTTGTACTCACATTTTGTGTTTGTCTGATATATTTTGTACTTAGTGCGTGTGCACAACATTTACTTTATGTACTACATCTAATTATTCTTGCCAGTCTGTTTATTTGTTCTGAATATGCTAAAGAATTTTTTCAGTGCCTGTGCACTTTATCTGTCAAAAAATTTGTATATACTTTTTTCTGATTTGCTACTATGTTTTGTACTCACATTTTGTCTTTGTCTGATATATTTTGTACTTAGTGCGTGTGCACAACATTTAAATATTCTGTAAGTTGTAGGATTTTGTTAATTAAAGAAAAATTTTGCCGCGATTGGCAAGTCCAAATGACTCACCATCGCTGCCAAATTTTTGCCCCCCCAGTGGAGGGTTATGAAACACGTATGTAACATAGCAGCGATGGCGAGGCATTGTAGCATCTGTGACCAGAGAGTATGCGCTTGACCGCGCGAGTGTTGCGAGCGGTTCTCAGTCAGTAGCAGTCAGTTAGTCGTTGCGAGTCTGTCAGTTTAGTCGTTGCGAGTCTGTAGCTCTGTCTAGTTGAGAGCAGTACTCAGTCTGTAGTCGTCATGCAGAGCGGTCGGTCAGTAGTAGCAGCCCAGTGCGGTTGTGTGATGTAGGCGGTCGGCAACACTGGTCAAGATGAGGAATAAGGTATACTGTTAATTAATATAATCATTAGATAATGAAAAATTTTATTTATTGTAATTATTCTCCAACAAGTCTCCCAATAATATTTTTTTATTTCAAAAGCATTTTCTCAAAAATTTAATTTTTTATTGAACTCAAGATTTCGTTGCACTTCCCATTTCATTCCACTTCTTTTGAAGAAAAATTCCACTAAAATCACAAAAAAAGAGAATATTATTATTTGCAATGCAGTTCCTCCAAGCGGTGCGCAACAACAAGAGCAGATATGTGACATCCATTTATTCTGAGGTAAGACTTTAATTCTGATTGTTTTACACAGGGCCAAAGACCGATATTTCGGTTTAATTGAATTTTCTTGTCACTGAATGGACTTTAATTTTTTGAAGGATTGATATTTGAGTCAGATTGCGTATTTCACATTTTTGTTGCCATTGTCAGTACATTTCATTGTGGGCAGGTTACGCTTAGAGCAATGTCCATCAGCATTTCTAATTAGTATCGTTATTTTCTTTTAAAATTTTTGTGGGGAGGTTACACTTGGCTCCCATTTCTATTAAGTATTGCTATATTTTCTTTAAAAATTGCGGTGGGGAGGTTACAAAGTGTGTATACATTTTTTTGACGCACCCTGTATATTGTAGTTTCTCAAAATTACTCAGTTCCATCAAGACGGCTTTGTCAATGTTCAGTTTCCCCCGCCCTCCCGTCCCACCCCCATAAAAAAAATGGTTCAAATGGCTCTGAGCACTATGGGACTCAACTGCTGTGGTCATAAGTCCCCTAGAACTTAGAACTACTTAAACCTAACTAACCTAAGGACAACACACACATCCATGCCCGAGGCAGGATTCGAACTTGCGACCGTAGCGGTCGTGCGGTTCCAGACTGTAGCGCCTTTAACCGCTCGGCCACTCCGGCCGGCCCACCCCCATCCCCATCCTCCACTCCCCACCCACCACACCGCCACACCCCAGTGTAATGCTAGCTAGTAATGTCACTCTTGATGTTGACTGGAGATTGGGAGTGAGATGGGTGTCTCCCATACAACAAGAAAAGCTTTAACTTTTTTCCTCACTTCAGAGCATGTACAGGGGCGACGCTAAAATCCGAACAAATGAAACTTTTTCTTAGAAGCAAATTTATTAAAACAAAATACAAATGAAAATCGTTTTACGTGTAAGTAGTGGTATCTTCCAAGAGTAACGTTACCCAATGTAAGGCCTTCAGCCGCAATGACCATCTCCAATCATGTCCTGAAGCGATCGCACGCACTCTTTAAAACAGCGCTGCCCATAATCGCGAATGCTGCTTCCATAACGGTGCGTATAGATGCGACATGAGGGTGCCTCGTCCTATTGGTAATTCTTTCGACTACGCTCCAAATATAGTATTCGAGGGGATTCAAATCAAGACTATTCGGGGGACAGAACTCCTTTGACCAGAACATGCCAGGGTTATCCGAGAGCCAGTTTGGACTAAATGGTTCGTATGAGGTTCTTCTTCGCCATCTGACGCATTGTCCACTCGCTGACTGACGCGTTTCCTCAGCGATTGCCCCGGGCCCTCCGAAATCAGCGCCTGAGCCTATTCGATGACTGCCGCAGTTCGTGACACACATTTCCTCGAATGAGGTTTCCTCGCCGGGTTAGCGGAACCTTCCCCAGTTTCCTCCGAAGCATTATACTTGGCCACAATATCGCAAAGAGTTGATCTCGGGTACCGGAAGAATCGGACATTTCAGTAGGGACATACCGGCCAACAACGCCATACGATCATTTCATTTTAGTGGGCGAACGTCCAGCGTGAAGACTTTCAATAATTGCGGCTCTTCGGTTGTACTCCGCACTTGTCCGTCACATCTCGGCCATTTTGAGGTTCTTACCGTTTATTAGATGCCTATGGCTTTCAAGGACGCCAGAAGCGACTTCCGGCGAAACTGCGATATGACGGGAAGTTCAAATTGAAATTTGTCCGGATTTATGCGCCGCGCCCTGTATGGGTTTATCACCTCAAAATTCGCAACTTTTAATTCTTCATTTGTAATATTTCCTGAAGAATACACCTTCTACTGTATTGGGAGAATCCAAGTTAAATATGTTCGCAAAATCTTGAGTAACAAGCAAAGTACCACTTAGAATATGAGGAAATGGGTCTGGAAAATCCCGTCGCTAGGAAGGTTAGGTTGGTAGAACATGATAGTTAATTTGGTAATGGCGAGAACGGGCGAAGAGAAAATTGCTAGGAAAGAATAATGTGAGATACCGCCTAGGAATGAGTACAAATGTAAAGAGATTTACACAGAGAAGAAAAAATAATTACGTAGTACCAGTCGGAAATCTCACTACAGAAAAAAAGTCGTGTTTAGTGAAAAACTCTTCGTAGATAAAAAGAAAATGTGTTGATGAATCCGTAAACAATCTACATCTACATACATACTCCGCAAGCCACTTGACGGTGTGTGGCGGAGGGTACCTTGAGTACCTCTATCGGTTCTCCCTTCTATTCCAGTCTCGTATTGTTCGTGGAAAGAAGGATTGTCGGTATGCCTCTCTGATTTTATCCTCATGGCATCTTCGCGAGATATGCGTAGGAGGGAGCACTATACCGCTTGACTCTTCGGTGAAGGTATGTTCTCGAAACTTTAACAAAAGCCCGTACCGAGCTACTGAGCGTCTCTCCTGCAGAGTCCTCCACTGGAGTCTATCTATGATCTCCGTAACGCTTTCGCGATTACTAAATGATCCTGTAACGAAACGCGCTGCTCTCCGTTGGATCTTCTCTATCTCTTCTATCAACCCTATCTGGTACGGATCCCACACTGCTGAGCAGTATTCAAGTAGTGGGCGAACAAGCGTACTGTAACCTACTTCCTTTGTTTTCGGATTGCATTTCCTTAGGATTCTTCCAATGAATCTCAGTCTGGCATCTGCTTTACCGACGATCAACATTATATGATCATTCCATTTTAAATCACTCCTAATGCGTACTCCCAGAAAATTTATGGTATTAACTGCTTCCAGTTGCTGACCTGCTATTTTGTAGCTAAATGATAAAGGATCTATCTTTCTGTGTATTCGCAGCACATTACACTTGTCTACATTGAGATTCAATTCCCATTCCCTGCACCATGTGTCAATTCGCTGCAGATTCTCCTGCATTTCAATACACTTTTCCATTGTTACAACCTCTCGACACACCACAGCATCATCTGCAAAAAGCCTCAGTGAACTTCCGATGTCATCCATCAGGTCATTTGTGTATATTGTGAATAGCAACGGTCCTATGACACTCCCCTGCGGCACACCTGAAATCACTCTTACTTCGGAAACAATCACGTATGCTCCTCCCTGAGACGTACCTGTACATTCAAACCAATGTACGGATGGCGTCCTCGCTACCAGGCAAGCTAAAAACGTCGGTTAACGTTCAGGAAAAGGTTTAATAATACCTTTATTGAATTAAAAGAGAGAAGTTTCACATCATCATTCCTCCAGTCCCCTTCTGGAGTGCTGGGAAACCAAGGGTATACAACCACCAGTTAAGTGCTAATTCTGAATCTATCAAGCCTTCACAATATACAAGAAAAATTTTAAATGAGGTTATCAAAGATTTATGGAGTAAAATTTAACAGATGATAGTTTAAATATAATTTCTCGTTACACAATATTGAAAGTAGGATACTATTTACTGTGCATTGAGTCAAGGTTGTTTCAGTAATTTTGACTTTACTAAAAGACTTTATACAGCGTGTACAGACTCTAGGTATTGAGCTATGAGAAGATACGAAACAGAAAATTAATGAACTTATGTCCGGAAATACATGGTTTCCATGCTAAAGACCGTTTATTCAATGATAATTTGCTACAGAGACTGCGGTGTAATATGCGCTGAACCATGCAGTCTCGGTTACAGTGTGCGTCATTTCCTCCTACAGAGTGGTACTGTTCCTCATACGTCATGCCCTAGCGCCCTCTCCTGCCATACTAATTGGTAATGTTGTGTCCGAATTATATCTCTTTCTGATTGACCTTGTAGTGGGTGTGATGCAGCGTTGTACACATAGTTCCGTATTCGAATCTAGTGCTTGCCGACAGGGTGTTTACTTACGGAAATGCAAATGTCAACGGGCGGCTGGCAGCAAGGTTATCGCAGGAGACCTATCCACGACGACAACAAACACAACATTCAGTGTCTGCAACAGTGTTTCACTTTTTTTTCTGAGACAGGATCGTTTCAGGAAACAGGGAATCATGAAGGACGTGTCCGAAATGTTCGGACACCAGACTTGGATTAACACTGTGGAAGGCGACCGCTGTGTCAGTAACAGGCAGTTGGCCCGCCAGTACAGGATAAGCCAGACGACCGTGTAGAAAATTCTCCATGACGATTATTACTATTATTATCACTTACAGCGTGCGCAGGGTTTACTGGCGGCAGACTTTCCACACCGAGAGTAATTTTGTCACTGATTTCTTCACCAGGCAACCACGATTCCGGGATTTGCGTCATGCGTCCTATTCACAGATGAGGCTACATTCAACTTTCATAAGTCATCTGTGGGATAGTATGCTGAACCCTCAAGGTATGGTGACAGCCAATCATCAGCATCGGTGCAGCCGGAATGTGTGGGCCGGGATAATTGGCGACCTTATTTTGGGACCAATCTTCCTTCCACGTCACCTAACAGGCCGAAACCATCGGCGTTTCTTGCGGGTGACTTTGCCTCCATTGATGATTCAAAGTATGTGGCTGCTACAAGGATGGTGCTCTAGGCCACTTCGCCGTTAACGTTCGGACGCATTTCAAGCGTGTCTTCCCTGGTCGATGGATTGGACGAGGGAGTCCAGTTGCATGGCCTGCTCGTTCACCGGAACTCAACCCGTGCGATCTCAAAAGTATCGTGTATGCATAGCTCATTCCGGATGTGGAGACACTGGAGCAGCGTATTCAAGCTGCCTTTGACACTGTTCGGATGTAGCCTGGCCGATGTTAACTGTGAGACGGAATATGCTACGGCGCGTACACGCATGCGCTGAGGTACGTAGAAACCATTTTCATCGCATTCTGTGACCGTGGCTGCATGATACAGCGCTTATTACACCGCAATCTCAGTAACAATGTACGATAGAATAAATGGTCTCTAGCATGGAAACCATGCTTTTCCGGACAAAAGTTCATTAGACTTGTTTTATTCCGGTTAAAGTCTGTACGCGGTGAAAAAAATCACCCTGTATTTTTCAACAGCACTGGGTGGATGGGACAGGGAAGAGATCAACCAGGTTCTCCCGTATCTGTTCCGGCAGCATCGAAAAGTGGCGAGAAAGCAAAATTCGTTTTATAGTTAAAGGACAGTTGTCGGTAACTTTTCTGATATTTTATAATTTTTAGTACTTCAAGCCCTGAAGATACCTGTCCTCTGTGTCCTTAGTACAGTATTTCGACTTGTATGAAGAACTGGTGGTTTGTTCCTAAATAATGCGGTGTAAAGGTGAAGCTGGTTCTTCGAAATTTCCAAAATCTATTACCTTTCTTCATTTTGGTACATACAAACCTACCTGTCTCTCGAATGTAGTATGAAACTCACACTTACCAAGTGTTCTTATGCATTTCTGTTTTATTAATGGCGAAGTTAAACAAATCCTGGAATTTTTCATAAAACTGCTATGTAATGTTGTAAAATCGTGTACCATAGTCTCGGTTACTAGTCTGGTTTGGGTGTAGACTGCATCATGTTGTGGCCACTATTGCAATTACGTAATACACCAGAATGAAAAGCACTCCAATCAAAGCACAAAAGAAGTTGATTATGTTCTAGGCAGAGTTAGGACTGTAAGAGAATGGAACTAGCTTTTCAACTTATCTGGCAGCTTCAAAGACATTTAACTCAGAACTTCTTGTCATATTCGCGCTTTTTTGCTTGTTAGTATTAGTAGCTATGTCATGTAATACAAGGCATCGTGTCAAGCAAAGTAACATGATACATGATGTCATGTCGTGTAACACGATAAATGCTATCAAGTCGTCCAAAACGGCATTTGGCATGTCGTGCAATATGCCACTAAGTAGCATTAAAGTTTAGGATGGATGCATTCCCACTCTGTGATACATTAGATATTTTAGATGCACCCCCACTCTAGGCCGCTTTCTGTTGTGGATGCATTCTATTCTCTAGAAACACACGAATTTGGTCTCTGTTCTTCCATCCCTCACCATACAATTAAAAGGGGTTGGTTTTGAGGGAGAACTGGTCCCTCCGGGAAAAGGTGAATCCCTCCCACCTAGAGATCAAAAAATTGTTTTAGCGTCCCCCCTCTTCCTCCTCCTCCTCCTCCTCAAAAAAAAAAAAAAAAGGTTCAAATGGCTCTGAGCACTATGGGACTTAACATCTGAGGTCATCAGTCCCCTAGAACTTACAACTACTTAACCCTAACCACTAGGTCACAGCGGACGGCCCTCCTCTTCCTCCCCGAAAAACTTCAGTTATTATATGTATGCTCTTCAGCCATATGATGCTATACATGATGTTTCCGTAAGAAATTGCAAAAATGTAACAGGACATAGAGAATACTCCACTGAACAATTTCATGCAGGGAACCTGGGGTCGGAGAAGCCAGCTTAAGAAGATATTGAAGTAAACTTTCTTTTGCTTTGTCTAGCATTTTCCAGCGTGTTTACAACCAACATGCGTACAAGATTGCTCGTAATCTACTGTTTACTTTCTTGTAAATTTTTTATTTCCTGCAAGGTAACAAGAACGAGCCTGATTACTATGAAGTCATAATAAAGTTTTTTTAATTTACTTGTCCATAAGATGGCTCTGTTGTATCGTATTTACGTTGTTCCATGACAGAACTTGCTATGAATCAACAGCATGACGGTGCACCGTCTCACTTCAGTGTGGATGTCCGCAACCATCTCAATGCCGTATTTTGTGGTCGCTGGTTGTAAGAGGAGGTCCTATTCCATGGCCTGCGAGGTCACCCACCCTGAATCCCCTTCATTATTTCCTCTGAGGATATTTAAAGTCACTTGCGTATGAGACCCTAGTGGATATGGAAATGGAATTAGTTCACAGAACTGTAGCTGCCTATGATATGATTCGAAACACACCATGGACGTTTGTCAAGGTGCGTCAGAACCTTGTTCGCCGATGTCATGCTTGCATTGAGGTTGACGGCTGTCAGTTTCACCATATTTTGCTCATTGTGTCAGTGATGGTATTTGCAGTTAACTGTAACTAATGTAAATAAAAATCACACAGTAAAGTAATTTTATTCCTAATATCTCCATAAGCTGGCATCTCCGACTCCAGGTTCCCTATCGCAAATTGTTCAGTGGAGCGTCCTCCATGTCCTGTTAAACTTCCTCAAGCTCTTGCGGAAATATCCTGTATATTGTTTATTATGACTGGTGAATCTTCTGGATTTTGGGTACAGGATCAGGGACTTTAGCCTGTCAACTGCAACATGCAGGTGTGCCAAAACCTTGCAGCTAAGAGAGGTCACTGCGCTAGGGAAGTTTAGTTCGACTTTAGACCGTCGTATCTCAACAGCGGATAAAAATTATTATATAAAAAATTCTTTTTGACTTTATCTATTGAACTACCTTTGTGCAAGTGATGAGCCGGTTCGTACAACTATAGAAGAGATGCGTTTCAGAAACATCCCAGGAAAAGGTGTTTATTGCGTGTTTTCGAATGTAAACTCCGAAAGGTGCCAATACAAATGGTGACATCAGCCCAACTAAAAGCATTTGCAAAATGAATTGTGCGATTCACATAATTTGCCTGAGCTACAGTGGCTATACAAATGGCAGCTGATCCGAGCTAAACCAAAAACTTTTTACCCCATTTTCGTAGCTTAAGTAGGAACCGAGCACCAAGAACCCCCCCCCCCCCCTTTCCCCCGCCCACCGCCAGCCACGGTTCTGCGCGCATTCCTTTCAGACATATTTGTTACATAGCTTCCGCGCTGTAATGATACATTCAGCGGCCGAAACGCTGGAACACATTTATATTATACGACGTGATCAACAATCCAAAACAGATTTATGGCAACGGACTCCGGGTGCGAAAGCAAACGATTTTACGTAAGATTCTGAATGTTCGAATGCAATAGTGAGGAAATTATTACCAACAGATAGGAAGGCATGTCACCAGGTGAAAGAGTGATGACTGAAATCTAACAGGAATTCTAGAGATTGCGCATCAAGTCAATAAAGATTGTGTTCTCGTCCTTTAGTAGCTGTCGGCTCTTTTTGTGGTGACGAGTGTAGCAGGGTCCGAGGGAAGGCAGGCAGGTGCTGATACAAGAGGCTGGTCCGCAGTCAACAAGCATCAAAAGAGAGCCGTACAGGCGGGTCGAAGCAGAATTGCAGCTAACGGCGCGGCCTCACATCCAGTTACGTCAGCTGGCCGAGCGCTGGGGGAGCGCCTGAATGCCTGTCCCGAGAGGACAGCTCGGCTGACACAGTCTATGCGAGGACCAGTAAACTGCTGGCAGGCAGAGACTGGACCAACAAGCAGGAAAGAAATATGCGAAGACATCAAACTGAGCACTAGTGAATAACTTAGTAGCTACTTCCTGGGTTGTGTAGCTTAAGTCTGAGTCGTCATCATTTGACACACGCTGTCGCTCGGAAATTACTTCATTAATCAGTTTGAAAGGATAAGGATTTCAGCTCCTGTCGACGACAATGTCATTAGAGTCGAGGCATAATCTCGTTTTGAGGAGAGATGGGAAGGAGATCGATCGTGTTCTCTCCAAAGGAACCCCCCCCCCCCCCCCCCCCCGATGCTTACCTTAAACACCGCATATCACTATACTTTGCGTTACTCGAATCATGTGGTTGTTGTTGGTGTTGTTGTTGTTGTTGTTAGTGATGGTGATGGTGCAGTTTTCAGTTCGAAGACTGGTTTGATGCAGCTCTACACGCTACTCTATCCTATGCAAGCCTCTTCATCTCCGAATAACCACTGCAACCTACGACCCTTTGAATTTACTTACTGTATTCATTTCTTGGTATCCCTCTACAATTTTTAACACCCCCCCCCCACTCTCCCCCCCCCCCTCCCAACTCTAAATTGGTGATCCTTGGATGTCGCAGAATGTGTCCTATCAACAGATTCCTTCGTTTGGTAAAGTTATGCACCAATGTCTTTCTCCCTTATTCTGTTCAGCACTTCCTCGTTTGTTACTTTATCTTCCCATCCAGTCTTCAGTATTCTTCTGTTGCAGCACATTTCGAAATCTTCTGTTCTCTTCTTGTCTGGACTGTTTCTCATCCACGTTTCACTTCCATACATAGCTACTCTCCACACAAATACTTTAAGGAAGCACTTCCTAAGACTTAAATCTATATGCGATGTCAACAAATTTGTCTTGTTCAGAAAAATTTTTCTCATCATTGCCAGTCCACATCTTACATCATCTCTGTTTCGGCCATCATTAGATATTTTTCTGTCCAAGTGGCAAAACTATTCTACTTTTAGTTTCTTGTTTCAAGATCACGTTCCGTCAGCCTCCTCTGATTTAATTCGACTACAATTTGTTACTCTTATTTTGCTCTTGTTAATGTGCTACTTATCCCGTTCTTTCAAGACACTGTCCATTCCATCCATCTTCTCTTCAGTCTTTTGCTGTCTCTCACAGAATTACAATGTCATCGGCAAATCTCAAAGTTTTTATTTCTTCTCCCTGGACTTTAATTCCTACTCCGAATTTTTCTTTTGTTGCCTTTGCTATTTGCTCAGTGTACAGATTGAATAACGTCGTGGATAGGCTACAACCCTGTCTCACTCCCTTTCAACCACTGCTTCCTTTTCATGTCTCTCGATGCCTTACAACTGCCCTCTGGTTTCTGTACCAGTTGCAAATAACCTTTCGCACTCTGTGTTTTATCCTTGCTAGCTTCAGAATTTCAGAAAGTGTATCACAGTCGATATTGTCAATAGCTATCTCCTAATCTACAAACACTATAAACGTGGATTTGTCTTTCCTTACCCTAACTTGTAAGACACGTCTAAGGGTCAGTAATACCTCGCGTGTTCCTAAATTTTCCGGAATCCAAACTGATCTTCCCCGAGGTCGGTGTCTACTAGTTTTTCGATTCTTCTCTAAAGAATTCGTGTTAGTATTTTTCAACCGTGACTTATTAAAATGATAGGTAATTTTTACACCTCTTAGAGCGTCTGCTGTCTTCAGAATTACGATTATCACATTCTGCCTGTAATCTGAGGGTATTTCGCCTCTCCCAGACATCTTGCGCCCCATGTGGAATAGTTTTGTTATTGCTGGCTGTCCCTGGGCGAATGTCATCTACTCCGGGGCCCTTGTTACGACTTAAGTCATTCATTGCTCTGTCAAATTCTTCTCGGATTGTCATATTTTCTGTTTCAACTTCAGGTACTCCTCTTGCCTGTCAGTAACATGGCCTTGAACTTCATTACCATTGTATAGCCCCTCTACATACTCTTTCCAACTTTCATCTTTCTCTTCTATGCTTATTAAATAAAAATGCTTCGTGAAGTTTCTTTATCAATATTTTCAGCCATTTTTAGGTGTTGCTACAGTTGCGTTTATCACGTACATAAGAATAACTACTGTTCGCCTTTTCCAACTGAATGTTGACTTTATTTTCAACCAATCATGTTACAGCTGTTTGTATCAAGTATCATCAGTGGTCTATAATGTAGTAGATACCTGTAACGAGACATGAGTGTTTCCTGGCAGCACCTTCAGGTAGTAAAAATAAATTTCGACTAATTCATAGCTTCCCCCACCTCCCTCCCCAACACTACTACGAAACGCGCGCACACACGCACCCCCCCCCCACCCCCCCACACACACACGCACGCGCGCACACACACACACACACACACACACACACACACACACACACACACACGATTTTCTCTCGAACCCAACATCCTATTTCTCTGCCACCGTCTACAGCCTCCGTGATCCCTCAGTTAATCGTGCGGCAAGTACACTTGGAGTATACAACAGGAAGGTTATATGTAGTGAAATTCATAATTGAGATACACTGTCAATATGAGTTTTTTGTGGTGCTCTCCTAGTGTCTACGTAAGAGCGAAGAGGCACACAAAAACCGGAATCTTAATAATAAGCGATTGATGACAGAACTCTAACTGTAAATAATAAGAGAACCTAAATTGCTACCAGTGGCCACTACATGTTTTGTAACAAAATGTGTGTAGTTCAGCAATCTTATTTTATTGACCATTCTTGAGGCCTAATATGGACAGGAGAAACGCATTCGGTTGAACATAACATGATAAACATAATTTCAGATTCCAGTTAACGTTTGAAAATACTGCACAGAGAAGCATCAGAAATTAATGGCACACAGAAACGGACCTCCTTCTCTGAGTTAGGCGCTACTACTTGTGGTTGGACAGCACATACATACTTTTCCAAAAGATATATAAATGGTGTAATTTTATCCATGAGAACTGAATTTGAAATTCTTTACCCCGCTACCAGTTACGCTTGTCATAGCCATAAGGCGGTACAAGCAAGACGAACATACATCAGTTCATCCTGACACATGACAATCTAAACAGCAAGAATGAAATATTCGTAAATCAGGAATCCAGCGGCCTCTGAAGTGTTGCCATTTTGGTTTCCATCGACAATGTTTCTACTATATCCGCATCTGCACCTACAAATGGATGACTGCTCTGCTGTTCACTCTTAAGCGCCTGGCAGAAGATTCATCGAAAAACCTTCAGACTTTCTCTAGCGCTCCACTCTTGAACAGTGCGCGGTAAAAACGAACACTTAAATCTTTCCGTGCGAACTCTGATGTATTTTATTAGGATGATCATTTCTTCCTATGTAGGTGGGCGTCAACAAAATTTCTTTGCATTCGGAAGAGGAAGCTGGTGACTGAAATTTCGTGAAGTCTCCCAGCACTGAAAAAACGCCTTTGGTTTAATGATTGCCAATCCAACTCACGTATCATATCCGTGACACTCTGTCCCCTATTTCGCGATAATACAAGACCAAGACGTGTTGCTGTTCTTTGAACTTTTCATCTACATCTACATTTATACTCCGCAAGCCACCCAACGGTGTGTGGCGGAGGGCACTTTACGTGCCACTGTCATTACCTCCCTTTCCTGTTCCAGTCGCGTATGGTTCGCGGGAAGAACGACTGCCGGAAAGCTTCCGTGCGCTATAATCTCTCTAATTTTGTATTCGTGATCTCCTCGGGAGGTATAAGTAGGGGGAAGCAATATATTCGATACCTCATCCAGAAACGCACCCTCTCGAAACCTGGCGAGCAAGCTACACCGCGTTGCAGAGCGCCTCTCTTGCAGAGTCTGCCACTTGAGTTTGTTAAACATCTCCGTAACGCTATCACGGTTACCAAATAACCCTGTGACGAAACGCGCCGCTCTTCTTTGGATCTTCTCTATCTCCTCCGTCAACCCGATCTGGTACGGATCCCACACTGATGAGTAATACTCAAGTATAGGTCGAACGACTGTTTTGTAAGCCACCTCCTTTGTTGATGGATTACATTTTCTAAGGACTCTCCCAATGAATCTCAACCTGGTACCCGCCTTACCAACAATTAATTTTATATGATCATTCCACTTCAAATCGTTCCGCACGCATACTCCCAGATATTTTACAGAAGTAACTGCTACCAGTGTTTGTTCCGCTATCATATAATCATACAATAAAGGATCCTTCTTTCTATGTATTCGCAATACATTACATTTGTCTATGTTAAGGGTCAGTTGCCACTCCCTGCACCAAGTGCCTATCCGCTGCAGATCTTCCTGCATTTCGCTACAATTTTCTAATGCTGCAACTTCTCTGTATACTACAGCATCATCCGCGAAAAGCCGCATGGGACTTCCGACACTATCTACTAGGTCATTTATATATATTGTGAAAAGCAATGGTCCCATAACACTCCCCTGTGGCACGCCAGAGGTTACTTTAACGTCTGTAGACGTCTCTCCATTGATAACAACATGCTGTGTTCTGTTTGCTAAAAACTCTTCAATCCAGCCACACAGCTGGTCTGATATTCTGTAGGCTCTTACTTTGTTTATCAGGCGACAGTGCGGAACTGTATCGGACGCCTTCCGGAAGTCAAGAAAAATAGCATCTACCTGGGAGCCTGTATCTAATATTTTCTGGGTCTCGTGAACAAATAAAGCGAGTTGGGTCTCACACGATCGCTGTTTCCGGAATCCATGTTGATTCCTACATAGTAGATTCCGGGTTTCCAAAGACAACATGATACTCGAGCAAAAAACATGTTCTAAAATTCTGATGTCCTCCGTCAATCCTTCAATCCTGTATGGTAGTAAGTTCATACCGTGCAGCAGTGCTCCATAATAGGAGAGGAGGAGATTAGTGTTTAACGTCCTGTTGACAACGAGGTCATTAGAGACGGAGCACAAGCTCGAATGAGGGAATGATTGGGAAGGAAATCGGCCGAGCCCTTTCAAAGGAACCGTCCCGGCATTTGCCTGAAACGATTTAGGGAAGTCACGGAAAACCTAAAGCAGGATGGCCGGAGACAGGTTTTGAACCGTCGTCCTCCCGAATGCGAGTCCAGTGTACTAACCACTGCGCCACCCCGCTCGGTGCTCCACAAGAGAATGGAGAAGCGTAGAATAGGCTCTCTCATTAGTAGACTTGTTGCATGTTCTAAACACTACTTTTGATTCGCTTGTACCACAATACTACCTGTGTGATCGTCCTAATTAATGTTATTCGTGATTGTGATCCCTAGATATTAAGTGGAGCAATTGTTTGAAAAACACTGGGAATATGACAAATGTGTCTATAGTGTGTTCATCGATTTTCAACGTGCATACGGAAACATCCACAAGAATGGTCTGTACAACGCAGTGCGTGACTTCAGAATGGTCGAGAGGCTAATGAGAATGATGCAGATTTGTCGGATGGGTCAAGGGAAGCAGTGCGTTTCCGTGGGATCACGTCAGAAACGTTAGAGATTGAGACAGGACTCAGTCATGTTCTGAAGAAAGTAATCAGGGAATGTAGCCAACAGGAATGGACTGGAGCACAGATGGATGGTAATTGCAATTGTGTCTCATATAGAGATAATATAGAAACTGCTAAATGAACCAAACCATGTGTTGAAAGAAACGTACCAGCTAATGAACTACCACAGAAAGTGGGGATAAAGATGAATCAAGACATAACTGAGTTCATGCAGTTAGGAAGAAGACAAGAGTAGCAAGTGTTTCTTGAGATAGGTGACTTGAGGTTCACCACTTTAAGTACTTGGGATCTTGTTTCCACAGCAACAATAGCACAGAAATGAACATGATGGATACAACAGCAGTGGGAATGAAATGCATGCTTCAGGGAGACACTCATCTCAAAATCACTATCAGTGAATACTAAGATGTGAATATATGACAGTGACATGCCCAGCAGTCACGTACGGTTCAGAAGCCCGGAGAATGACTAAACGAAAAAGGAAAAACTATTAACTATAAACGTATTTTTCCGCGGCTATTGTCACAGTCAATAAAACTTTTCCGAGTTTGTGATCTGTACCATTATCTCCTTTCTGCGTAATTGTTATGGTGTAACGTTGCAATTTAATTTATGAATATTGTTTTTAGAACGCCACGTATATTTTGAGCACGAGTAGATGCGTTTTAAATATACGTAGCGTGACTTAATCTCAATAAGCATGCAAAAAGTTATTTATTATTGATGGAAATGTTATGCTTTCTTTCAATGAATGACAACGCAACGTAACCTGCAACTAACCCAGCGATAATATAGACCATGAAATGATTTCTTTTCCCAGCAAATTAATGTTACACTGAAAGAAAGAACCGCACAAACACCTGCGTGTTTTTCAAATAATTGCAAAGAATTTCTTTAACTTTATCTCTTTAAGAACTGAGGTAACTTTTTACGCTTTGAATTATCTGAAAATATTTTAAATCAGAGGTGAAGCCTCACCTAAGCCTTGCAGTGTTAAATCTCTGAGTAAGTTTCGTAATCCAAAATATTAACTAACTTTTAACATTGCAAACTGACTGTAAAACTTCATAAAAATACTTATTATTATTTTCCTTTGCCAATGAAGCTCGCAAACACTGAAATATTTTTTAGTACACGTAATAGCGGATTCAGCGCCACCGAAACAGTTGACGCCAGATGAGCAATCGAGAGCAATATTATTATTATGTTTACATAAATTTCACTTGGAGGGATAGGTATTTTTGAAAGGAAACATAAGATACTTTCAATTAACAATATATTGTAACCTTAAAGCTCATACAGACAGCTAGTTATACATACATCGATCAACAGGAGAGAGAGAGAGAGAGAGAGAGAGAGAGAGAGAGAGAGAGAGAGAACAACCAGGCGAAAAACAGAGAACAAACAGGGGCGAGCAACATGGCTCTTGTGTATATATATGACACTTGAAGTGCCTTGCTTTCATGGATCGTAATGAAATATAGTATTCTTTGCGATTAATGAAGCTATTTACAATATTTGTAGCAGAATATTAGCAGACTCTACAAAATGACTTATGATATTACAGGCATTATTTTCTCTTTTTACGTTTCATTCATATTAGTTGAATAAATCGCGTCATACATTAGAAAGGCTTCCAGGTGACGACGCAGACCGCATTGCAATATGTAAAACTACCGACGTTTCGGTCACTGTTGCAAGTAACCTTCACACCCTGAAGGAGGTCACTTGCAACAGCGCCCGAAGCGTCGGTAGTTTTACATATTTGTAACGCGGTCACAAACCCAGAGAAATTTTATTGACAAAACATGTTAATGTTTGAGAGAAGAGTGATGAATAAAACATGGGGACCGATGTTAGACAAAGGAGTTTAGAGAAGGAGGAGAATTGAGGAAATCTGCCTCTTGATGCAACAATCCACAACACTGCAGAAGCTAAAGGGCAAAAGAATCTAGTGAGTAGGCCACGTATCTGTCACAGAGAGCTATATCTGTAGTCATTTACATATCCGCGGATGGTGTGTTAGTGTACTAACTGACATTGATATCCGATCTTGTCTTTTGGGTGCGGAACTTTTTTGCCAAGTAGCGTATGTTTTCTCATTTCACAATAAGCAATTTCACATTTGTTTATCAGATTTTAATTTACTTACATGTGAGTGGCAGTTAAAAATGGAAAATCGTTATTTTTATACAGAAAGTACGGTTCAGTAATTGTTAATATCCGCCTGCTTAACTGAGTGGTAACGTGCTTGCCTCCCCGGCAATAGGCCCGAGTTCGATTCTCGGGCGGGTTGGAGATTTTCTCCGCTCGTGCACTGGGTATTGTTGTCCTCACCATAATTTCATCCTAATCATCGGCCGCAAGTCCCCCAATGTGGCGCCGAATGAAATAAGACTTGCACCTGGCGGCAGAACCCGAATGGGACCTTCCGGCCAACAGTGCCATACTATCATTTCATTTTAGTAATGGCTAATATTTCCATCCGATAATGAATGTAGCATTTCAATAAAAGTAAACAGGAAAATTGCCGCAACCGAGGATCGAACTGTGAACGCACTCAACTACTGGGAAATAATAATGGTATTGCTTTGTATTTAATAGCACTCGGAAGTCCTGTAATCTTCGAAGACGATGTACCCAGTTTGAGATTTACGTCATACAGCTGAAGGAAATTAGTGTCCTTGCACTGATCTACAGATCATACAAGTATGAAGAAAATCGAAGGAGCCTAGTCCCCTTGTAAGTACTGTGTTCATTGCTTCCATGGATCTTGAAAGCATCCCCTATTTCCAGCCAGACCAGCAAAGACGTCAGACATTAGCATTTGAGTATGTTAGATTAATTTATTTCTCTTGTATTTTTATCCATCTTCTGCAATTTTCTTCCACTTTCTTCATTGGTCCTTCGACGCACGAGTTGAAGGTAATTATTATTTGGATATAAAATTTTCAACAGCAGCTTAGATGAGTAAAAATTATGTCACTTGGGCGAAAGGTAACAGCTAAGACGGTAAGGTGAAGCTGCCCCCATGCCACCGGTTGAGTTTAACGCTGCAGCGCCAGTCACAGTCCATGCCCTTGCCTTCCTCCGACCTTTGATCTGACGCAGCCAGTTATAGCGGAACCTACAGTTTATAGTGAGCTCCTAACCACAGCGCAACTTGGCGTTTTACACATTATCATCATCATCAGTTATCTGCTATATTAGCAGGTCCTTTGCCTCTCCATTTTCTGCGATCCATTGCTTCCTTCTTAAGGCTGCTGTATGTTGTACCGTCCATCATGTCATCCAGCATCTGGAATCTCTTTCTTCCTCGCTTCCTTTTCCCTTCTACATAACCTTCTAAAACTGTTTTTATCAGTCCATCATTCTTTCTTAATATGTGCCCAATCCAATTTCTTTTTCTTCTCTTTATTACATCCAGTAGCTGTCTTTTCTCTCCCACTCTTCTCAGTACCTCTTCATTTTTTACTCTGTCCATCCAACTTATTCTTTCCATCTTCCGCCATGTCCAGATCTCAAAAGCCTCCAGCCTTTCTCTGTATTTTTTCCTCATAGTCCATGTTTCAGCGCCATATAGAAGAACACTCCATACAAGACATTTTATGAGTCTCTTTCTGAGTTCTCTGTCCAGACCGCTGCAGAAGATTCTCCTTTTCTTATAAAACGCCTCTTTTGCCATTGCTATCCTTGTTTTAATTTCTGTGGTGCACTTCCAGTCGGTGTCTATCCTGCTTCCAAGATACTTAAAATTTTGCACCTATTCTAGTGTTTCTCCATTCATTTACACATTATACAGGGTATTAAAAAAAGCAGCAATGATAAAAATCAGCTACTGTTTCAAAAAGAAATTATTTCTAAAAAGGGAAGCACAACCTCAGGGCCTGAGTCTTGTCTTCAGGTGCATATTAAAATGTGAGTCCATAAAGGATGCAGAACTGAGATAAAAATACGTTAAAATAGTGCAAACCATGCTACATAGCATGAAACAGGATATCCTCTTCAATCCTAGGCCTGCCAGCGCGATGACAATGGTGATGTTGCAGATGACGGTGCTACTAGAACAGAGTTACTAAACACAGTTTTTCGAAATTCCTTCACTAAAGAAGACGAAGTAAATATTCCAGAATGCAAATCAAGAACAACTGTACGTGAGTAGAAGTCCTCGTCGTAGCGAAGCAGCTTAAAACACTTAAACTTGGCCGGCCACGGTGGTCTCGTGGTTCTAGGCGCGCAGTCCGGAACCGTGCGACTGCTACGGTCGCAAGTTCGAATCCTGCCTCGGGCATGGATGTGTGTGATGTCCTTAGGTTAGTTAGGTTTAAGTAGTTCTAAGTTCTAGAGGACTGATGACCACAGCTGTTAAGTCCCATAGTGCTCAGAGCCATTTGAACTTAAACTTGAGGCCTCAGGTACAGCTTGTATACCAGTCAGGCTCCTTTCAAAGTATGCTTATACATTGAAGAGCCAAAGAAACTGGTACACCTGCCTAATATCGTTTAAGGGCCCCACGACCACGTAGCACTACGGTCGCAGGTTCGAATCCTGCCTCGGGCATGGATGTGTGTGATGTCCTTAGGTTAGTTAGGTTTAAGTAGTTCTAAGTTCTAGGGGACTTATGACCACAGCAGTTGAGTCCCATAGTGCTCAGAGCCATTTGAACCATTTTGAACCACGTAGCAGTGCCGCAACAGGACGTGGCATGGACTCGAGTAATGTCTGAAGTAGTGCTGGAGGGAACTGACGCCAAGAATCCTGCAGGACTGTCCATAAATCCGTAAGGGTACGACGGGGTGGAGACCTCTTCTGAACAGCACGTTTCAAGGCATCCCAGATATGCTCAATAATGTTCATGTCTGGGGAGTTTGGTGGCCAGCGGAAGTGTTTAAACTCAGAAGACTATTCCTGAAGCCATTCTGTAGCAATTACGGACGTATAGAGAGTGTCGCATTGTCGTGCTGGAATTGCCCAAGTTCGTCGGAATGTAGACTGAACATGAATGGATGCAGGTGATCAGACGGTACGTGCGACCTGTCCAGTCGTTTCTAGACGTATCAGAGTCCCATGTCGCACCAACTGCGCATGCCCCACACCGCTCCACCAGCTTGAACAGTCCCCTGCTGACAAGCAGGGTCCGTGGATTCATGAGGTTGTCTCCATACCCGTACACGTCCATCCGCTCGATACAATTTGAAACGAGACTCGTCGACTAGGCAACATCTTTCTAGTCATCAAGAGTCCAATGTCGATGATGACAGGCCCAGGCGTGCAGTTCTCAAGAGTACACAAGTGGGTCTTCGCTTACGAAAGCCCATATCGATGATGTTTTGTTGAATGGTTCGCACGTTGACACCTGTTGATGGCCCGGCATTGAAATCTCCAGCAATTTGCGGAAGGGTTGTACTTCTGACACGTTGAACGAGTCTCTTCAGTCGTCGTTGGTCCCGTTCTTGCAGGATCTTTTTCCGGCCGCAGCGATGTCGGAGATTTCATGTTTTATCGGATTCCTGACATTCACGGTACACTCGTGCAATAGTTGCTCCGGAAAATCCCCACTTCATCGCTACATCAGAGATGGTCTCCCATCGGTTGAGCGCCGACTGTAACACCACGTTCAAACTCATTTAAATCTTGATAACCTGTCATTGTACCAGCAGTAACGGATTTAACAGCGGCTCCAGATGCTTGTCCTATACAGGCGTCGCCAAC
This sequence comes from Schistocerca piceifrons, assembly GCF_021461385.2. NCBI lineage: Eukaryota > Metazoa > Arthropoda > Insecta > Orthoptera > Acrididae > Schistocerca > Schistocerca piceifrons. Next base: position 370,715,821 of record NC_060144.1, on the reverse strand, counting down.
CGCAGCGCCGTATTATGCCTGTTTACATATCTCTGTGTTTGAATATGCATGCCTATACCAGTTTTTTGACGCCTCAGTCTACAATAGCTCTATACTTAGCAATTCTATACAACGTCCCTACCTAAGGACTGGAAAATTGCACAGTCACACCAATAGAAAACAGGGGCAACCGGTTAAATTACAGACCCATTCGCTAACGTCAATTTCCAGTATGTTTTTGGAACATGTACCGTTTTCGAACATTATGAGTTGTTTCGAAGGAAAATATTTGTTGGTAAATAGCCAAAGTGGATTCAGAGAATATCATTCTATTGAAACACAACTAGCTCTTTATTCTCAGGAAGTAACGAGTGCTATCGACCGGGGATGTCAGATTGTTTCATGCTTGAAGATTTTCACAAGGCTTTCGACACCGTTCTACACAGGTGACTTCTAACCAATCTGCGTGCGTATGAAGTATCGTCTCAATTGTGTAACTGGATTCGTGATTTCCTATCGCAAAGATCACAGTTTGTAGTAACTGATAGAAAGCCATCACGTAAAACAAAAGTGATATCTGGCGTTCTTCGAGGAGGTGTTACAGGCTCTCTGCTGTTCCTGATCTGCATGAACTACATAGGATACAATCAGACAGTCCTTTTAAATTCTTAACAGACGGCGCTGTCATTTACCATCTTGTAGACTCATCACATCATCAAAAACTATTGCAAAATGCCTTAGACAAGATATCTGTATGGTGCGAAAAGTGGCAGTTGACACTAAATAATGAAACGTGCCGCCATCCACAGAGTACTTAAAGAAATAAGCTAAATTTCGGTTACACGATAAATCACACAAATCTAAAGGCTGTAAAATCGACTAAATACTTAGGGATTAGGGACTACAATTGACAAATAACCTAAATTGGAACAATCACATAAGTGAAGTTATGGGTAAAGCAAACCAAAGACTGCGTTATTGGCAGAACAATTATGACATGCAACGCGTCTAATAAAGAGACAGTTTCCACCACTCTTGTCCGTCCTCTTCTAGACTACTGCTCTGCGGTGTGGGATCCAGATAAGGGATGTAACTGACGGAGTTCATAGAACGACATCTCGTTTTGTATTAGCGCTAAATATGAGAGAGTGTGCTACGGAGCTGCTACGTGAATTGTGGTGGCATTCATTGAGACAAAGGCTTATTTAGTTGCGGCAGAACCTTCTCGTAAAATTTCGATCATCAAATTTCTCCTTCGATTGCGAAAGTACTTTATTGGCGCCCAGCTACAGAGGTAGAAATGATCCTAATAATAAAGTTAGAGAAATCACACCTCGCACAGAAAGATTTAAGTGCCCATTTTCCTCGTGCGCTGTTCGGCTCTAAGCACTATGGGACTTAATATCTGAGGTCATCAGTCCCCTAGACTTAGAACTACTTAAACCTACTTAACCTAAGGACATCACACACATCCATCCCCGAGGCAGGATTTGAACCTGCGACCGTAGTGGTCGCGCGGTTCCGGACTGAAGCGCCTAGAGCCGCTCGGCCACAACGGCCGGCTCGCTGTTCAGTCGTGGAACGGTAGAGAAATAGCTTGAAACTGGTGTGATTTACCCTCTGCCAGGCTCTTAATTGCGAATTGTTGAGTAACGATGTAGATGCAGATGTAGGATACCCTGTTTCATAACATGTAACAGGGTTGCACTACTTCAACATATTTTGCGGCGCGGGGTAGCTGTGCGGCTTAAGGCGCCTTGCCATAGTTCGCGCAGTTCTCCACGTCGGAGGTTCGAGTCCTCTCTCGGACATGGGTGTGTGTGTTGTCCTTAGCATTAGTTAGGTTAAGTAGTGTGTGAGACAAGGGACCGATAACCTCAGCAATTTGGTCCCATAGAACTTACCACAAATTTCCAAATTTTTTGAAAAGTATTTGTACCTCGCTTATACTTCCTTTATGGATTAACATTTTAATATGCACCTGAAGATGGGATACACGTCCTGAAATCCGATTATGTTTTCCTTTTTAGAAATAAATAGTTTTTATATCTGTAGCATATTTTACCATTGATGATGAATTCCAACAGTTATGGACGTCCCATAAAGAGAAACGTGTGTAAAAAAAAGAAAGTATTCCATATTGTGGGGGATGGTAGAATGGAGGAAAACATGACCAAAATGTCGAATAATAATGGGCTCCGAAATGCATCCCTTGAGAATTATGAGTACTTGTTTATCATCGCCCCTGTGAAAAACGTCTTTTCTGCTGCAAGTTATTTACAGTTACGAGTGACCTACAGAATGCAGTAGACAAATGAGGACAGACTCCTCTGTTATTGTGGACTGGCGAAACCAACGAATGTGAATGCGACGAAGTTTATTGTAACATACTGATGTGTAGCTATCCGGACGTCTACGTTTGCATAATATTCAACGCAGTTTGGTACATTAGCTACGCTGTTTCATAGTAACAGAATAATGTGTTCTCATTTGTTTACTTATTTGTTTACCTTGTTCAGTGGGTCATTCGTAACAGCAAAGAGCTTGCAGTAGAAGAGGTGTTTTACAGCAGCGAAGAAGAACAAATGCTCATAGCTCTTAAGCTATGCATTTTAGAGACCATGTTTACCGGCCATTATTTCTTGTTTTGTTGCAGAGTACCACGTCTCAAAATATAGAAACACTTTTCTGAACACCTTGTATAAATAAAATTTAAAACACTGTATAAACAAAGACAATTACAAAAGATGACAGAAGATAATGCTTTAACCGAAGGGGACGGAACCTCGGACATCTTGCTTCGTATTCTGACACTTACCTAGCGAGCCACTTATGTAACAGTTGTGGAACATGAAATACATCAGTAATTGTATCTGAAATACTTTAGGAATACACCCATTTGTGGTGCAGTAGTTCTCTGTGTAAACATTTGCGTAGAAGATAACAATCACTGTTCACTGCTGGTAAGCCAAGTTTACACAAAAAAGTAGTGTGACCAGCACGTTACATAATGGAATAGAAGTTATTTGTCGGTGAGCAACACCTTTCATGAAAACACTATCGGGGATATCTGTGACCTATTCCGATGCATAACCATAGTTTCGCTTCGGGTAAAATTTGTCTTGTCGTGTATAATATACTGAACGTAATCACTATATGAGACTGACAGATAGTAATGCCTGGTGTCTTGTGGACCCTGAACCGTGTTGTATTATGAAATCGACGTTTTGGCTTCTATTGCGGAGTCAGTGTTAATGAGGCAGTTCAGGCGGTAAGCTCCTATAATCCGCATGTACTTAGTGAATGTACCACTTCAGCAGAGGATAAGTCGCTTCACTGATTAGCAGGACAAACGTCTCTTTTACAGCGTCTACCACTCGAGTTGACTGAGCATCTTCACACTGCTTTCTCGCATACTAAGTTAACCTGTATGGAAACGCTACTCTTGTTTCGATCTTCTCTGTTTCCTTTATCAGTCCTATTTGGAATGGATCCCCGACAGATGAGCACCTACGGACAACATTCCAGGCGAATGAGTGCCATGAAGAAACAGTGAGCGTAGGTCGAGCAACACAGAAGAGAAACGGAACGTAATTACACGTTTTCCATGCGTTACAGGTCTGACCGAACCGTCGAAATTATGTCTTTCCACGATTTTTGTTTTATGCTGAACGTCAAACGTATTTTACAGCTTAAATATTGCTTGCTCTATGATGAAGGCAACGTAAATATCAAAAAACTTTGCAAGTTGCGACATAATGGCGACATAATGGCGAAAAAATTTCTAGCGATTCAGGAAAGTATTTACTTTACTATAATTCCAGTCTTGGATCACAGTGTTTGTTTGCAACCAGGTTATTAATTTTGGTCAGTAATGACAATCTTCAGTATAACTGAGCCTCCTTCAAGATTATGTACGCTTCAATGGCGCTCTTTACACACTGTAATTTAATTTGTTGGACGAAGCCGCAGTGGCTAATGATTTTGACCGTACCATCACATGTAACGGCGTGACGTGTAATGCAACAGGTTTTTACTCAGGTCTGAAATGGTCATTACCTACCGAAATTAATAACATCTTTACAAATAAACATTGTGATCCAAGACTGGAATTATAATAAAGCAGAAAAACTTGAGTTTACTGCTTTACTATGTTACACACACAAGTGTGCTTTTCGATTTGCATCCGCTGTACCAGACTATCGCAGAAAAAGAGAATATCATAACCTTTTTCGTTCATGACACCCTTCGTCAATAAAAGTGAAAGTGACTCGGCGTAGAGATCAAGTGAGGACTAATCGACCAAAAAAAGATACGAAACTAAAATATAAATAATGCCTAGCACTATTTACAACCGCGAAACTACTGTAAATACACAGTGTTACGTCGCAGCCGCGAAGGGTATGTGACAAGACAACTGGTAGGCAAAATATTACGACAGTGGTTTCCAAGGCGATCTACAGTATTACTGAGGCAACAGTTTAACAGGCCTAGGCCACACGAAGGACGCTATCGACCAACAAGTACCAAAACCGTAGTACCTAAGCTACGACTGCGGTACATTTTATACGTTGTGCCTCAAACCTTTGGTCAAATTAAAACAGGTGATAGTGGGTGCATAAGCGATTATATTGACGTAGGAAACCAACAGTCAAAGATGCATATTTATTATGTTGTACAACAACGCACACTGCGTGACAACAATGTAGCTCATAATAAGTGTTCAAAGCGACGACTTCTAGTCTCAGTGCGTGTGTAGTAACGGCGTATGCAATTATGCCGCACTCCCGAATGTCTGTTGTACACTGGAACAGGCAGCGGATGATAAGCAGCGAACACCCCTGACCATAAAACAGACATACAGTACACAAATTACGAGTAGCTCATAATACGTATATCATGTGAGGACCACATGTGTTACACTGGCGCGTTAACCTGTGGCACATGCATGCCATTATCCCTGTAGTCAGTTGTCCATTGCATCGGACAGCTTATGATGTGTCCATGGTGAGATGGGTTACTGTGTACAGTCTATGAGGCGAAGTAAAAGATGGAAGGTTACTCGTCTCGTCACGAGAGTTGGCAGACATACATTTAATGAACGGTACGGCAGGATGCAGCGTCCGTGAAACAGCACGAATATACAGAGAAAGCTTTTCCAACTGGCCTCACCCTAACTGGAGTAAGTTTGTCTACGAGAGATTGAATCGTTCACGCCACAGAGAGCTGGCCAAGGTTCCAGCTAATGACGTGTCCGAACACCAAAGGAGGTACTGTTGGGTCGTGTGGCCAACCGTCAAGCAATAAGCACCCGTCAACTTGCCCGTGAAATGCACACTTCGAATAACACCGTGTGGAGAGTACTGGTGGAACAGTTACTACGCCCCCTGCCGTACAGGACGTGTGCAAGCACTGGAACCAACGGATTTTGAGCCCCGGATTTACTTCTGTCAATGCATTTCTATAGTGCTATAGTGCCGAACTTCGTACAGTTTTTATTGTTCTCAGATGAGGCATTATTTATCCGTAATGATATTTTCAACAGCCGCGACAGCTATGTCAGGATGGAGGACAATCACCAACCCACCCACATCGATGGCCACCAGCAACGATTCTGTGTATAGGCGAACATTGTCCAAAATCATTAACGGGACATTATTTGCTGCCTCTCCGTATAACTGGTCGACGTTATTTGGTGTTCCTGCGACATGTTCTACAACAGTTATTGAAGACAATACCCCTTATTAACCGTGAAAAGATGTGGTTTCAACATGACGGTGCACCAGACCACTTCGATGTTACTGTCCATGAGCACCTGAACAACACGTTGCATTGAAAGGGGAGATCCTGTCGCATGGGCAGCGCGATCGCCGGATATCTCACCTGTACACTTTTTCCTCTAGGGTTACGTCAAGGCGTTAGTACGATTATATGAAACGGATAAAGACCTGCTTGCTAAGATCCAAGCTGCCTTTCTCCTGATACAAAGAACACGAGGAATATTTGAGAGAGTGCGGTACAACTTACCGTGTCGTTGCCATGGAAGCATTGAGGCTGGCGGTCGTCACTTTGAAGAATTTCTGAGTTACATTGCTGTTATGCAGTGTACGCATGTGTATGTCCGTAACACAATAATATGCATTTTTGACCATTGGTTCCGTGTCTCAGTATCATCGATTACGGACCCACTATCACCTAATTTAACCCAAAAGGCTTGAGACACCCTGTATTGGTGGCACAAGTCAAGCGATAATCGAACGAGTCGTTGAACGCCAACAATAAATATGCTCAGAGCAATAAGACGAAGGCGACTGTTTTCCATAAGGAATATGAAAGATACAAAAATATTAAAGACAGAAAATTTGACGAATCATGTGTGCTGTCAAATGAACGGGCCATGGCAGAACAAAATCTTCAAGATGTTACCGAAATTACTAAGCGACCTAGTTACATGAATGAAGACGAATGTGACGAGGCGGTGACGCCTCGGGAAGTTAAATTATAGATGTTACTGTGGAAGTTTGTGTCAGCTTAGTGCTTCAGTTGGCACTGTGACAATGACCCTTACAATAGTAACCGAAACATAGGTTTAGTTTGATAATATCACGGAGCTCGTAAAGACGCTGACCTTTGTAGCGTAACATGCCGGCCGGAGTGGTCGAGCGGTTCTAGGCGCTACAGTCTGGAACCGCGCGACCGCTACGGTCGCAGGTTAGAATCCTGCCTCGGGCATGGTTAGTTAGGTTTTTAGTAGTTCTTTTAAGTTATAGGGGACTGATGACCTCAGAATTTAAGTCCCATAGTGCTCAGAGCCATTTGAACCATTTTTTTTATAGCGTAGCTTCATATGAAAATATGTCCGCCCCCGGTAGCTGATTGGTCAGCGCGACAGACTGTCAATCCAAAGGTCCCGGGTTCGATTCCCGGCTGGGTCGGAGATTTTCTCCGCTCGGGGACTGGGTGTTGTGTTGTCCTAATCATCATCATTTCATCCCCATCGACGCGCAAGTCGCCGAAGTGGCGTCAAATCGAAAGACTAGCACCAGACGAACGGTCTACCCGACGGGAGGCCCTCGTCACACGACATTTCATTTCATATGAAAATGAACACGTTAGTAAATTTCGTGAATCGAATCGCGTCGTAGCTTAACAGTTAATACAACATCCGCGATATTACTTGTTTGACTTAATCGCTGGGCAGCAAATTCTGGTGTTTGTTGAGATAGAAATTGCTCCGAGAGAGAGAGAGAGAGAGAGAGAGAGAGAGAGAGAGAGAGAGAGAGCGCAAGTATGCAGGTAGACTGTTAGCATTCTTTTAAATCACATAAACAAATTTATTACATAACAATCATACTTCTTGTGTGATCCCGTAGATTTTCCCGGCGTCTTATATGATTATGCTCTTCACGGGAGTGCTGTCGGATATGATCATCTACGATACACGATATTTCGGCGCTCCATCTGGCCGCTATCTTCAGGTGCAATCACTGACACACAATCACGCCGGCGTGATTGTGTCTCAGCGATCGCACCTGAAAATGTCAGCCAGTAACAGCGAATGTCTATTTAAAAAAATCACAAGAGGAGTAGGTATACTTGGAAAAGGCCTGAAGATACAGAAAGATATCAGTTACATTACATCACCGTCAAGCAGAGATTCCGATATCAGATACTGGATTATAATGCGTGTCCAGAAGCAGGTATAGACAAAGGTCACAATTCATAGTTCGATCCACAAACGATGGCGGTTTGTGCATGTCGAGGTACGGACGAGGATTGCATTGTTGACGACACCAAGCGACAGTTGCGGTAAGCGTATGCGAGTGCTTTCCGCTTAAAGAAAGCACGTATCCCGCAAATTACGCCTCTCATTTGCTCATGCAGAGTATATCACTTACCACCACCATAATCGATGACAGCTCACAACAAATGGAATAAAAATTCGCTAAACAACTCGCTATGATCAGGTTTAATGCTCGGATCTGGCGTTCAAAGCAGAGCGCACGTAACATCACTCAACGCTCATTGGCTGTCGGTAAAAGCATGACGTAGATGTGCGGAACGAACCGAAACTCGTCCTCCATCGTTCATGACTCCAACTATAGTAGCGATGAAGAGCAGACTGAAGTTTCAGTGAGGCAGAATGAGTCAGCAAAGGTGTGGGATACAGAAATACTAAGGAATGAATAGGTCGCTTGACGTTATCTGTGGCTATAGGTAGTGCAACAAGGAATAGCTCGGTAGGCAGTTCAGTTGAAGAGGAATGGACATCTCTAAGGCGAAATAGCCGCAGGAAAATGTGAAGAAATCGAAAAAGAAATGTTAGCGCGATGGACTGACTCAACATACAGAAAAGTCAAAAAAATCGTCGGTGAAATTAAAAGCAAGGGCGGTAACATTAAGACTGCAGTGTTAAATGTAGAGGAGAGGGCGGATAGGTGGAAAGAGTGCATTGAAGGCCTCTATGAGGGGGAGGACTTTTATGGTAACACAACTGAAGAAGAAACAGGAGTCGTCGGCGAAGAGATAGGGAATCCAAAATTACAGTTTGAAAGAGCTTTGGATGACTAAAGATCGAATAAGGCAGAAGGGATAAGCAACATTCCATCAGAATTTCTAAAACCATTGCGGGAAGTGGCAACAAAAAAACTATTCACGTTGGTGTGTAGAATGTGAGAGACTGGTGATATACCATTTGGCTTTCGGGAGGACATCATCCACTCAATTCTGAAGATTCTAAGGCCCAACAAGTGCGAGAATTATCGCCCAATAACCTTAACAGCTCATGCGTCCAAGCTACTGACAAGAAAAATATACAGGACAATGGAAAAGAAAATTGAGAATATGATAGATGACGATCAGTTTGGCTTTAGGAACGGTAAAGGCACCAGAGAAGCAATTCTGACTTTGTGGTTGACAATGGAAGCAACGTACACAAAGATTGAGACACGTTCATAGTATTTGTCGACTTGGAAAAAGCGTTCGTCAATGTCAAATGGTGCAAGATGTTCGAAATTCTGAGAAAAATAGAGTAAGCTATGGGGAAGGCGGGTAATATACAATACATACAACAACCAAGACGGACCAATGAGAGTGGTAGACCAAGAATGAAGTGCCCGAATGAAATGGGTATACGACAGGGTTGTAGTCTTTCGTTCCTACTGTTCTATTCAATATATATCGAAGAAGCAATGATGGAAATAAAAGAAAGCTTCAAGAGTGGAGTTAAAATCCAAATGAAAGTATATCAGTAATCAGATTCGCTGATGACATTGCTGTCCTGAGTGAAAATGAAGAAGAACTACCGGATTTGCTAAACGGAATGAACAATCTAATGATCACAGAATGTGAATTGAGAGCAAATCTAAGAAAGGCAAAAGTAATGAGAAGTATCAGAAACGAGAACATCTGAATTTGGGATCATAAAACAGACGAAGTTGAGGAATACATGTTATCTTCTTTGCTTTTAAGGATTTCTGTTACCTAGGCAGCAAAATAACCCATGACTGACTGAACAAGGAAGACATAAGAAGCGGAATAGCGCTGGCAGAAAGGGCATTCCTGGCCAAAAGAAGTGTACTAGCATCAAACATAAGCCCTAATTTGAGGAAGAAATTTCTGACAATATACGTTTGGGGCACAGTATTATATGGTAGTGAAACAAGGAATGTGGGAAACCGGAATAGAAGAGGACGAAAGCATTTTAGATGTGGTATTATAGAAAAATGTTGAAAATTGGGAGGACTGATAAGGTAAGGAATGAGATGGTTCTCCGGAGAAGAAAGGGATATATTGCAAACACTGACCGGAAGAAGGGACAGGGTGGTAGGACATCTGTCATGACATCAAGAAATAACTTCCGTGGTACTAGAGGGTACTGTAGAAGGTAAAATGTGTAGAGAAAAACAGAGATTGGAAGACATCCAGCAAATAATTGAGGACGTAGGTTGCAAGTGCTACTCCGAGATGAAGAGTTTGGCAAAGGAGAGGAATTCGTGGCGGGCTGCTTCAAAACAGTCAGAAGACTGAAGACTCAAAAAACAGGTCATAGGAATGCAACGGCAAAGGAACCGCACTAGGACTTCGCCCACAATAACGATGCTGGTTCCTGTATCTGTCCCTCTATTCTTTTTCCCTGAGTTCGGGGCTACTTTGATGCTAAAGCGATTTACTAAGCGTTAGTGAAGTAGATTATTATTATTATTATCATTACAATAAATTATATCTGAGGGTGGGAGGGAGAGATGGACGTAAGAAAACTGTGGCCCTTTCTTCCAGAACCTGATCCTGCATCCGTGCCTGCTTGCGGAATGTACCGGCTGTCTCACGAAGAATGGTCAGTATTCGGGGATAGTACAGGAATGATCATTCGAAGCAGAAAAGTCTAGCTATTATGGGCTGTAAAGTGCATACTTTAAGAGCTATGAGCGTTTCTTTATCTTCGATATTGTGGAACGAATCCCTTCTATTGCAAGCAGTTTTCCATATTTGGGGAGAAAATAGTATGAACCGAAACAAAAGAAAATTCTCTGGTAGACATGGGTTCTAAAATGCATTCCTTAAGATCTGTGGGCTCTTGTTGAGTGGGAGAGCTGTGTTTCACAGTAGCGAAGATGAACAAGAGCCCACAACTCTTAAAGTTTAGATTTTGCAGCCCATGCCAACTAGACATTTTGCTTCGAATGATTGTTCCTGTCACATCCCTGAACATAGACCATTCCTCATGGGACACGCAGTGGATGTTGGTGTAAAAGGAAGCTAACTTTCGAGTGATATTCTGGTTTCCTTAGCTTTGCGCAGGCGCCGTTGCAAACGGTGTGCAATATCGACAGCAGGTACAGGGCGATTGCGTGTGCGCGAGCGAAACCGCAAACGGCAGATGGCGCGGGGGAGAGCCGGCCCTCGCTTCCTGTTGACATGCAAATAGCGAGCACTCGAAATGGCAAAACAGTGATTTTTGCCGCATGCAACGCGTGACGCGCGGCCGACATGGCGAAACGGGCGCAGCGGGCGAGCGTGCATGTTTTGCAACTCGCGGCTATCTGCCGCCAGAAACTTTCTTCCCTTCGTCTGGGCATGTCGGCGCCTCGAAGGGTAGCGCACGGCATCCACAGGCCGATCACGACATCGCCGGTGTCTTGGCGACTCTGCTGCACAGTTCCACGCTCCTCACAGGGGGACAGTACGAACTTCCCCAAACCGATGTCGTACTGGCAGGATGTGTAGGGTACGACTAGGACAACATATATAAACAGGGAGATACAGTTTACAAACGTTTTTTAGAAAATCGAGTTTGACGGTTATAGGCGTGCTTATGCTGTACGCTTTGTAGGTCCACTAGTGTCCACGGGATCCGCAGCCGAGCAAGTAAGCACATCGTTTCGTGTTTTTGAGTCACACGTAATTCTAACAACGGATTTATTATGACCGTGAAAAGCATCACTATCTAATCAGTCATTTACTTTTTTCCTAATTTTCAACATGCAAAGAGGAGAACAAGTCTTTTTCTTAAGGAGATGGGAAATGAAAGTAGTACGAGGGTTGGAACTTAAATAGTGGCAAATATTTATTCACAACCGATACAAAAGAGCCACATGTTTTCCCCTGTTACTGTCCTTCAAAGTAGTCACCAGCGTTGTGTGGAACCCGTCGCTAGCGATGTGGAAGGCGTAGTATACCGTTAGCAGAGCCTTTTCTGTTGATGGTGCGAATGGAGCGGTCTACTGCCTGTCGAATCTTCGGACTCAAATCAAAGTCACAAGGACCAAGTCCGGGCAGTATGGTGGATGGGACAGTACTTCCCAGTCCCATCGACCGAACAGAGCGGCCGCAGCTTGCGCTGTATGCGCCCAAGAATTGTCACTCACAATGCTAGGTGGATTGCGCAGAAAGTGTCGCAGCTTCTTTCGCAAAGCTGGTCGCAGGTGATTCTCCAAACACGAATAGTAATACTGAGCACTGACGGTCTGCCATGGAGGAAGGTAATGCGTTAGAATAACACTATCACAGTCGTACACGAGAATCATCATAACTTTAAACCGTTCCATTCGCACCATCAATAGAACAGACTCTGCTAACGGTATACTTCGCCTTCCACATCGCTGGCAACGGGTTCTACATAACGCTGGTGACTACTTTGAAGGACAGTAACTGGTGCAAACATGTAACTCTTTTGTTCGGTTGTGAATAAAAAGTTGCCACTATTTAAGTTCCAACGCACGTATATACGAGAATTTACAAACAGATCAGAGCAATCATTTTACTTCTATTATTTTATCTATATTTGTGAGAAGTGTAATGTGTAACGTATCCAGCACCGTACGAATCAGGATGATACTAATCGTAGAAACATTAAAAACAACAATCCTCGCGACATAAATGGTTCAAATGGCTCTGAGCACTAAGGGACTTAACAGCTGAGGTCATCAATCCCCTAGAACTTAGAACTACTTAAACCCAACTAACCTAAGAACACCACACACACTCATGCCCGAGGTAGGATTCGAACCTGCGACCATAGCGGTCTTGCGGATCCAGACTGACGCGCCTAGAACCGCACGGCCACACCGGCCGGCCCTCGCCACATACAGCAGATGTAAGGAACGCCGAAGTTTTGATTGTTTTTCGGTGTGTCTATTGCAAAACAAACTTGGTTTACATTCATTATACAATTTCTCGTCGTACCATGCATATCGAAGCATAGCACCGAATATTGGTGCAGGTAACTCACAGGCAGAAGTAGTACCTGCAGCAAGATTCGATCCAGAGACTCTGTCGGATGCGGACTCGTTCATATGAACGACCATGCAAAGTATATAATCACGCGTAAAATTTTCAAACTCGATTCCTTTGAAAACGTTTGAGAGCTGCCTCATCAAATCGGTGAAGACAAGATCGTACGGACCCCTTGTCAGCCAGCTTATGGAGGGGTACAATCTTCTGAAATCACCGAAAGAGTTTGTAACAGATCGCTCCTCTTCTAGCAGCAGAAATATCAAGTGTTATACCATGAGCCGCCAGTCCAAAAATTATCAGATTTTGTGGAGATGCTAATCACTTAATCCCATCAGTTATATCAGTGTGATTCTCACAGACACGAGTACAGCTTTTGTCATTGTTACATGCGAGCAAACAACTTTCCACATCTTGTACATGCTCTGTGGGTTGCAAATCTGTGACAGAACAGCGCAATCAACGATCCGCACATTCATCAAGGCGTGTACGGTGTGTCCCGCAGTGTGAGGTTATACCGTTCGTCCCCAGTTTAACCTGACTGTTAAACCCTTTCAAAATAACTGGTTTCTAAAACAATCGATTTTCTGTTTTTATTATTATTATTATTTCCAGTAATAAATGCAGACTTGGAAAAAAGAGTGAAAAATTCCACTGAAGATCAAGGAATAGGAGATCTCGATCGAAATGTTGTTGAGGCTGTGCCAGAAATCAGTCTCTGTATCTCCAGCAAAGATGGTGATGGTTAAATATAGGCACGGCGACGTTGAGAGTGATGACTCGCGCACTGAGGGTTCCGTGCAAACTGTATGTAGTCAGTTGATCCATTCCGGATAACGAGAATATCGACCATTTTGACTGTTATCGACATCGATTCTAGCTCGATATCGTTCCCAGGGGATCCAAGATTTTCGAGGAAGTTTTAATTTCAATAATATCAGTGTGACGTAAACTCATGCAGGAGTTCGGCGACCATAATTGTAACAGTCAGTAATTCTTCATTCAGGCTGATGGGTCGCAATGGTAAAAGTCGATCATCAGGCAAGGAATGACTTCATTGCTCATATGACGCGCTTCGGAATTTATTCATCAGACAACCAGAAGCGATTACTGCGCTTAAATATGGCGTTTCAAGTTGCGTGCGGAATTGCTCCTGGATATCTGATGGATGGATTCTGAAACCCTTGAAATGAGCAATGAGTTCATTCCTTGTCAGATGTTCGATTTCTAACATTGCGATACAGTCAGCCTGAATGCAGGAATAACGAGTCTCTTAATTTCACGTTTGACGTCGGATAGCAGATGACAAATATTTTTTCGTGTGATAAAATCACAAATTAGTACCTTTCGGATTTCTTTCTTTACTTGTACTGTGAAACCTTAATTCTTGCAAAATTTCATGATTCTACGTCAACGGGGTTTACCCTATAGGTTTTGATGAGCGAGTTTGCGAGTGTCAAAATATGTGAAATGTTCAAATGTGTGTGAATTCCTAAGGGACCAAACTGCTTAGGTCATCGGTCCCTAGACTTAAACACTACTTAAACTAACTTATATAGGAACAACACACACACCCATGCCTGAGGGAGGACTCGAACCTCCGGGTGAGGGGCCGCGCAGTCCGTGACATGACGCCTCAAACCTCGTGGCCACACCGTGCGGCAAAATATGTGACATAAATGACCTACTTTTGACTGCGTTGACTTAGAAGCTAACGTTTATTCCACCGCCAAGAGGCTTAGATCTTACTATGTGACATAAAGTTCAACTTAATACGTCTACCCTTTCCTGGGAGAAAGGATTGTTAAGTCAGTCAGAGAGACAGACGGACAACGAAGTGAACCTATGAGGGCTCCATTTTTATCGACTGAGGTACGGAACGCTTAATAGATCAGTAGCAGATTAGTGGAACCGAAAAAAAAAAAGGATGTGTGTTTTAGTCCCATACACTGCTGTATTTCAGTTGTAGACATACAGATACTTCAGTTTCAGTTTTTTGTTTAATAGTTCCAGGGTTCTGATAACTTTTAAGGAATGCACTTTAGAATCCATGGTTACTGGAATTTTTTTCTAGTTTTGCTTCATGCTACCACCTCTAAAAATATGGATAGCAAAGAGCTTGCAGTAGAAGAGATCTGTTTCACAGCATCGAAGATGAGAAGATGAAGAAGTGCTCCAGCTCTTAAAATATCCATTTTAGAGGCCATGTTTACTAGATATTTTCGCTTCGATTGATCGTTCCTTCCATACCCATGTGTAATGGTCATATCCCTGGGATATATTTGATGACTAGTCATATTCCAGAAGGTCATTACAAGACCCCACACTTAGAATGGAAAAATCGACCTGTTAAAAGCAGTACCAGTATTTTAGTTCTGAATAATCGATATTTTTCGATATTTGATTCGTCTCAGTTGTAACAGGTTTTTTTCATTTTTTACTGACAATTGGTAAGAAATCGGAACATCAATATACCTAACAGCAGTGCTAAAATTTTCGTTTTTAAATAAATTTTTTTTAAAGGAACGGTGTATATTCATTCGTAAAATTTTCGTTGCTCTGACATGTTGGATTATTATAGAAAATGGGAAACACATCAGTGCTGTTTCAATAACAACGCCAACAGTTAGAAAGTAGAAACAGGAGGAGGATATTGGTGTTTAACGTTCCGTCGACAGCGAGGTCATTAGAGACGGAGCACAAGCTCGAATTAGGGAAGGATGGGGAAGGAAGTCGGCCGTGCCCTTTCAAAGGAACCATCCCAGCATTTGCCTGGAGCGATTTAGGGAAATCGCGGAAAACCTAAATCAGGATGTCCGGACGCAGACTTGGAATGCGAGTCCAGTGTGCTAACCCCTGCGCCACCTCGCTCGGTGGAAAGTAGAAACAAATACGTGGCATAAAAATCGGTACAACATTGGCGGCCGTTGTGGCCGAGCGGTTCTAGGCGCTTCAGTCTGGAACCGCTCGACCGCTGCGGTCGCAGATTCGAATCCTGCCTCGGGCATGGATGTGTGTGATGTCCTTGGGTTAGTTAGGTTTAAGTGGTTCTAAGTTCTAGGGGACTGATGATCTCAGATGTTAAGTCGCATAGTGCTCAGAGCCATTTGAACCATTTGGTACAACATTGCTTAGACATTAATGTATCTAGAATGAGATTTTCACTCTGCAGCGGAGTGTGCGCTGATATGAAACTTCCTGGGAGATTAAAACTGTGTGCCGGACCGAGACTCGAAGGTCCCGAGTTCGAGTCTCGGTCCGGCACACAGTTTTAATCTGCCAGGAAGTTTCAATAATGTATCGGTTGCTGTGTGGCGTGGCTTAGTTGACTGTACGTGGAGTACGGAAGACTTGTCCCTGTGTGGTCTTTACGGTAGTTTCTCGCTGTCGTCCTCGGACATCGGTTGTGTCGGAGAATGGCACTATCCCTAGTTTGCAACTATTTTACGAAGTGGCACTTTGCTTTGGAAGATTAAAAACTGGAGGCGGCATAACAAACTTGCGACATATCTGCAATTTTATTGGCGGGGTCTATCCTTTGGATAATAAACTAAACTCTGCCTGAAGATGCCTCGGAAGGCCCAACGGTACCGACCGGCAATCGTGTCGTCCTCAACTTACAGGCGTCACTTGATGCGAATATAGAGGCGCACATGGCCTGCACACCGCTCTCCTCGCCGTTGTCAATTCCCATGACCAGAGTCACTACTTTTCAGCCAAGTAGCACCTCAGTTAGCCTCGAAAGGGCCGAGTGTACCTTGCTTGCCAACAGCGTTCGGAAGATGCTTACCTATCCAAGTGCTAGCTAAGTCGACAGGGCTTAACTTCGGTGATTTGTCGGGAACTGGTATTACCACTGCGGAAAGACCGTTGACACCCTTGGGATGATAACTGAACCCTTCATTTTGTGGTTGCATCAGGGTTAAAAATTGATACTATCCATAAGTGACGATGCAGGGAAATAACCAACTTGTAACCTTTCCGTCTCACCATCGCCATGCCTGTCTGTTTAACCATCGCCATCTTTGCTGTAGATACAGAGACTGATTCTGCCACAGCCTCAACCACATATCGATCGAGGTATTCTACTCCTTGATCTTCAGTGGAATTTTTCAATCTTTGTTCCAAGTCTGCGTTTATTACTGGAAATAATAATAATAAAAACAGAAAATCCATTATTTTAGAAATCAGTTATAACAGCCAGGTTAAACTGGAGACAAACGGTATAACCTCACACTGCGGGACACACCATACACGCCTTGATGAATGTCCGGATATTTTTCTTCTCGTCATACATCTTTTTCTTACTTAAGGGCACTGCCCCTTTACTTCTTCTTTTATATAATCGCAAGTTTAGTTGACTGCTGCTTGTACCAAACCCATTCGGCGCAATGGATGAGATACTAGACTCGTTGTAGGAAAATGGAGTCTCCTGACCCCGTCCGAACATCCTAATTGTCTCTTTTGCTGTCCCTAAATCATTTAACCGGATGACTAGGTGATTCCCGTGGAGAGGCCAAGGCCGGTTGCTTTTGCAGTTTTTGGTCCAGAGCCATCTAGTCGTCTGTCTCTAGTGAAATCGACATCGACATCGACGGGACGTTAAGTTCTGACCTTTCTTCCCTCCTGTCGAACAAATGTTCAGGCGCCGTCACCGATCGGGGCTATTGGGCAAGAAGGAACGGCTGCTCAGGGAGGGACCTGGCAGCGGGAAAGAATTCCGAAGGCGTCATATCAAGCAGCGAGCTATTTGCTTTCTGGCGTCGCGTGTTTTCTGTTGGCAGCACAGAAGTGATAAGGCGATCCTCCGACTCTTTGGGGCCCACAGCTATCTCATAATGGGGTATTGCGGGGCGTGTGTGCGTATGTGTGTGAGTGGGCGTGGGAGGTGGAGGGGGAGGGGGAGGAGATGGTAGGGAGAGTGGAAGGAGCGGGAGGGAACACGGCGAGGGGCGGGGCATTTTACGAAGCGTCGGCGCCCACTATCAACTCCCGGGCTTGCGACACTGTCTCTCCTGAAAGCGTCCCGATCCAGTGAGGTTTGCTTGCAGGATGGCGCCATACGGAGCAGAAACAACTGGAGAGCACCTACGGTTGAAAAGGGCCAAATAATATGCTCTCAAACGGCCAGTCTTTTCCCGACTCAACACGGCGGAGAGAACCACATCAGTGTCTCAGCCACTAGCTACACAGAAAGAAACGAAGAGTGTTTCAGTTGAAGCGGCTTTTGCCGTAGGATTTTGAAACATATACTGTAATCTAACATTATGAATCACCTTGAAGAAAATGACTTATTGATACGTAACCAACACGGATTCAGAAAATATCATTCTTGTGGAACACAGCTAGCTCGTTATTCCCATGAAGTAATAACTGCTATCGACAAGGGCTCTCAGATCGATTCTATATTCCTAGATTTCCAGAAGGCTTTTGATACCGTTCCTCACAAGCGACTGTAAATCGAATTGCGTGCATATGGAGTACCGTCGCAGTTGTGTGACTGGATTCGTGATTTCCTCTCAGAGAGGTCACAGTTCGTTGTGATAGACGGTAAATCAACGAGTAGAACAGAAGTGATATCTGGCGTTCCGCAAGGTAGTGTCATAGGCCTTCTGCTGTTCCTGATTTACATAAATGATTTAGGTGATAATCTGAGCAGCCCCCTTAGATTGTTTGCAGATGACACTGTAATTTACCGTCTAGTAAAATCATCAGACTATCAATTCTATTTACAATATGATATAGAGAGAATATCTGTATGGTGCGAAAAGTGACAATTGGCACTAAACAAAGAAAAGTGCGAGGTCATCCACATGGATACTAAAAGAAATCCAACAAATTTTGGGATACTATAAATCGCACAAATCTAAGGGCTACCAATTCGACTAAATTCCTATGAATTACAATTACGAGCAACTTAAATTGGAAAGACCACATAGATAATATTGAGGGGAAGGCGAAACAAAAACTGCGCTTTGTTTGCGGAACTCTTAGAAGATGCGACAAACCCACTAAAGAGACAGCCTGCATTGCACTTGTCCGTCCTCTGCTGGAATATTGTTGCACTGTGTGGGATCCTTACCAGGTAGGATTGACGGAGGACATCGAAAAAGTGCAAAGAAGGGCATCTCGTTTCGTGTTATCGCGCAACAGGGGTGAGAGTGTCACTGATATGATACGCGAGTTGGGGTGGCAGTCACTGAAAAATGGTTCAAATGACTCTGGACTTAACTGCTGAGGTCATCAGTCCCCTAGAACTTAGAACTACTTAAACCTAACTAACCTAAGGACACCACACACATCCATGCCCGAGGCAGGATTCGAACCTGCGACCGTAGCGGTCGCGCGGTTCCAGACTGTAGCGCTTAGAACCGCTCGGCCACCCCGGCCGGCGCAGTCACTGAAACAAAGGCGGTTTTCTACGCGGCGAGATCTATTTACGAAATTTCAGTCACCAACTTTCTCTTTGAATATGAAAATATTTTGTTGACACCCACCTGCGTAGGGAGAAATGATCATCATAATAAAATAAGAAAAAGCAGAGCTCGAACGGAAAGATTTATGTGTGGAATAGTAGAGAAGTAGTATGAAAATGGTATGAACCCATTGCCAAGCACTTAAGTATGAATAGCAGAGTAACCATGTAGATGTAGATGTAATTTCCATTACTCTCACAAGGGAAGTACCCCAACCTGAACCGCTAGCACCGAATAAAACTCGAAGATTAATTACTTTACCATCCATCAAGGTCATTGCTTAGTAAAATTCTGTCCTTTGTTTTTACTATCTATGTTACTACTTCGCTCACCCTCTACCCAAAGTATATTTTCTCATATGCTCTGTAGCAGCGCCTAAGATACATCTACATCTGAATGAGGCTGTGAGGACCATCATTGTAACTGTCTGACCTACTACCATTAATAAATGGTTGCCTTTTCTTGTCACTTCGAATATCAGAAGAAAGGCTGCCGAGGTAAAATATCATAAGGAGACATACTCGCGTAAGAATTTATTTGTAAGCAGCGCTTTCCAAAATCAGCTAGCAGTACGTCTGAAGTCACCCGAGTCACCTTTGGTGGATCTTCGGGTCACAGAGGTTGTCGATCTCACCGAGAAGTCGAAAGAACGCTGGAGTGAGCACCCACCTCAGGACGTGCACCTAATCAATAACTTAACGACGAAGCTTTCAGAATTTAACTTCTCTATGGCGAATGATCAACACTCACTCGCATTTGAAAAGGACAAGGGAGATGTGGCCACATCTTAAAGAATTGGAGTTACTGTGAAAGACTGCGAATCTGCGATAAGAAGGGGTTACCCAATTTAAAATCAAATGTTGACCCTCCCAGGGGCGGTGGGCGGTTTATACATTGTGTTATTCACTTGAAAGAATCATCCTTTTTCTCACCGTCAGTTACTTGTACCTTATTGTAGAGCGAGAAACCAAAAGAATTTATGCAACTGCTCGTTAAATATTAAGGTAACAAATGCAATTTATATGCAGGTATTGCAAAATGTAACAGAACAATGCAAAGAATTCAGCTGTGCACTATACCTAAACCTCCTCGGTTTTAAAAAGATTTTGACAATAGACTCCGCTTTACGTTTTGGATGAATTTTGCCTCAGTTCATTTTCGTATTAGTCGTAGATTTCATAACGAGAAAAACTATGGATAACTCCAACATGTTTATATGTTTGAACAGGCAACCTAGTCTTACGGATCAACATTTTGCCGATGACATCTTTCTTCTGGCAGAAACACCGCAAAGTTTGCGACTAATGATTACCAAGCTGGGTGGAATGGCCAGTTGTGAAGGGTTAGAAATAAAATAACGAGAAAACAAAAACAATTTGCATAAAAATTTGGAAATGTATTTACTCATTTTATAGCTCAAGAGAAGGTACTACAAGGCGTTGACCGATTTTCATATCTCAATAGCCTTATTTGTAATAACGGGCACGTAGATGCAGACATCACCGTCAGAAATGGGAAAGCTTCTGCAGTATCTTAGACGAATGTGATCTATATGTCAGACTACAAGTGTATGAACAAAGCTTCGGCTGTACTCCTCTGCCAACCGACCGATGGCCATATATGCATGTGAAACCTCTAGAACGTCGCCAGAATCGACAGAAAAGCTTTTTTCACCAACGACATTTGGAGGGTAATTCTGAAGGCCGTCTATCGCGACCACGTTTCATATAATGAAGTACTGAGAAAAAGTGGTCTACGTAGCCTGCATAAAATCGTTGCTGAACGAAGGCACTAGAGAGGCATCTTTTATGCTTGAAACATGGAATAACCTCCAAATCAACACCGTTGTGAAAACCAACGTATGGATACGAAAGTAGAGCAAAACCTAACGCCTGGAAATGAACATTTTTAAAGGATATTCAATGCATGGATATGAACTGCGACGAAACTGAAAACCTGGCAGTTTATCGAGTTCGCTGGAGTATATACTAAAGTGTTTGGCGAATAAGTCTACGGAACCTCCAAACCCACCCATAGGCAATCGCTGGTCTTTCAGTCTGGTGCTACTTCTGCTTGATTCCCCAGTTGTGCACAGTAGTGGCTGATCGGTGGTAGGTATTTTGGCTGTGGAAATAGTAGTGAAGTGGTGTTCACCAGGATATCTTCCGCCTTTTTCGCATCAACGCGTATTTAAGAGAAAAATTGAGATGTATCTAGAACGTTCTCGAGCTTTTACTAAAATTTTTGAATGTTAGCCAATGTTTTTGGATGTTCCAAAACGTTGTTAAATGTTGTAGAATACTGCTGAGCATTCTAGCTCATCCCGGAGTGTTCCTAAAAACTTTCCGGATATTCTTGAGTGTTTTGGACGGTTCTGGATAGTTCTAGAAAGTTCCAGAGATTTTTTCAGCCTTCTGAAATATTTTTGAATGTTTTGAAATGTCTCGACTGTTTGGAATGTTGTCGGTGCTGTATAAAGAAGTGAATGAGTGGCAGAGTAAATTATTTCAAATTACTCAGTTGTTGAATACTTACGTGGCCGTAAGAATAACAGTATTTTTGAATATTCAGTTTTGTTTCGCATGAAGTACAAATATTTCTACGATTTTTTTGAATGTTCATTTTTACGATGTCCTTGGGTGATCTGTGAAATACTCAGGAAAACAAATGAAAATAAAAACCAACCGAAGCGGGTATTTTCAGCTAGTGAATAAATAATTAATTAAATAAATAAATACACAAACTTATAATGTCTTCAAATCATTGTTTAAATATGGATATTAAAAATAGGAGTCGATACTAGACGCTCTTCATTCTTTTACATTTCTCCCGCGAGCAAACTCTCCGTAAAATGTTCTGAAGTTTCACTGGTGCTGTCATTAACCTGATCATGTAATTATTTTGCCACTTAAATGTAGAAAATTTTACAATACTTAAATTTTTACTCGTCTCTCTGAGGGATAATCTTCTTCCGAAAACGAACTCGGAACAAATCACTCTCGCTTAAAAATGAATTACTCAAGTACAGTTTTTTCGCCCAGGTAATCAGACAAAAAACACAACGAAAGTGGCCGAAGAAAGGACCCTCGATAATAAAAAAGGCAAATTTTCAGAAAAGCAGCTGGCATAATTAGGGCTAATGACAGATGAACACGGCGGTTAGCCATGAATTTGTCATCGACGGCGAAGAGCCATTAATTAAGGACGCTCACCTCTTTCTTAGTTCCCAGCGGGCGACGCCCGACGCCGAGGCTCGGCAATTACACGCACCGGCAGCCCGAAAATTTACTTTCCGTATGCATCGCACAAAAAGGGACGACTCGGTGTGTTTCTTTGTTCTGTGACAATCCACAAAATTAGACGCGTCAATTAACTGCTAACTTTCGTCCGGCCGGCGTTATTTTCGGTTTCGTGCGTACAAAGATACGAAGAATATACTACCGCTATTCCACCCCCTCTTGCTAAAGGAGGAAACTTTTTATTTCTTTAGGAAAGACGTTACAAAAAGGCTGAGAAGAAAAACATGTACATTTAATTCTCATGCACCCCGATGAGTGATATGGGCGATCAACATCGTTAAAAAATTCTGCAACAGCCTGCACTTTGTTAAATGACTGAAGCTACCATTAAGCGAAGTGAAATGAAATATCCCGTTAATTTCTTTCATTGCTCGTTTGTGGTTAAAGATGGTATTTTTAGTTCTGCGCTCTCTCTCGCACTCATTTCTATCAAACACACTGAAGTGACAGATGTCATAGAATAGTGATGTGCACGTATACATATGGCAGTAGTATACCATACACAAGGTATAAAGGGAGCGGTGCATTTACGTATCTGTTATTTGTACTCAAGTGGTTCATATTAAAAGGTTTCCGACGTGATTATGGTCGCACAACGGGAATTAACAGACCTTGAATGCTAGGTGGTAGTTGGACCTAGACGCATAGAACATTCGATTTCGAAAATCTTTAGAGAATTCAATATTCCGAGCTCTACAGTGTCAAGAGTGTGCCAAAAATACCAAATTTCAAGCACTAGCTCTCACCACGGACAACACAGTGGCCAACGTCCTTCACTTACCTACCGAGAGCGGCAGCGTTGGCGTGGAGTTTTCAGTGCCAACGACAAGCAACACCGTGTGAAATAACTGCATAAATAAATGTGGGACGTACCAAAAACGTATTCATTAGGACAGTGCGGCCAAGCTTGGCGTTAATGGGCTATGGTAGCAGACGACTGACGTGAGTGCATTTGCTTACAGCACGACATGGCCTGCAGTGCCTCTCCTGGACTCGTGACCGTATCGGTTGGACCCTAGACGAGTGGAAAATTGTGGCGTGGTCAGATGAGTTCCGATTTCAGCTGGTAAGAGCTGGTGAGTACCCGTGGTCTGGGGGTAGCGTCTTTGATTCATAATCAAAACGTCTTCGGTCCCGAGTTCGATCCCCACCACTGCCTAAATTTTGATAAATAATCAGCATTAGCGGCCGAAGACTTCCGGCATAAGAAGTCAGCCTCATTCTGCCAACGGCCTTGTCAAAGAGGGCGGAGGAGCGGATAGAGGTTCAGGGCACTCTCTTGTCCTAGGGGTGGGAAATTGCCCCTAAAGGCAGAAGGATCAGCAATGATCAACGACATGAGGATGCAGAAGGCAATGGAAACCACTGCATTAAAGACACGTAACGTGTATCCACAGGACATGTGGCCTGTAATTGAAGAAGTGTCATGATGATCTCTCCATTGGCAAAGGATTCCGGAATAGTCCCCCATTCGGATCTCCGGGAGGGGACTGCCATGGGGGAGGTTACCATGAGAAAAAGATTGAATAATCAACGATAGGATAACGTTCTACGAGTTGGGGCGTTGAATGTCAGAAGCTTGAACGTGGCAGGGAAACTAGAAAATCTGAGAAGGGAAATGCAAAGGCTCAATCTAGATATAGTAGGGGTCAGTGACGTGAAGTGGAAGGAAGACAAGGATTTCTGGTCCGATGAGTATTGGGTAATATCAACAGCAGCAGAAAATGGTATAACAGGTGTAGGATTCGTTATGGATAGGGAGGTAGGGCAGAGGGTGTGTTACTGTGAATAGTTCAGTGACCGGGTTGTTCTAATCAAAATCGACAGCAGACCAACACCGACAACGATAGTTCAGGTATACATGCCGACGTCGCAAGCTGAAGATGAACAGATAGAGAAAGTGTATGAGGATATTGAAAGGGTAATGCAGTATGTAAAGGGGGACGAAAATCGAATAGTCATGGGCGACTGGAATGCAGTTGTAGGGGAAGGAGTAGAAGAAAAGGTTACAGGAGAATATGGGCTTGGGACACGGAATGAAAGAGGAGAAAGACTAACTGAGTTCTGTAACAAGTTTCAGCTAGTAATAGCGAATACCCTGTTCAAGAATCACAAGAGGAGGAGGTATACTTGGAAAAGGCAGGGAGATACGGGAAGATTTCAATTAGATTACATCATGGTCAGACAGAGATACCGAAATCAGATACTGGATTATAAGGCGTACCCAGGAGCAGATATAGACCCAGAGCACAATGTAGTAGTGATGAAGAGTAGGCTGAAGTTCAAGACATTAGTCAGGAGGAATCAATACGCAAAAAAGTGGGATACGGAAGTACTAAGGATTGACGAGATACGTTTGAAGTTCTCTAACGCTATAGATACAGCAATAAGGAATAGCGCAGTAGGCAGTACAGTTGAAGAGGAATGGACATCTCTAAAAAGGGCCATCACAGAAGTTGGGAAGGAAAACATAGGTACGAAGAAGGTAGCTGCGAAGAAACCATGGGTAACAGAAGAAATACTGCAGTTGATTGATGAAAGGAGGAAGCACAAACATGTTCCGGGAAAATGAGGAATACAGAAATACAAGTCGCTGAGGAATGAAATAAATAGGAAGTGCAGGGAAGCTAAGACGAAATGGCTGCAGGAAAAATGTGAAGACATCGAAAAAGATATGATTGTCGGAAGGACAGACTCAGCATACAGGAAAGTCAAAACAACCTTTGGCGACATTAAAAGCAACGGTGGTAACATTAAGAGTGCAACGGGAATCCCACTGTTAAATGCAGAGGAGAGAGCAGATAGGTAGAAAGAATACATTGAAAGCCTCTATGAGGGTGAAGATTTGTCTGGTGTGATAGAAGAATAAACAGGAGTCGATTTCGAAGAGATACGGGATCCAGTATTAGAAACGGAATTTAAAAGAGCTTTGGAGGACTTACGGTCAAATAAGGCAGAAGGGATAGATAACATTCCATCAGAATTTCTAAAATCATTGGGGGAAGTGGCAACAAAACGACTATTCACGTTGGTGTGTAGAATATATGAGTCTGGCGATGTACCATCTGACTTTCGGAAAAGCATCATCCACACAATTTCGAAGACGGCAAGAGCTGACAAGTGCGAGAATTATCGCACAATCAGATTAACAGTTCATGCATCGAAGCTGCTTACAAGAATAATATACAGAAGAATGGAAAAGAAAATTGATAATGCGCTAGGTGACGATCAGTTTGGCTTTAGGAAAAGTAAACGGACGAGAGAGGCAATTCTGACGTTACGGCTAATAATGGAAGCAAGGCTAAAGAAAAATCAAGACACTTTCATAGGATTTGTCGACCTGGAAAAAGCGTTCGACAATATAAAATGGTGCAAGCTGTTCGAGATTCTGAAAAAAGTAGGGGTAAGCTATAGGGAGAGACGTGTCATATACAATATGTACAACAACCAAGAGGGAATAATGAGAGCGGACGATCAAGAACGAAGTGCTCGTATTAAGAAGGGTGTAAGACAAGGCTGTAGCCTTTCGCCCCTACTCTTCAATCTGTACATCGAGGAAGCAATGATGGATATAAAAGAAAGGTTCAGGAGTGGAATTAAAATACAAGGTGAAAGGATATCAATGATACGATTCGCTGATGACATTGCTATCCTGAGTGAAAGTGAAGAAGAATTAAATGATCTGCTGAACGGAATGAACAGTCTAATGAGTACACAGTATGGTTTGAGAGTAAATCGGAAAAAGACGAAGGTAATGAGAAGTAGTAGAAATGAGAACAGCGAGAAACTTAACATCAGGATTGATGGTCACGAAGTCAATGAAGTTAAGGAATTCTGCTACCTAGGCAGTAAAATAACCATTGACGGACGGAGCAAGGAGGACATCCAAAGCAGACTCGCTATGGCAAAAAAGGCATTTCTGGCCAAGAGAAGTCTACTAATATCAAATACCGGCCTTAATTTGAGGAAGAAATTTCTGAGGATGTGCGTCTGGAGTACAGCATTGTATGGTAGTGAAACATAGACTGTGGGAAAACCGGAACAGAAGAGAATCGAAGCATTTGAGATGTGGTGCTACAGACGAATGTTGAAAATTAGGTGGACTGATAAGGTAAGGAATGAGGAGGTTCTACGCAGAATCGGAGAGGAAAGGAATATGTGGAAAACACTGACAAGGAGACGGGACAGGATGATAGGACATCTGCTAAGACATGAGGGAATGACTTCCATGGTACTAGAGGGAGCGGTAGAGGGCAAAAACTGTAGTGGAAGACAGAGATTGGAATACGTCAAGCAAATAATTGAGGACGTAGGTTGCAAGTGCAACTCTGAGATGAAGAGGTTAGCACAGGAAAGGAATTCGTGGCGGGCCGTATCAAACCAGTCAGCAGACTGATGAAAAAAAAGCTGGTTGCAGGTTTCTAGAGCGTCGCAGACACCACGAAGCGATGGACACAAATTGTATAAAACACACTGTGCGAAAGATGTCATTTCATCAGGCCCATTGTTTGCGATTGGTATCTGTACAGTTAGAGCGAATGATTTGGCCACCCATCGAACATTTACGGGACGTAATAGAGAGAGGTCAGTTGCCCTGGCAACACTTTCGCAATTACGAACGGCTATCGATGCTAAAGGATCAATATTTCTGATTTCTGCAGGAGACTTCCAACGATTTGTTGAGTCTATGCCACGCTGAGTTGATGCACTACGTCGAGAAAAAGGAGGTCCAACATGACACTAGGAGGAATCTATGATTTTTGTCACCTCAGTGTATACGTACTATGTAATTTAACAGGGTCAAGTTTCAGTTCGGTCTTTAAAGTTTCAAGTGAGAACGTGGACTGGTTGAGATTATTTATTTATTTATTTATTTATTTATTGGCCAACAATCTTCTAACGATGTAGAGCCGCCACAAATTCCTCTCCTCAGAGTATCTTTTGGACATAGTGTCCTCAGTTATTTGTTGAATATATTCCAGTCTCTATCTTCCCCTACTGTTTATATCATCTATAGCTCCTCTAATGCCACGCAAGTTATTCCTTGATGCCTTAACAAATGTCCTATTACCCTATCCCTTGTACTTTTGAGTATTTGCTACATGTTCCTCTCCTCTCCTACTTTACGTAGAAAATCCCCATTTCTTATCTCAACAATTCACCTAAGTAATTTTTGAGAACATTTCTCTTGGAAAATATTAGCGATCCTGGTAAAATATTTTATACTGCAGTTGACTTTCATGGATCCACGATACATGCTCGGTTCACTGTCACTGCCTGGCATCATGGCGCAATGTGGTCTGAAGTTGGTCACATCTTGACCGAAATCGGTTACCACTGCCAATAAACATTTTAATGATGTCAAGACTGCATTTAATTCAGTTTTAAAACAATTCACTTTATTTCCAGCGTCCTACTATGCAACCATATCTCAAACGATTCAATTCTCTTCTTTTTGTTTTGTTTTCGTACAGTCCTTGCCTGGCGCCAAACATACATTCTCACATATTTATTCCTGGTTGTGGCACTGGCTCCAAATGGGTAGGTCTCTGCACTTGTCGCAGCCATTGCAGTCTAGTAAATGTTTGTGACGTGTTGTATGGCTTTCGTAGCGTGGTTGGCCACTGATAACAAGGATTAGATGCCGTGATCTGTGTGTGGTGTGGGGTCATATTGGCACAACGGGCAGCATGAGAATGGAAATAAACTTTCCAAAACGGGTCAACTATTAAGATTCGGAAAAAATATAGCTGTTTAGTGGATTCTTTTTTCTACAAAACGCAGCTACAAACCCAACCAGGTATCATAGTGTAGAATTGCCACAAGATTCAGGAAACGATTGAAATACATAGAAAATAAATTAAGATTGCATGAAATGATATCGGTGTAAGCTGTTCAGATATCTGTCACTTCAGATTCATAACACCTCCACTGGTCAGCACATGTATTTTATATATGCAAGCACTGAGACACGAAAAACGACGCACCGCAAAGGAATTACCCGAATGGGACATAAGTCGATAGATGTGATTTACAGCTGCAGACAAACAAATGACTACAATTTCAGAAAAGTTGAATAATACGTTAAAGAGAAACAGCTTTACAAATTCAGCAAGTCAGTAAAGCGTTCGTCCACCTCGCCTTTATGCAAGCGATTACGCGACTTGGCGTCGAATGATAGAATTTTTAGATGTCCTCGTGAGGGATATCGTGCCAAGTTCTAGTCAATGTGTTAGACTGTCAAAACTGGTGGGCCGTACCCATAGTGCCCCAAACATTCTCAATTGGGGAGAGATCTGGTGACCTCGCTGGCCATGGTAGGGCTTGGCAAGCACGAAGTCAAGCAGGAGGAACTCTTGCCGTGTGTAGGCGGGCATTATCTTGCTAAAACGTAAGCCCAGGATTGTTTGCATGAAGGGTAACAAAATGGGGCATAGAATATGGTCGAAGTAGTGCTGTGCTGTGAATGTGCCGTGGATGAAAATCAAAGGGGTCCTGCTATTAAAAGATATGGCACCCCAGAATATCAATCCTGGTTGTCGGGCCGTACAGCAGGCAACAGTCAAGTTGGTGTGCCCCTTCTGTGTGGGGCGTCTCCAGACACGTCGTCTGCCTGGAATCTCACTGGCTGGAGTAGAACTGTCTTCAGTGATGAGTCCCACTTCGAACTGAGCCCTGATAACCAGCGAAGACGTGTCTGGAGTGGGCTTACATTTCAGCAAGACAATGCCCTTCCGTAGATGGCGAGAATTTCTACTGCATGTCTTCGTGCTTGCAAAACCGTACCTTGGCCAGCGAGCTCGCCGCATCTCTCATCAACTGAGAACTTTTGGAGCATTATGGGCAGTGCCCTCAACTAGTTCGGAATTTTGACCTTGTAATGGGCGCCAATTGGACAGAATTTGGAACGGCAGTTTGGACGAAGACATCCAATAACTCTGTCAATCGATGCCAAGCTGAATAACTGCTTGTAAAATGGGCAGAGGTGGACCAACACGTTATTGATTTGCTTAATTTGTGACGTCCTTTCTCTTGAATAAATCATCCAATTTTTATGAAATTGCTATCGTTTGTTTGTCTGTAATGTACATGGCATCTACCGATTTCTACCCCATTCGGATAATTCCTTCTTTATGCTTCATTTTTGTTTAAGAATATACAAACGAAAACATTTAATCACCTGCTTAATGCCGTGTTGAATCACATACGTGCCGGTCGCTTGTTGACGCAAAGCTGTGGCCCTGTATCACGGTTTTGGCCTTCTCACTCAGTCTGTTATTCAGCTGAAAAGGCCATAGCCATCAGGTAAGATAGCAAGCATGTAGGAATGCATGTGGCCTGCAGTAATATGCATGTGGTTGGCAGCTGTCATGATGCATTCGTTACTACCACAGGTCCTATGTATGTGCAAATGAATGTCCTTTGTAGCATAATACTGTCCCTCCGGTCAGCTTCTGAGGCGTGGTGTATGTTTCGTGCAGGTGTTGGTATGGATGATGGCATATTCAGGCAAGACCACTGAAATACTGTAGCATGAAACGTGGTTCATCCGTCAAGGTGCCGCGTTTTCGTTCCTAAAAGGTCCAATCTCAATGATCCAATGCCCAGTGCAGTCGTAATTAACGATGTCTTCGTGTCAACATCAGAACAAGTAGGGTGTCGTCCGCTATGGAGCCCCATGTTCAACATTGTATCCGGAACAGAGTGCTCTGAAACACTTGTGCCAGCATCAGCACTGCACTCACATTGCCACAGGTCGTCGCCTATCTTGCTTGACAATGTGTAAGCATCCGACCCCCACGTTTTGTGATCAGGCACGGACGTCCAACACCCTGCCCGTCATCTATTTTCCATAGATGCTCACGACGTTAGCACGCCAACAGTAGACCAACTTCACCATTCTGAGATGTCCGGCCGCTGTGACCGAGTGGTTCTATACGCTTGAGTCCGGAAGCGCGCTGCTGCTACGGTCGCAGGTTCGAATCCTGCCTCGGGCATGAATGTGTGTGATGTTCTTAGTTTAGTTGGGTTCAAGTAGTTCCAAGTTCTAGAGGAACGGTGACCTCAGATGGTAAGTCCCATAGTGCTCAGAGCCATTTGAACCATTTGAACCACGCAGTGAGCAGTGATCGTGATGTTTCGGCTCATAAGTACCCTGTCCAGTCACATTAATGGACCACCTTTCTAAAGCCTGAATGACTACCTTTTGCAGTGCTGACCGCTGCGAGAGTATAGTAAGAGAGTCAGTGAGGTTTTGGAGGATACCGTCAGGGATGTGGAGCCATGCAGATTCCAGTACCATGGCCAGCTGCGCTAGGTTCTCGGTCGTGTATCCGTAGTGCCTACAGCCCGATCGAGGTGGTCTCACAGATTCTCGATTGGGTTTAAATCCTGGAAGTTTGGTGGCCAGGGTTTAACTCATCGTGGTGGTCTGTGTCCTGCTGGTATATGCCATCGTGCCAAGGAATAGCAAATTGTATATAGGGGTGGACGTAGTCCTCAGGGATAAATGTAGACTTCCGTTGACTCACTGTGTCTTCCAGAACGACGAGAACGCCCAGGTAATGCCACTAAAGAGTTCCCCAGACCATAACACTTTCATCTCCGGCCTGGTCTCTTCTGACGATGGTTGCAGGGTGTTTGCTTTCACACGTTTCACTCCATGCGTCTGATGGGGCGCAAAATGTGATTCATCTACAAAGGCCACCTGTCGCCACTCAGCGGACGTCAATTTGCGGTATTGGTGTGCAAATTAAAGGCTTCGTCTTTGATGAACCGCTGTTGGTATGAGTGGATCACCCAGACGCCTGCTGTGGAGGCCCACATGAATCAACGTTCGCTGAACGGTCTTTGATGAGACACTGTTGGCAGTCCGTTGGATCACCAGTCACTGAGTAATGACAGGTCTATTCGCTCGTACACATCTTCGCAGCAATCATTCACTCTTCGTCTGTGTCCTGTGATGCCTCACAGTTATCTCAGCACCAGTTTTGGAGAGCGCCATTTTGCCGCGCATGGTATACTTTACCACGGCGGCAAGCGAACAGTTTACAAACTTAGCCATTCCGGAAATACTTCCACCTCTGGTCCAAAAGCCAGTGATCACGCCCTTTCGAACGTCAGAAAAATCGCTCCGTTTCCGCGTTACGGCAACAACTGCACGCTTTATATACTCTCCACTGCTAGTGCTGCCACCTGGCATTGATGATCACATTAAGGTGACTGGAAATATGTAATATGAATTGACGTTATGATGGACGTGTAATGACAAGCGAAAATCTGTGACAGGCCAGGATTTGAATCCAGTTATCCTGCAATTCGCGAGCTGTCGCTTTAACTATTACTTTATCTGAGTGCACCTCCAGGTTCGATTCAAACTTTCACTATCACCGGTGTTTGCACCTATAACTTCCAGACACCACAACTGGATATTTTTCCATGGAGGTATGTGAAAATAATACCACTCGGGGAACGGAGTCGCTCGAAGATCGTGGCCTTCTTACCAGAAGGAACTGGAATGAAATAAAATGAATTGTCGCTATATGTTAATTACACTGCAGGTTCAGTACATATGAAATGCTGCACTGACATCATCTTATACCACTGCATCTTCATTGACTAATTTCGTCTACAATGAACATTACTGAAGTTCAACGTTTACTCCTTAAGGTAACGCTAGCAAATTGTTGCACCAGTATTTCCATGTCTATGGGATACATGATTAAGAGTGCAATGCCGGCCGGAGTGGCCGTGCGGTTCTAGGCGCTACAGTCTGGAACCGAGCGACCGCTACGGTCGCAGGTTCGAATCCTGCCTCGGGTATGGATGTGTGTGATGTCCTGAGGTTAGTAAGGTTTAATTAGTTCTAAGCTCTAGGCGACCGATGACCTCAGAAGTTAAGTCGCATAGTGCTCAGAGCCATTTTTTGAAGAGTGCAATCTTATGCAAGCGTGTTTTCAGTTCTGAAAAGAAAAGTGATTTATACAGATGACGATTGGTCAAAGAACATGATGGCTGTCGGGTGTATTTGGAATTGTGTTCTTACACGAGCTTATTTTCGGGTATCGAAAAAGTCATCTCTACAGACGAAAACCGGCGTGAGAAATGTGGTATCACTTATTGATACCACCCCATGGAAATCACAGTTGGCAACGGAACTGCAAGTTTCTGTTAGATGGCGATAGTGGTCGCGCGGATTCTGGAGGACCCAGTGGTGCGCTCCCACTGAGCTTTGCGCCAGCGGCCCTGGACTACGTGCGCCCTCTGCCGTCACAATATACGACGGCAGGCGGCGGCCTGACAACCCTCTTGCACTTGGAGCCTCTTCAATTGAACATCATCGTTTGTGCTTAATTTGGAAAGCATTACCTTTGTCGACATTGATGGCTGGACTCTTATTTCTAGCTGCATTATTTGTAATGAGTCTTTGTACTCTTGGAGAAATGCAAGTAAATCTTCTGTTGCCCGCCCGGCTAGCCGCGCCGTCTAACGCACTGCTTCCCGAGCGGGAAGGCGTGCCGGTCCCCATCACGAATCCGCCCGACGGATTACTGTCGAGGTCCGGTGTGCCAGACAGCCAGCCTGTGGATGGTTTTTAAAGCGATTTTCCATCTGCCTCGGCGAATGCGGACTGGTTCCCCTTAACCGCCTCAGTTACACTGTGTCAGCGATTGCTGTCTCCACATACTCGTACACCATACTTATTCTACCACGCAAACATTTGTGGTTACAGTCGACTGGTATGAGCCTATTGGGGGCCGAACCGCAATAACCCTGGGTTCGGTGTGTGACGGCGGTGGGGTGGGTTGACTTCTGTGGCCTGTAGTGGGGTTGTGAACCACTGAGGGCTACGGCGGGAAGAAGCCTCTCCGTCGTTGTTAGGTCCCCGGTTTCATACACATTTCACACACACAAATATTCTGTTTGCTGTTTTCACTTGGTCGCTAATCATTTCTTTTCCTGACCAGCTTTTCTATGACGACAGTTGCCACACCACTTTGTAGCTCACCTCTACCTTTGTGTACGAGTTGTACACAACAAGAACATGTTAGCTACAGGATGTGTTTGTTACTGGCCCTTATAAAGAGGATATGAAAACACGGAAGGCACAGAGGTCGTGCACGTCATCTTATGTCCATCTTGGACTCTGATGAAGGGTCGAACATTGACATGAGGGACATGAGAACGTCATACTGATAGATCACACTAACAGTTGGCTGTAGTGCAATGACCGCAGAACGGGTGATGATGATACGGACTCATTGGAACAGTGTGGCAACAAGGAGTGGGTTCTTCCAGAACGACTATACTACAAGAAGATCGTAAGATTGTCCGACCACCTCTCACCAATAGACATATGACAACAGCTGAAATCCAGGCAACGGTTACACACACCGAGTCACGGCGAATTGTCGGGAACAGGTTACTGGAAGCTGGGATGCGATATTGAGTTGCCGATGACGTCATATCGCAGACAATAGATGCACTAATGAAATACTATACGAAAAAAATCTGTGGAAATATTCTGTCTGATTATGTTGAGATTTCGAAGTGATGCAAACATTAGCAACTTGTTCTGAAATGTTCACATCACAGAAGTTAGTATCCTAGGTCTATTGAGGCCCACAAATGGAATCAGTAAACTTATAGAAATACTAGAGTGTAACAGTCTACGAGGAAATTAATTGGAATGATCACGTTGTAAGTAAAGAAGATGGGAAACTGCCGTTCACTGTTAGGACATAGTCTAAGCCAGCGCACGAGTGAGATTCGGGCGCCGTCTCGAATCGGTATACATGCGACACCACGCTTACCGGTATGTTGCAGAACGCCGCGCATAAAAACGGGATTTCCAGTGCTCATACCTCGGGTTCTATTGATGGTAAAGAGGTAGGGTCTGGTGTTTTGGATTGCTCTTGGGCTAGGGATCATTTGTATACCCAACAGAAGGATCGTCTTAATGTCACTATCCTACAGTACAGGGTCAAAGAATGAATATTATATACTTCCTTCTGCTTAGGCAAACAGAGCAGGTCGTATGGTTCGTTTCGCATTTGATGTGGTCTACGGCGGACTTGATAGTACTTAGGGAGGCACCATTAGAACGTGGGCGGTTCTTCGGAAAATCCTAAGAAAAGATATTATTTACTACATTCCAGCCGTCGCCAGCAGACCAAAACTCAGCCGAGGATTCCAAGATGGCTATGCACAGAAAATTGCTGATCTTTTTACAATATATTCCTATGATCCAGATCTCTTGATATCTTTGTCCCTTTCCGATACAGAGGTTCGAAGTTACCATGCTCTTGTAAGTAAAATATGCACGTAAAAGATTGATTGATGACGGGTATACCCGTGATAAACACATGATTTAATTAAACTGACTGGTATACCCGTGAATGAATGATGCATTTGGGTAGATTCATGGGTGGTTCCCGAGAAAATCCCAAAAAAGCATTTTCACTTTTTTTCGCCGTTAGCAGCGGACCCAACACCAGTCGCGAATTCCAAGACGGCTATGCACAGCAAATGGCTATAGCTTTTACGATATTTTTCTAAGATTCTGGTCTCGAACAAACTTTAAAATTTTTTAGATACCTCTACGCTTATCGGAGACATAGAGGTTCAAATTTACCCTACTTTTGCATGTAATATACGCATATAAAGTCCAGTGTGAGGCGAAAATCATAAAGTGACTCTGTTATCATCATAAGGGTTCTGGGAACATCATACTGTAGTACTGAAGCACGGAAGCACGGAAAATCCGACTGAGGTTAGTTTCGCGTTATTTCAGTTTCACATACGTAAACCATCAAAATTTTACTGACTCATGAAGTTCTTTTCATATGACTGAAAGGCCCTGCTGTGGCAAGGAAAAGAAGGGAACCAGCGGAAAAATGATTTCATCGGAGCACAAGAAAGGCGAATATGCTCCTCTTTATCAAAAAGACTGACTGAAAGTTGGGTACCAGCTGCTTCATTCTACGTTCAGCAGCACCTTTAAGCAAAACTGTTGGCATGCAAACATATCTGCGCTTTTTTATACTGAGAGAGAAGGAGGCAGTGGTAGCGGGAAAGAGACAGAGAAGTAATAAATACTGGACGATAGAAGACAGCGGTTGTGGTATAGAAAGAGCGAAGGAGAGAATGGCGGTAGAAAGAGAGGGACACCGTGGCAGTGGAACACAGTAGACAGTAAGAGAACTGTGCCAGTAAAAGAGTGAAGGGAAAAGCTCCGGTGGGAGAGGAATAAAGAAAAGGAGGAAGCGGAAATGGGTGAGAGCCAGAGGCTTTGACAATGACAACGAGGAAGAGAGAGAGAGAGAGAGAGAGAGAGAGAGAGAGAGAAAGAGAGAGTGCAGTGAGAAGAGACAGCAGCAGTTGGAAGGAGTGAATGTGATATTAGCACTGAGAGGGAACAAGAGGGATGCGGTGACAGAGGAGACAGTTGTGGCAGAACAGAACAAAGGCGACTGTGGTTGTGAGCCAGGAGACAGTGAGATAATGACAGTGAGTTGGGCCGAATGAGTGAGAATGGGTAACTGGGAGTGGATGGGCATGAGATACAACGATGGACTAGTGGGTGCGAGTGAGAACCGGGTTGCATGTTAGAAAGAGCGCGAATACGTTATCATGCCACTATTTTTGGGAAAATTTTTAAAGGGGATCAAAACAGAATAAAGTAGCTAGTACCCCACATTTTTGGTTGTCTTTTAATAAAAATAGAATATTCGCCTTCTTTGTGCTCCGATAGTAGCATTCTTTCGCTGGTTTGCTAATATGGTCCACAATGGATAGGTGGAGCAGGGCCAGTATCTTGGTGCTGTGTTTCACTTATAGACTTTGAGAAGGTAGCAATCTTGGAGAGCAAATTTTTTCCTCTTTGGAACGTCGGAAGTTTTTATTCTCTTCTAACGCAGAAAATGGTAATTTTTTTCCACTGAAGTGTTAGGAATTAAGTATAGATGTACGCACCCAGAATACAGCATGACTGTGTTCTTACGTGTGTACATTTGCTCTGTCGAGTAAAACTGAGTGCAGAATGTGCAAGTCATTATGGATTTTCTTTTTCCATAGATAAACGGAAAACAAATGCTGTCAACCCCTTGTGCTTCAGGGAGAGGGAGCGTCCTTAGGGGAGTCGGGCAGGGATGACAGACGCAAGTGCTGCTGCCATGGCTATTTGTTGGAAATCGGTGGCGGAATCCTGGGCCAGGGTGTCAGGCCGGTTCCTTTCTTCTAGGTACGGGCTTAACAGGGAAGCGACAGAGCAAAGATTGAAGACATTATTTCGGCACGGGTTCTGTTAAGGTTCTTATCCATCTTGAATGCATATTAACGTCGAAACTGCTCCCGCGCCAAGGGATCAGCATATTTCCCGTGAACAAACTAAGAAGACCGAAGATATACAATGATTGATGAAGTTGCAATATTTATCGTCGCGGTTGGCAATATTAAATCAGCAGTTTAGTGGAATCGCAGACAATGATTGATAGAAATTCTAGATAATTCACTAATGAATAAAATGTCTGTACCTAGATTCCAGGAAGGAGCAAGTACCCCTCTTCCAAACCCTCACCATCTCCCCACCATTGCGGAGGCCTATGAAAGTTATTAATATTCTAATGTTTATTCTTCATGTCTACGTATTTGTAGCCCTCTACCACTAGCTGCCTCCGAACTGTAGCGTGTAATATGGCGGTGTGTAACGTAACAATGTCGGTGCATGAGAAACAGCATGCTTTAATCGAGTTTCGAATTCGAAGAGTTCGTCCACTCATGGAGCACCTTCTCCTTGAGCATGACATTGGAAGAGCACACACGAGCGCTGCGACATGTGCATCTATTTGACGGCTCGGGTTCACTGTCATCGATCCTCCTCCATACAGTCCCGACTTGGCCCGATCCGATTTTCACCTGTCTCCAAAACTTAAAGTGCACTGTCGAGAACTTCGCTTTGATAATGATGAAGCGCAATCTACAGTGATGGTATCAGCAAACTGGTCTCTTGTTGGGAGAAATGTGTTCGTCACGAGGGTGACTACGTTGAGAAATAAATATGTGAAACTTAAATAGCGTTTGTTTTATTTAAAAAGCCATAAGAGTTTTCACATAAAAAATTCGGAGGAATTGCTCTTCAGCACGCCCTAGTACAAAAAAAGTGTGATACTAAAAATAAATTTTAGAAAAGGGAAAATAAATTTTGTTACATTATTAAGTAGAAAATAATAGCCGATGTTGTTGTTGTTGTGGTCTTCAATCCTGAGACTGGTTTGATGCAGCT
Organism: Schistocerca piceifrons; assembly: GCF_021461385.2. Taxonomy (NCBI): domain Eukaryota; kingdom Metazoa; phylum Arthropoda; class Insecta; order Orthoptera; family Acrididae; genus Schistocerca; species Schistocerca piceifrons. The sequence continues at coordinate 370,678,052 of NC_060144.1, read as the reverse complement.
CTCCATGCTACTCTATCCTGTGCAAGCTTCTTCATCTCCCAGTACCTACTGCAACCTACATCCTTCTGAATCTGCTTAGTGTATTGATCTCTTGGTCTCCCTCTACGATTTTACCCTCCACGCTGCCCTCCAATGCTAAATTTGTGGTCCCTTGATGCCTCAAAATATGTCCTACCAACCGATCCCTTCTTCTAGTCAAGTTGTGCCACAAATTTCTCTTCTCCCCAATCCTATTCAATACCTCCTCATTAGTTACGTGATCTACCCACCTTATCTTCAGCATTCTTCTGTAGCACCACATTTCGAAAGCTTCTATTCTCTTCTTGTCCAAACTGGTTATCGTCCATGTTTCACTTCCATACATGGCTACACTCCATACAAATACTCTGAGAAACGACTTCCTGACACTTAAATCTATACTCGATGTTAACAAATTTCTCTTCTTCAGAAACGCTTTCCTTGCCATTGCCAGTCTACATTTTATATCCTCTCTACTTCGACCATCACGTTATTTTGCTCCCTAAATAGCAAAACTCCTTTACTACTTTAAGTGTCTCATTTCCTAATCTAATCCCCTCAGCATCACCCGATTTAATTTGACTACATTCCATTATCCTCGTTTTGCTTTTGTTGATGTTCATCTTATATCCTCCTTTCAAGACACTGTCCATTCCGTTCAACTGCTCTTCCAAGTCCTTTGCTGTCCCTGACAGAATTACAATGTCATCAGCGAACCTCAAAGTTTTTATTTCTTCTCCATGGATTTTAATACCTACTCCGAATTTTTCTTTTGTTTCCTTTACTGCTTGCTCAATATACAGATTGAATAACATCGGGGAGAGGCTGCAACCCTGTCTCACTCCTTTCCCAACCACTGCTTCCCTTTCATGCCCCTCGACTCTTATAACTGCCATCTCGTTTCTGTACAAATTCGCTCCCTGTATTTTACCCCTGCCACCTTCAGAATTTGAAAGAGAGTATTCCAGTTAACGTTGTCAAAAGCTTTCTCTAAGTCTACAAATGCTAGAAACGTAGGTTTGCCCTTCCTTAATCTAGCTTCTAAGATAAGTCGTAGGGTCAGTATTCCCTCACGTGTTCCAACATTTCTACGGAATCCAAACTGATCTTCCCCGAGGTCGGCGTCTACTAGTTTTCCCATTCGTCTGTAAAGAATTCGCGTTAGTATTTTGCAGCGGTGACTTATTAAACTGATAGTTCGGTAATTTTCACATCTGTCAACACCTGCTTTCTTTGGGATTGGAATTATTATATTCTTCTTGAAGTCTGTGGGTATTTCGCCTGTCTCATACATCTTGCTCACCAGATGGTAGAGTTTTGTCATGACTGGCTCTCCCAAGGCCATCAGTAGTTCTAATGGAATGTTGTCTACTCCGGGGGCCTTGTTTCGACTCAGGTCTTTCAGTGCTCTGTCAAACTCTTCTCCCATTTCATCTTCATCTACATCCTCTTCCATTTCCACAATAGTGTCCTCAAGTACATCGCCCTTGTATAAACCCTCTATATACTCCTTCCACCTTTCTGCCTTCCCTTCTTTGCTTAGAACTGGGTTGCCATCTGAGCTCTTGATATTCATACAAGTGGTTCTCTTCTCTCCAAAGGTCTCTTTAATTTTCCTGTAGGCAGTATCTATCTTACCCCTAGTGAGACAAGCCTCTACATCCTTACATTTGTCCTCTAGCCATCCCTGCTTAGCCATTTTGCACTTCCTGTCGATCTCATTTTTGAGACGTTTGTATTCCTTTTTGCCTGCTTCATTTACTACATTTTTATATTTTCTCCTTTCATCAATTAAAGTCAATATTTCTTCTGTTACCCAAGGATTTCTATTAGCCCTCGTCTTTTTACCTACTTGATCCTCTGCTGCTTTCACTACTTCATCCCTCAGAGCTACCCATTCTTCTTCTACTGTATTTCTTTCCCCCATTCCTGTCAATTGTTCCCTTATGCGCTCCCTGAAACTCTGTACAACCTCTGGTTCTTTCAGTTTATCCAGGTCCCATCTCCTTAAATTCCCGTACTTTTGCAGTTTCTTCAGTTTCAATCTGCAGTTCATAACCAATAGATTGTGGTCAGAATCCACATCTGCCCCTGGAAATGTCTTACAATTTAAAACCTGGTTCCTAAATCTCTGTCTTACCATTATGTAATCTATCTGATACCTTTTAGTATCTCCAGGATTCTTCCAGGTATACAACCTTCTTTCATGATTCTTGAACCAAGTGTTAGCAATGATTAAGTTATGCTCTGTGCAAAATTCTACAAGGCGGCTTCCTCTTTCATTTCTTCCCCCCAATCCATATTCACCTACTATGTTTCCTTCTCTCCCTTTTCCTACTGATGAATTCCAGTCACCCATGACTATTAAATTTTCGTCTCCCTTCACTACCTGAATAATTTCTTTTATCTCGTCATACATTTCATCAATTTCTTCATCATCTGCAGAGCTAGTTGGCATATAAACTTGTACTACTGTAGTAGGCATGGGCTTTGTGTCTATCTTGGCCACAATAATGCGTTCACTATGCTGTTTGTAGTAGCTAACCCGCACTCCTATTTTTTTATTCATTATTAAACCTACTCCTGCATTACCCCTGTTTGATTTTGTATTTATAACCCTGTAATCACCAGACCAAAAGTCTTGTTCCTCCTGCCACCTAACTTCACTAATTCCCACTATATCTAACTTTAACCTATCCATTTCCCTTTTTAAATTTTCTAACCTACCTGCCCGATTAAGGGATCTGACATTCCACGCTCCGATCCGTAGAATGCCAGTTTTCTTTCTCCTGATAATGACGTCCTCTTGAGTAGTCCGCGCCCGGAGATCCGAATGGGGGACTATTTTACCTCCGGAATATTTTACCCAAGAGGACGCCATCATCATTTAATCATACAGTAAAGCTGCATGTCCTCGGGAAAAATTACGGCTGTAGTTTCCCCTTGCTTTCAGCCGTTCGCAGTACCAGCACAGCAAGGCCGTGTTGGTTGATGTTACAAGGCCAGATCAGTCAATCATCCAGACTGTTGCCCCTGCAACTACTGAAAAGGCTGCTGCCCCTCTTCAGGAACCACATGTTTGTCTGGCCTCTCAACAGATAACCCTCCGTTGTGGTTGCACCTACGGTACGGCCATCTGTATCGCTGAGGCTCGCAAGCCTCCCCACCAACGGCAAGGTCCATGGTTCATGGGGGGAATAGCCGATAGGAGATAAATAATTACTGAAAGTATGTGGTTCCAGAGACCTTTCAACATCTATGCTGTAGATATGCAGACAGCAGCGATGAATGAAAATTTGAACCAAGGCCGAACCCAGGTATGCTGCTCACTAGGCAGGTGCACTAATCACTGTATCAATAAAGCGGCTTTGCACAATTGGCAGACTACTATAGCCGGCCGCGGTGGTCTCGCGGTTCTAGGCGCGCAGTCCGGAACCGCGCGACTGCTACGGTTGCAGGTTCGAATCCTGCCTCGGGCATGGATGTGTGTGATGTCCTTAGGTTAGTTAGGTTTAAGTAGTCTAAGTTCTAAGGGACTGATGACCACAGCTGTTACGTCCCATAGTGCTCAGAGCCATTTGAACCATTTTGAAGACTACTATAACACCACTCCCTCCTCAATCCAAATTACATACACATCATAGATTGTTGAGACTTGAAAATGCCTCTGGAACCATACAGTTTAACTTGATTAAAGCAACTATGCCCGGTTTTCTGACAGGACCACCGTTTCGGTTCGTTGCTGAGGTGCTGTTCCAGTACAGTTGGAGAGCCTCTGCGATGCTGATCCATATTAGAGGGCCTACCAAATGGCCTGAGGCGTGAATGGGGATTTCAGTTGAGGAGAGAGGTGTGCTGTGTAGTCCATTCATCTGTGCAAAGCCATAATGATGTAGTGGTTAGCGCATCTGTCTTGTGACCGTGAGGCCCGGGTGGGAACCCTCGCCTTGGTACAAATTTTCATTCATTGCTTCAGTCCGCATACGTAAATATGGACTTCCAACTGTTTTAGTTTTCGCTATTAATTAATTTGTGCCGCGCTGGATTAGCCGAGCGGTCTAAGGCGCTGCAGTCATGGACTGTGCGGCTCGTCCCGGCGGAGGTTCGAGTCCTCCTTCGGGCATGGGTTTGTGTGTGTGTGTGTGTGTGTGTGTGTGTGTGTGTGTGTGTGTGTTTTTGTCTTTAGGATAATTTAGGTTAAGTAGTGTGTAAGCTTAGGGACTGACGACCTAGCAGTTAAGTCCCATAAGATTTCACACATACAATCAATTGGTGTGGGGTTTTGAATGTTGGGTAAGGAGACAGAGGTACGAGGGGTGTGGCGCTAAAGGAGAGAGAGCGCACCACCTCTGTCACTCAGATATTTGGAGATGCAGTGACGTTCACCAGCTGGAAGAACACTTCACACCTTGCGTCTTTCATTAAGACACAGTGGGAAGTTTTGGAAACCTGCCATATTAAACACGTAAATCGCAGATCTTGCGACCGTCAACCTGGCGTGCGACGGCCGAGTCGCCAAACAGAAGAAGGTAGTTGCGGCAGCAGAAAGGACACGCAGCGAGCCGCAGACGGCGGTCATCTATTTCTGCCGGCTGTTTCCCTTTGCGCCGTGCGACACGGGGAAAGGTCGCATGAATTATTTTGCCACCCAATTTTTTTACCCGGCCGTCTGCCGGCCGCAGCGAATTTGGATGGCAGTGCGGCGGCCGTCAATGTTTGAGGCGGCGAGCCCGGCACGAGCGTCGGGTTGCCACGTTACGCAACCCAGCGGCGTCGCTTGATCCGCTCCTCTATTAGTCATGCGGCTGGCCAGGCCTCCAATTGTTTGCTGCCGTGGACCTCTGCATTTGAAGGAACCACGCCCTCGCCCTACTTCGCCAGCAACACGCACCGCGAGCGCTCCTTTCTCACTTGGCAGGTGCTCTGCGCCGCAATTTCTCCCCCTCCAGGACACGAACAGTTCATTGTTTTCCGGATGCGTCGTTGCGAGCTGTAATCACACTATCAGAAATAGAATGTGCTACACTGTGAAGCACCAGAATTTTATATATCAAACTTCGAGAAAATTTTCAATTTTTTTTTTTTTTTTGGCCAAAAGTTTGAGTGGAGCGAGAACAAAGACTCCCTAGAAATTAGAGCTTGGGTTTTTTCTGAATTTTCGTAGCTAGATCAAGGGTTGGAAATACACAAATAAGATATTGACCAGTGTGTGGTTTAGTTTTACACTCTCTCTCTCTCTCTCTCTCTCTCTCTCTATATATATATATATATATATATATATATATATATATATATATATATATACGGTGAACATTAATAAATCGACAAACTGCAGGGATCCTGTAGATCTTCTGAACATGTGTCTGGAAACGGACGGTGTACTTGCAACAACAACAAATGGTACCAGAGCAGTTATTCTCAACATTTTTGAGAGCATTATCCCTGAGTCCAACCAGATATTCGCTAGTACTCTACCTCCATGTACCACAATAACATTTACGTCTAAGGCCGGTATTACACTATCAAATTTCTTTGTCAAAGATTTGATCAAAGATGTGATCAAATATTCCGTCAAATATATTTGACAAAGATCTTTGACGTAGCGCTAGAAGGGGTATTACACTGTCATCATATTTTTCGTCAAAGTTCAAGATGGCTGACAACAACAACTTGTTATTAACCGCAGCAGTTGCATGTACCACAATTGCACTGTGTGCATATGCGGAAGAGAAGCGGGGAAAAAAAAGGAAACATACCTGGGTGAAGCCGTTGCTTTTACGACGACACGATAAAAGTATTCAACAAAACTTGTTACGTGAGCTTATAGTGGAGGACGTCAAGTCGTATATCAATTATTTAAGAATGGATGAGCATACATTTCTGTATGTGCTCGTTGAAGTGTATCCTCATATCACAAAGCACAATATTCACTTAAGAACTGCTACATCTGCAGAGGACAGGCTCACTGTAACACTCCGATTCCTTGCTACAGGAGAGGGTTAGGTTAGGTTAGGTCAGGTCTCCAATCTTCGTAATCTATTGTTATATTCAGCGTGCCTCACGTTGTAAAGCAGCTCATCAGCTTCATACATCTCTATTAATTTTGTAGTTGTCGGCACACACCAATTGTATTTACCCGCAATGTTTATAAAAACACTACAGACGACAGAATGCAGCGATGCTAACGCTCCATGTGTGAACATGTCACACTGCAGTGAACAGAAGACAAGCAACTTCTTTGATCAAATCTACAGCGAGGCCCTAGATTTGATCAAATATTGGACGACATTTGACAAAGTTCCCTATTACACCATCAAATATCTTTGACAAAGATATTGGACAAAGATATTTGACAAAGAAATTTGATAGTGTAATACCGGCCTAACTAAACTTTATTCCCTCATGTCTTTACACACAAAATTATCCTACCACCTTGTTCTCTCAAGACACGAAGCAATTAAAGATATTAGCTGTCAGTGGCCTTTTGTTTATGTCCTTTTGTTTATGTCAATGGGGCAAGTTGAAAATTTGTACTGGATTGGAATTCGAACCCGGGACCCGCCAGGGTAGCCGAGAGCGCTAACCCGCTGCTTCCTGGAGTCGGGTAGCACGGCGGCCCCGGATCGAATCCGCCCAGTGGATTAACGACGAGGGCCAGTTTGCCGGCCAGCCTGGATGTGGTTTTTAGGCAGCTTTCCACATCCCGCTAGGTGAATACCGAGCTGGTCCCCACGTTCAGCCTCAGTTACACATGTTGCAGACATTTGAAACACGTTCGCACTATTTCACAAGTCACACTAGACGCAGACAGTTGGGGTACACTGATTCCACCCTGGGGGATTCGGGGTGGCGGCAGGAAGGGAATCCGGCCATCCCTAAAACTAACATTGCCAAATCCGTTGTAGCTACGCCGATCTTGCTATCGCTACGGGACTATGGCGTAAGCGAAAGAAGAAAGAAGAAGAAGATTGGGATTCGAACCCGGGTCTCTTGCTTACTAGGCAGATATGCTGACCACTATGCCATCCGGTCACAGTGATCACTGCAACTGCACGGACTACGATAACATGCCTCCCGTCAGACCCAAATTCTCAAGTTATACCACACCCTACTGATATAGTGCCCCTGCTCATTAGCTCCATTGCTCGCGGTATCTAGCCGATTTCTGTAAGAGTTCGAGTTTGGTGTCTATCTATACTGAAGGGATCAGTGGCACCCATCGTCTTAATTGTTTCTGTTTTGTTCCTATCCCATTCTCATCTTGCCCGAGTTTTTCATATGTTTGTTTCTTCAGCGATTCTGCGTAGAACCTCCTCATTCCTACCTTGCCAGTCCACATAATTTTCAAAATCTTCGTATAGCACAATATCTCAAACGCTTAGATTCTTTTCTTTTCCGGTTTTCCCACATTCCATGATTCGCTTGCGTACAATACTGTGCCTGATGGTACATTCTCAGACATTTATTCCTCAAATTAAGACCAATGTTTAATACTAGTAGACTACTTCCGACCAGAAGCCCCCTCTACGCTCGTACTAGTCTGCTTTTTACGTTCTTCTCGCTTCGTCCTTCATGGGTTATTTTGCTTTCAAGATAGCAGAATTCCTCCATTTCGTCTGCTTCGTGGTCACTAATTTTGATCTAAAGTTTATCGCTACTCTCATTTCTGCTGCTCATCGTTCCTTCACCTTCCTTCGGTTTAATAATTGTTGAAAAGATTCTGTACGTTGCGTCGTTTCCGAGTTATTTAGCATTGAAGTTAGCCTATCGGGTCGTCGCCCGCGCAATTCAAGCACTTGCACGCTCTAAAATGCGGTAAGACACAGACATCTGTGGGTCCGCAAATTGTCATTTATTCAAATGCTCATTACCAATTAAAATGTGCTTTTTTCGGAAGTGATAAATTTAAGCTGGTTGTGCGGTCTGAGAAAACCAAACGAAGAACACGTTTGACGACGCTATCTCTGGCAGGTTGTTTGAATATGCGTTCGTGACGACCTGATTGGTTAACTTCAATGTTAACTCGGAAACGGAGAACGTATCGAATTTTTTTCTTGACAATTATTTCTCAGCACAACATCTCCTGCAACACCTTTGCAAGATTTTCACGCTTTTTCTGGCGACCCTGTATACATTTAGCTGCCTTCCATTCTAGTTTTTCCTCCTTGATTATTGACTACAGCTTACACATACTTTCCCTTACAGTTTCGGACACCTTGAACCATTTTACATTGTCGAACGCTTTTTTAGGTCGACAGGTCCTATGGTGTCTTTATTTAGCATTGAAGTTAGCCTTCTATTATGAATCTCAAAGTCAGACCTGCCGCTCTTGTGCCGTTACCTTTCCTAAATCCAAACGTTTGTCATCCCACAGATCCTCAATTTTCACTTCATGGCTGGTATTAAATGATAAAACTGCAGTTCCATTCGGAACTGATATCCATTGGCAACCTCTATATGAAAGGTGATTGCCATAGCAATCACGGGCTCGAACAGACCCTTGTAATGGTAGCAGTATGCTTGCAGAGTGCCTCCGAATGTCATCTTCTGGAATTTTGTGCCGTGCCCGAAATAAATGATCCTTCTGTTAATGGTGATTTCTAACTGGAGGCTGGTATGAAAATATGTTTTCCTGTCGCATCCATACATGGTTCAAATGGTTCAAATGGCTCTGAGCACTATGGGACTTAACATCTGTGGTCATCAGTCCCCTAGAACGTAGAACTACTTAAACCTAACTAACCTAAGGATATTACACACATCCATGCCCGAGGCAGGATTCGAACTTGCGACCGTAGCAGTCGCGCGGTTCCGGACTGAGCGTCTATAACCGCGAGACCACCGCGGCCGGCCATCCCAGACATGTTCTACAGGTGACAAATCAAGGGACTGGGCGGAACAATGAATGAAGGATCTCTAAATCGTTCAACGCGTTTATGGTGCAAAATGCAGTGTGGGGCTCTTGATTAGCCTTCTCTAATATGCCATTTGGTAACCAAGTCGTAACAAGGTTTACCAGTCTTGCCAAACACTGTCAAGTATTCGGCTTAACTTCAACATTTACCATATCAATCCTGTTGTCAAATACAATACCTTCCCAATCCATGGTTATATGAGTGGGAGAGTTGTGCTTCTTGAGAATCTTTCTTTCCTGTGACCTTTCACCAGAACGAGTACGTTGGCGTCGGTCAGACCACCATAGAGAAGTGCCAGACACATCCCTGAACACCGTGGAATGCTAATATTCCAGTCGAATCTGGCTCTGCATCGTGCAAGGCTGTATATCAGTACTGAGGTTATAACGCACCTATATTCCAGATGTGTGATTTGCACTGAAGTGACAAAAGTCATGGGATGGTGAAACGCACATACACAGATGGCTGTAGTATCGCGTACACCAGTTATAAAAGGGCAGTGGATTTGCGGAGCTGTCATCTGTACTCATCTACTTCATGTCAGAAGATTTCCAACGTTATGATGGCCACAGGACGGGAATTAACAGACTTTGAACGCGAAATGGTAGTTGGAGCTATACGCATGGAACATTCCATTTCGGAAATCGTTTGGGAATTTAATATTTCAAGGTCTACAGTGTCAAGAGTGTTCCGAGAACACCAAATTTCAGGCATTACCTCTCCCCGTGGACAACGCTGTGGCCGGCGGCCTTCGCTTAACAACAGATCAGAGGCGTTTGCTTAGAGTTGTCAGTGCTAACACACAAGCAACACTGCGTGAAATAACCGCAGAAACCAATTCGGGCGTACGAGAAACGTACCCGTTAGGACAGTGCGGCGAAATTTGGCGTTAATAAGTTATGGCAGCAGACCACTAACTTTTCCAACAGTACAACATCATCTGCAATGCCTCTCCTGGGCTCGTGACCGTATCAGTTGGATTCCAGACGACTTGAAAACAGTGACTTTGGCAGATGAGTCGCGATTTCAGTTGGTAAGAGCTCATAGTAGGGTTCCAGTGTGGGCAGACTCCACGAAGCCATGGATCCAAGCTGTCAACGAGGCACTATGCAAGTTGGTGGTGGCTCCATAATGGTGTGGGCTGTGTTTACATGGAATGGAATGGGTCCTCTGGTCCAACTGAACTGATCATTGACTAGAAATGGTTATGTTCGGCTCCTTGGAGACCATTTTCAGCCATTTATGGACTCCATGTTCCCAAATATGTGGCTGGGCCACAGTTGTACGTGATTGGTTTGGAGAACATTCTGGTCAGTTCGAGCGAATGGTTTGGCCACCCATACCACCCGACATGAGTCCCATCGAATATTTACGGCACGTAATCGACAAGTAAGTTCGTGCACAACATCCTACAATGGCAACACTTTCGCAATTATTGATGGTTATAGAGGGAGCGTGACTCAATGTTTCTGCGGGGGACTTCCAACGACTTGTTGAGTTCATGCCACGTGGAGCTGCTGCACTGTGCCGGCAGAAGGAGGTCCGACACGGTATTACGATGTACGCCATGACTTGGCACCTCAGTGCATATCGATATTCAATGTGTTACAAAATCGCCACTTATAAAAGCAGGATATTTCGGGGCTAATACATCGGGTTCTCATGTGTTCTGGATAGCCCTTGGGCTGGAGACCATCTGTACACCCAACGGAAGGATCGTATTACTGTAAGTATCCTACAGTGTAGGGTCAAATTTTTGAATATTACAAACCTACTCCTGCTTAGGCAAATGGAGACAATCACTTGGTTGTCTTTGCACTAGATGTGTCGTGCGGACATCTTAACGGGCTTACTGAGGCACTTCTTAGTTCGTGGGTGGATCCTGATAAAACCAGCAAAAAATATTTCTCACCATCTTTGTGCCGTCAGCTGCAGGGATGTAAAAAATTAACCGCAGCAAATTGCTCGAATTTTAACGGTTTATTCTCTACGCACTTATAAGTTCCATCGTTACATTTACAAAAATATTTATTCGTTTTTGAGAAACAGCCGAAAAACATAGCTTTTGAGTGCCAAATCAAAGTCGTGGATGCTAAGACTACTATGCACAGCAAATGGCTGAAATTATTACAGATATATTTCTAATATCCCGATCTCCAAAGGCCTTGAAAAAAATTTTTTATAGCTTTATACGTTTCCGAGATACAGAGGTTCAAAGTTACCCCACGTGTACACGTAAAATCCGGTGTGAGGCGAAAACGTAGTTTACAAAGTGACGTAGCACGGAGAAATATGCCGGAAGGTGCCTCCATTACCATCAGGAAGTTTCTAGATATCCAATGTTGTAGTACTGAAGCACATGTAAAATTTTTCTGCACATAAAATCCGGTCTGAGGTGTAACATTAGTTTTCACGTGAGTAAACTATTAAAATTTTATTGAGTGGTTAAGTTATTTTCATACGAGTGACGTGCTCTACTGTAGCAGAGAAAAGATGCTGGAGCACAAAAATGGCTATGACAATGACAACGAGGAAGAGAGAGACAGCGACAAGGAACAGCAGAAGGGGTAAGAAATGAATGAGATGGTAGCAATAAGGCAGAGAGCGAAAGGGAGAGTAACAGTGAGAGGAAATTGCGTGCCTATGGAATATCGTCTCAGTTATGTGACTGGATTTGCGATATCCTGTCAGAGAGATCACAGTTCGTATTAATTGACGGAAAGTCATCGACAAAAACAGAAGTGATTTCAGGCGTTTCCCAAGGTAGTGTTATAGGCCCTTTGCTGTTCCTTATCTATATAAACGATTTGGGAGACAATCTGAGCAGCCGTCTTCGGCTGTTTGCAGATGACGCTGTCGTTTATCGACTAATAAAGTCATCAGAAGATCAAAACTGTGGTGTCACCGCCAGACACCACACTTGCTAGGTGGTAGCCTTTAAATCGGCCGCGGTCCGTTAGTATCGTCGGACCCACGTGTCGCCACTATCAGTGATTGCAGACCGAGCGCCGCCACACGGCAGGTCTAGAGAGACTTCCTAGCACTCGCCCAGTTGTACAGCCGACTTTGCTAGCGATGGTTCACTGACAAATTACGCTCTCATTTGCCGAGACGATAGTTAGCATAGCCTTCAGCTACGTCATTTGCTACGACCTAGCAAAGCGCCATTACCAGTTACTATTGATGCTGTAAAACATGTACCGTCAAGAGCGATGTTCACCATTTACGGGTTAAAGTTAAGTATTCCAACAGTTACGTCCTTTTTTTGCTAAAGTCTAACTTCCTTGTCCTGTTCCAGACCTCACGCCAGCCTGCGTGAGCTAAAACGCGTGCCTTTCGGCTTCCTCTCATAGTGGGTTGGCTCTCTTGCCAATCCACAACAAAAACAAACTGCAAAACGATTTAGAAAAAAATATCTGAATGGTGCGAAAAGTGGCAGTTGACCCTAAATAACGAAAAGTGTGAGGTCATCCTCATGAGTACTAAAAGGAACTCGTTAAACTTCGGTTACACGATAAATCAGTCTAATCTAAAAGCCGTAAATTCAACTAGATACCTAGGTATTACAATTACGAACAACTTAAATTGGAAAGGACAAATAGAAAATGTTGTGGGGAAGGCTAACCAAAGGCTGCGATTTATTGGCAGAACACTTAGAAAATGTAACAGACCTACTAAGGAGACTGCCTACACTACGCTTGTCCGTCCTCTTTTAGAACAGTGCTGCGCGGTGTGGGATCCTTACCAGATAGGAATGACTGGGTACATCGAAAAAGTTCCAAGAAAGCAGCACGCTTTGTATCATCACGAAATATGGGAGAGAGTGTCACAGAACTGATACAACGTTTGGGTTGGAAATCATTAAAAGAAAGGCGTTTTTCGTTGCGACGGAATCTTCTCACGAAATTCCAATCACCAACTTTCTCCTCCGAATGCGAAAATTTTTCGTTGACACCGACCTACATAGGGCGGAACGATCACCACGATAAAATAAGGGAAATCAGAGCTCGTACGGAAAGATATAAGTGTTCATTCTTTCCGCGCGCTATATGAGATTTGAATAATAGAGAATTGTGAAGGTGGTTCGATGAACCCTCTGCCAGGCACTTAAATGTGATTTGCAGAGTATCCGTGTAGGTATAGACTTTAAGTGTTGATTTTATTTCGACATATTGTATTTCAGTTAATGTTTTATTGTAAGAGGCTGTTTTTCCCATATGAAATAATTTTAATTAATGACTACGTGTATTGCATTTTAAATTTTGTATTTGCGGTACTGGTTACACAAGTACCCTAGCACTAATGCCCTTTACTGACCTCACTTATTTGTATATAAAACGTACCCAGGAAATTACCAACATTTGCTATGTATCTAGATCTATAGATTGATATTGATATACCAGAATATTTTTTGGTGTATATGGCTGGTACGCATGGTTGGTAATCATATTAGTATTTTTTATTTCTTTATATATCACTAGGTCTCAGGTAGAAATTTCTTCAGCTAATTCAGGTTAGATCGTTACACCACTGTTTTTCTATTTGTAAGAGATCTGAGGATGGCAGTGGTCGAAACCGGTAATTGTGAATTGTACAAATTGCGTGATCAAGACGGACCGTTAGAAATAAAGTATGTGAAATATAAGAAGTTATTTGCGTTTTCCTTGTTTATAATATTTAATAGTGCGAACATGTCTTAGCGACGTGTGTTTTTAAATTAAGTACATCACACACCTGGACAATGGTGTGTCATATTTACCGTGGCGTTAAAGTTATACAATTGTAATATGGCTTCACAATGTTTACAAGTCTCTATTATCCCTGGTACGGTCCTAAAGGTAAATTACGATGGAAACTCGAGATTTCATGCAGGTTTGGTTCAAATGGCTCCGATCACTATGGGACTTAACATTTGAGGTCATCAGTCCCCTAGACTTAGAACTACTTAAACCTAACTAACCTAAGGACATCATAGACATCCATGCCCGAGGCACGATTCGAACCTGCAACCGTAGCGGCAGCGCGGTTCCGGACTGAAGCGCCTAGAATCACTCAGCCACAGCGGTCGGCATGCAGGTTTCAGTAATCTGCTCCCGAGGGTTCATTCTGCACATTACCTCCTCTGGGATTTCTGGTGTTGCCACTCGTCTATTCGTAAGAGCCATTCGAATAATCCTACTATCTTCTCGTTTTGTAGTTTTGATAGTTTTAGTTCCATATCCACGCTTCTTGCCGCACTGTTGCCCCGACTGCATCTCACCACCACACGCTCTGATGTAATTGCACTGTAGCCAACAGTCAGTGCGTTCTATCGGTGTGATGCTCCATTCTCCGACTCTCTCACGCCAATGATTCGACCTCTCTCAGAGTCTGAGGGATGATAATGAGTTTTACGAGCGTGTCACCACTTGAGAAATCCTGTAATGTTATAGGCACCCAATACCCAGCATTTACTCACACAGTTCTTCACGTTAGGCATTGCTTTTGTTTTTGTACTGAAAATAAAGATTAAATTTCAAAAATGGAATGTAAATTTTGGACTACAGTTTGTAACGTTCTGTCAAGGTGATTATCGTGTAAGATTTTCCAATTCCGTCAGCATATATTCTCTTGCGAAGTACGCAACTACCTGGAAGTGAGCGAGAGTTTTTAGAGTGTGATTCGCTGATCGTGGATACAGTTTGTTAAGTAAGAGAGTGGTCAGCATTACACACAGATGGTTAAAGGTATCACCGTAACTCGTTTACAGCCCACTAAAAGAAACCTTCGTCTTTCATGCTACGTCCATAAAGCATTAGTTTACTTTGAATTCTTGACTGAGATTCGCGGGTGTTTAACGACAATTTTAGTGCACAGAAGATGTTGCATGTGTATCAGAGATGTTTGATGCCGACTGCCAAACATTGGTTCACCGACAAAAATGAAGGTTGGATACTGGAGGAGGTCAATGATCCGAAGCAAGGCAGCAGGCTTTACGGCGACGGAGGAAGGCGTCAGGGTACTGGATTGGCCCTCACAGTAGCCTTAGGCTACCACTATTGAAAATGTACGGTCTTACATCAAAAAGAAGTTGCGAGGAAAAAATATATTCACTTTGAAGCAGCTGCCAATGCAAATTGGACGCTTTTGGAGGTCTCATCCACGAGAATACATGGAAAACTTGATTTCAAGCATTCCTCGGAAATGCCAAGCAATTATCGACGCCGGAGGTGACTGGAAGTAATGTTAATTGTAACTGCATTTTCTTGTCCAATGTATGATGTATTGTAAGTTTTAATTTGTTGTCAAATAAATTTTTCTACTCATTAACCTGACCAGGATCTTATTTAACGGACTGTACATCTTAAGCTGCCTTCATAGGGGACGTAGACGAGGCCGTGGCTTCCAGCGTGGTTGGTGATTAGTCAGAAGTTGCGAGGAAAAAAGATATTCACTTTGAAATACCTGTCAATGCAAATTCGACGCTTTTGGAGGTCTCTGTGGAGTTCAGGTTCCGTCTGTACATCCCTTTTGGCAAGGTAAACGAAGGTCCTCCACCTACTCCGTCGCGTCCAGTGGTGCTATTCTATTCTCATATACGTCATGTGGAAACCTCTGGTGTAAGTGCTGCAAATCGTTGACGGAAGCATCAGGTGACAAGGAAGGCTTGAGTCAGGCTTGAAGGCCTGCGTAGGTAGTGTAATCATCAATAGAACGGACCATACGTACACTCTCTGATCAAAAGTATCCGGACACCTACTAGTGGACGCAAATAATCGGTGTGTCCAGTCCACCATTTCGTCTTTATGACGGCTCTTGATCTGCTGGGATCACTTTCAGTGAGGTGTCCGGATGTCTGTAGGTTACTGGTAGTCCATTTTTCATCAAGAGCTGAAAACAGAGTAGATAGTAACATCAGACGCTGGGGATGTTTCATTAAGTTAATGCCCAGACTCTGGGCAGATCAGTCCATTCACAGGAATTTTATCGTCCACAAAGCATTACATCACAGGTGCTACTTCATGAAAGACTGCATTGTCATGGTGATGCGAACCATCATCTTCTCCAAACTGTTCTGCTACTGTACACGGTACACACAGCTGTAAAACACACACTTACCCTTCGTCAGCGAGCGTTTTCTTAAGTGCAGTAAGGGGACCACACCACAATCACGAAAAAAACCTATACAGTTACAGCACCTCCTCCACACTTCTCTGTCCTCCACACTTCTCTGTTGGTGCTACACGTGATGGTAAGTAAATTCCTCATGCATTCGCCAAACTCAAACCCATCCATCGGATTGCCGCACGCTATTGCGTTATTTATCACTCCAGAAGAATCGTTTCCAGTCATACAGTATCCAGTGGCGTCACTCTTTACACCATATCAACTATTCGTTAACAATGGTCACAGAAATATGTGGCTTAAGAGGAGCTGTTCGACCATTGGGGTTCTTTGTACCCCCTAACCCCTACACAGAGTCAGTGGGTAGATGGTTTTCTGGTGGCACCTCGATACTCAGGATTCGTGATGTCGCCTATCGATACCACTCCACGGGCGTCACAGTAGCAATGGAATTGCAAGTTTCCGTCATACGCCTACAGCGGTCGTACGGGATCCGATGGTGCTCAATGGTGCACGCCCGCAGAGGCACGCCTGCAGTGGCCTTTCCTTCCAACTAAATTTGTTGGCTATTTATTTTCCTTTAAAATTAGTTAAGTATTCATCAAAGTCTTTCGATTATGGTTGAGGGGAGTTACAGTGGCACTGGACGAGTGTGTTCTGTCACCGCAGTATAGGACAGCCGGCGGCAGCCGCACAGCCCGCTCGCGCTCGGATCCTTTCCTTATTGGACGCTGTTCAGATGCCGCCTTGTCGCTGCTCCTGCACCATCGTTCGTACCTTAGTTCAGAGAGCCTCTTCCTTGTTGCTACCGTGTGAGCTGGACTCTATTTCTTACTATTTGTAATGAGTCTTCATATTCTCGGAGAAATACGAGTTAAATAAATCTTGTGCTTACTGTGTTAATTTGTTCGCTAATCATGGAAGGAGTATATAGAGGGTCTATACAAGGGCGATGTACTTGAGGACAATATTATGGAAATGGAAGAGGATGTAGATGAAGATGAAATGGGAGATACGATACTGCGTGAAGAGTTTGACAGAGCACTGAAAGACCTGAGTCGAAACAAGGCCCCCGGAGTAGACAACATTCCATTAGAACTACTGATAGCCTTGGGAGAGCCAGCCCTCACAAAACTCTACCATCTGGTGAGCAATATGTATGAAACAGGCGAAATACCCTCAGACTTCAAGAAGAATATAATAATTCCAATCCCAAAGAAAGCAGGTGTTGACAGATGTGAAAATTACCGAACTATCAGTTTAATAAGTCACAGCTGCAAAATACTAACGCGAATTCTTTACAGACGAATGGAAAAACTAGTAGAAGCCGACCTCGGGGAAGATCAGATTGGATTCCGTAGAAATGTTGGAACACGTGAGGGAATACTGACCCTACGACTTATCCTCGAAGCTAGATTAAGGAAGGGCAAACCTACGTTTCTAGCATTTGTAGACTTAGAGAAAGCTTTTGACAATGTTGACTGGAATACTCTCTTTCAAATTCTGAAGGTGGCAGGGGTAAAATACTGGGAGCGAAAGGCTATTTACAATTTGTACAGAAACCAGATGGCAGTTATAAGAGTCGAGGGACATGAAAGGGAAGCAGTGGTTGGGAAGGGAGTGAGACAGGGTTGCAGCCTCTCCCCGATGTTATTCAATCTGTATATTGAGCAAGCAGTGAAGGAAACAAAAGAAAAATTCGGAGTAGGTATTAAAATTCATGGAGAAGAAGTAAAAACTTTGAGGTTTGCCGATGACATTGTAATTCTGTCAGAGACAGCAAAGGACTTGGAAGAGCAGTTGAACGGAATGGACAGTGTCTTGAAAGGAGGATTTAAGATGAACATCAACAAAAGCAAAACGAGGATAATGGAATGTAGTCAAATTAAAGCGGGTGATGCTGAGGGGATTAGATTAGGAAATGAGACACTTAAAGTAGTAAAGAAGTTTTGCTATTTGGGGAGCAAAATAACTGATGATGCTCGAAGTAGAGAGGATATAAAATGTAGACTGGCAATGGCAAGTAAAGCGTTTCTGAAGAAGAGAAATTTGTTAACATCGAGTATAGATTTAAGTGTCAGGAAGTCGTTTCTGAAAGTATTTGTACGGAGTATAGCCATGTATGGAAGTGAAACATGGACGATAACCAGTCTGGACAAGAAGAGAATAGAAGCTTTCGAAATGTGGTGCTACAGAAGAATGCTGAAGATAAGGTGGGTAGATCACGTAACTAATGAGGAGGTATTGAATAGGATTGGGGAGAAGAGAAGTTTGTGGCACAACTTGACTAGAAGAAGGGATCGGTTGGTAGGACATGTTTTGAGGCATCAAGGGATCACAAATTTAGCATTGGAGGGCAGCGTGGAGGGTAAAAATCGTAGAGGGAGACCAAGAGATCAATACACTAAGGAGATTCAGAAGGATGTAGGTTGCAGTAGGTACTGGGAGATGAAGAAGCTTGCACAGGATAGAGTAGCATGGAGAGCTGCATCAAACCAGTCTCAGGACTGAAGACCACAACAACAACAACAAGATGAACATCAACAAAAGCAAAACTAGGATAATGGAATGTAGTCGAATTAAGTCGGGTGATGCTGAGGGAATTAGATTAGGAAATGAGACACTTAAAGTGGTAAAGAAGTTTTGCTATTTGGGGAGCAAAATAACTGATGATGCTCGAAGTAGAGAGGATATAAAATGTAGACTGGCAATGGCAAGGAAAGCGTTTCTGAAGAAGAGAAATTTGTTAACATCGAGTATAGATTTAAGTGTCAGGAAGTCATTTCTGAAAGTATTTGTATGGAGTGTAGCCATGTATGGAAGTGAAACATGGACGATGAATAGTTTGGACAAGAAGAGAATAGAAGCTTTCGAAATGTGGTGCTACAGGAGAATGCTGAATATTAGATGGGTAGATCACATAACTAATGGGGAAGTATTGAATAGGAGAAGAGAAGTTTGTGGCACAACTTGACTAGAAGAAGGGATCAGTTGGTAGGACATGTACTGAGGCATCAAGGGATCACCAATTTAGTATTGGAGGGCAGCGTGGAAGGTAAAAATCGTAGAGGAAGACCAATACTGCATCAAACCAGTCTCAGGACTGAAGACCACAACAACAACAACAACAACAACAGCAATCATTTCTGCTCCTGTCCAGATTTTCTACGACGACAGTTGCCGAACCACTCTGTAGCTAACCTCTCCTTACTGTTGTGTACAAAGACGTACACGACAAGAGTGATTCCTTCGATTTCGTACGCCTTTTTCCAACCGCCTTCCGCAATGTTCGATGATCCCTGCCCGTCAGGAAATGAGGTCTGGCCGGTCTTCTTTTAGCTGTTGTTTGTTCGCGGTTTTACTTCACTACCAGTATCACATCGCCATCAGCTGATTTGGGCAGCAATAGAAGGGTTGAAATATTCCTAATAGATTTGTTACTCAGTTGACATTCAACACTGATACACGATACCCCCAGCGTTCTTTTATACTGGTAGGTAAGCCTCTAGCGCCGTCTATTGTCATTTCCGCTTTCCAGAGGAGTATACACATACTTTGGATCATCTAGTGTACATCACGCCGGCCTGGATGGCCGAGCGGTTCTAGGCGCTACAGCCTGGAACCGCGCGACCGCTACGGTCGCAGGTTCGAACCCTGCCTCGGGCATGGATAGGTGTGATGTCCTTAGGTTAGTTAGGTTTAAGTAGTTCTAATTTCTAGGGGACTGATGACGTCAGAAGTTAAGTCCCATAGTGCTCAGAGCCATTTTTGTACATCACTATTCAGGAGATACCCCATCCAGATTGTCACCTATTTCCACCCACAAACATAAGGCCTACATATGTTTGACAGACTGTGAATTAGTTAGCTATCTCTTAACACTGCATCGATTTCTACGATTAGGGTGAAAAGGAGGGCACACACGATACTGCTACCAAAAACAACTCTCATCGTTAGCTGTATTTTGAGTTACAGCCACCCACAACCATCCTCTATAGCGATCCCACATGTTTATTCTGCGAGCTGGCACACATTGGCGATACAGCATCCTGCAAAAGTAATCTGTCTCTCGTTCATTGTGCAAAATTTGACGTTGCTCTCCTACTAGTGGCACATGCGTACACTCTGGTTGAAATGCTAGGCCTTGGGAGAGGTTGGTTGGCCAGCAAATAAGTGTCTAACACATCTGGTAAAAACAGTTTATAGTGTTGAGACCAAGTATTCTCCAGTTAAGTTGGTGTACATAAATATCGTATTCAAAATCGAAAATATATGGTCATCAAACTAGAATCTTCACGGGAGCCACTAATTACGAGAAACATTCTCCCGACCATTCTCTCTACAAACTAGCGACACCAATGGGAGATAATCCAACAAAATAGCATTACAACAACACATTCGGTGGCGCGAGTACAAAATGTGCTGCCATGCGGGACTTCATATGTGAAACGCCAGGATGTTTAAGATATTGCCCGGTACCGTTCACTACTATTCCGTTTCTCCATTCAGTCGCGACCCTAAAGCCATCCACGATTATCTACAACAGCACTGAGAATATAAACGCCTAGAGCCGCGAGGTCTAAGGCGCCTTGCATGGTCCGCGCGGCCGGTCTACGACGCTAAAATCACCGTTTTTGAAGCGTTGAAACCACTCACGACACGTTCTGTCACTAATAGCGTCCTTACCATACGTACTTGAGAGCATTCGATGAGACTCAGCCAGTTTTATTCATATTGAAACAAAACAGTAACACCTCACACAAACGACGAGAATTAGGCTCGTAAACTGACATTTTCAATCAAGAACAACTTTATGATGCAGACATAAATGGACTAATGTTTGAATGAGGTTATGTTGACCGAGGTCCAAGCTAACTGCCTGACGTCTGCGGTCTGTTTCTTTCGTCCGCTACTTACCGTTGTCGCCACCTATCGGCAAACGGCGGAAGCAGAGTTGTACACCTTGTATAAATTTTCACAAAAGTGAAAGAGATCGTCGTCATTCCTCCAGTGATTTCCATTTGAGTTCCTGAAGCGTCATCGTAATACTTGCGTGTTTTTCGAACCTAGCGGTAACAGATCTAGCAACCCGCCTCTTAACTTGCTTCGAGAACAGTGCTCAACGATGGGTCACAATAGTGTACTGTATGTGGTAGCCTTTACAGATGAACCACGCTTTCCTAAAATTTTCCCAATAAATCTAAGTCGATCATTTGCCTTCCCTACTACAATTCTTACTTGCTCATTCCATGTCATATTACTTTGCAACGTGACATCTAAAAATTTAATCGACGAGACTGTGTCAAGCAGCACATTACAAATGTTGTATTATCTGACACTTCAGCCTATTAAAAACCGAAGACAACTAAATCCAAAGATAATAATCAAAATTTGCTGCATGTAGGAACATCGCATAAGGAACTCAACAGATTTAATCCAGTGGCACCAACGTGTAACCAGGTATAGATAAGTTTCAATAGCTGTGATGCTTGAAACTTCATTTCAAGTTTACCAAAGCAAGAAAGAAATTTCATCTCACTCTGGAACACTGAGTTTTAGTTTAGCAATGAAATCAAGTAAAAAGATATTTCTTTAAGTTCCTTTACGATTCTTGTTTGATTGCTATTCGAAAGGTTCTTTTTATCTAATTTAGTTTTTTTAAGTGGCAAGAAAGGAGGAGAAAGAGTAGAATACTTAGAGTCTTTTCAAGACTTAATTTTTCAAGAACCATTAGTTGAAAGGAAAAACCTGACTTCTGTATAAAAAATTTAAAAACTTTAAAAAGCATTGCTCATGCTAAGTAAGAAACCTGGGTTCGAGTCCCAGTCTGGCATAAATTTTAACCGTCAGCACATACTCAGTATATTGTTATACTACCTTTAGAATTGTATTCACGTGCCACTTCCATGTTTTAGGTGTGTTCCTGCTCGTTCACATCTCCACTTTTGATTTTTTATAAGGTAAAACAACACGTTGTGTCTATTACTGTTACTGTGTTACTGTACGTCTACATCTGTACTCCGACAACCTCATAACTAAATGGGGCGAAGGTTACTTCGTGTACAGTCACATGCTTTCTTTTCGTGTTCCATTTGCGGTTGGTGCCTGGGCATGCTGACGGTCGATTAACTTCCGCAGTAGATCGAAATTCTCTGGTTTTTCCTTGACAATGCTTTCTTGAGATGAATGCGCGAGGGACTCTTACCTTACTTGATTTTTCTTGGATATTAACAGTAAACTTCCCCATGATGCATGATAGCTCTTGCATAACTGTATCACTGGAGCAAGATGAGCGTCTCCATAAAACTCTCGGCTTTATTAAATGATCCCGTGATAAAACAAGTTACTCTCCTTTGGATTTTTCGAGTGCTCTCTGGTAAGTGCTCAAGACCGACGAGCAATCTAAACATCTGCCGATCGAGGTATTTACAAGCTACTGTTTTTATGAACCTATTACGTTACCTAAATATTCTTCGGAGAAATCACAATCTTACATTTGATTTTCCAGTAACTAGCTTTAGGTGACTTTACGTCGATCAAACAGTCAATATTTCATTTTTTATTGTTGCACTTCCACTGTACACAAAGTATTAATCCCCGGAAAATTGTGCAGTATGTACTGGTATGTAGAAACTAGCCTTTCAAGTTGCTACTGTCATAAATATATGGTTATAGGATTTAAATGTAAATCTGTAAAGCAGACATGCAGAAACATTCATCAGAAACTGACTTACATTTAAGAACATCTATAACAGTAATTTCTGACCAGTGCAGCACTTACAAACATACGTGTCAGAAATGGAATTTTACAACCAACATTTCATAATGGTAATAATATACTGAGCATCTGCGGGAAATTTTAATGGATTACTGTCTCGTCGCATTGTTACTGGTTATTTTAATATAGGTTTTGTTAAAAAAATTTCCTGTAAGAATTTAATGTAATGTAACTGATAACATTGTCAGAATGAGATTTTCACTCTGCAGCGGAGTGTGCGCTTATATGAAACTTTCCTGGCAGATTAAAACTGTGTGCCGGACTGAGACTCGAACCCGGGACCTTTGCCTTTCGCGGGCAAGGTCCCGAGTTCGAGTTTCGGTCCGGCGCACAGTTTTAATCTGCCAGGAAAGTTTGATATCATTATCGTTTAATTTAATATCAACTGTAAACTTTCCGACTTAGGTAGCGAAACAACTGAAAACAGATTTCAATAAACAATGTTTCTAGAGACAGGAGTGATGAACAAAATCAAATTACAACATTAACAGACGATAATCTCTCAGATCACGGCACGTTGTTTCTTACGTTAAGTACTAATACTGATCGGGGTATAAAATCTGTTAAACCTGATTTCTGAATGGTAAGCTAAAAGTTGAATATTTTAGGAAACAACTCGAAGATATAAATTTAAACTTAAGACATGCTTACCTTATCCTGTCGATATCTTCTATTTCTACACTTCAAGTGTTACCATTTATAACACCCCTGTCAATATACCTCTTACATTAAATAATAAAGATTAGAATTCCTATATGTCCGTTGATTAAACTATCATCTAAATGTGAAATATAATCTACATAAATTCTTATGAATCTTTGCTAAGAGTTGTTATTTTGCTGCCATCTCTGTTTTACTTTGTCTTTTTGTTTATGACACAAACTAGCTTAGTACCCCTCACTGCCTATGAACACATTTATTCCTGCCTTTTATTAACCCATCTCTTCTTTCTCCCTCTCTCTGTCCATCTCTTCCTCCTCCCTTTTCCTCCGCATCTTCTACTGTTCCCTTTCTCTGTCTGTCTCCTCCCCCCTTTCTCTGCCCATCGCCTCCTCCTTCATTTCTCTATCCATCTCCTCCTCTTCCCTACATGTGTCTGTCTCCTCCTTACCCCTCTCTGTCTGTCCATCGCTTTCCAACACCCTCTCTCCCTCTACCCTCCCCTACTCCGACAGGAGCTTGACGGTTCTTACGCCACAGTAATTCTTCCCAGATAATAAGTAGCATGTGTGCCAAGTTTGGTTGAAATCGACACTGGGTTTTAGTAGGAGCTTTTTATCCGTGGCTTTGCCCACGTACGCACATATCACATACATGTCACACATATTTAACTTATTTCACAAATATTTGTACACATATTTCACCTGTATCGCTAGCGAATATGAAGGAATTATTTCAATAGTGGTACAAGGCCATTTTTGTTCATTCTGAGATTCAGAGTCCTAAAGTTAAATGAGCGCTGAAAAATCTGCACTTGAGACACCTGCAATATTCAACTACATATACTTGAATATTTCAGGTATCTTAGGTATCTCAACTGCAGATTTTTCAGCGCTCATTTAACTTTAGGACTCTGTATCTCAGAATGAACAAAAATGGACTTGTACCACTATTGAAATAAGCCCTTCATATCATCCTGCAGTTTCGTTTTGAGGATTTCAATGTTTATGAGGTTACAGCTCCCGAACTACGTGTCGTAAAATGATATAACGTCGTAGGTACATTCAGTGGCATATGTGGATTCTGTCAGCGAAATATTTTTTCTTAGTAGGAAAGAAGTAATAAATTTAAATGTCAAGCATGATGCGGCAGTTTTCATGCGCCTCAGTGTTTATGTCGTATCTCCTGAGTTATATGTCGGACAATAATTCTTCAGGTACATTCAGTGATATATGTGAATATTGGGTCGGGGTTGGGTAGTTTGGGAGAGGAGACCAGACAGCGAGGTCGTCAATCTCATCGGATTAGGGAAGGACGGGGAAGGAAGTCGGCCGTGCCCTTTCAAAGGAACCATCCCGGCATTTTCCGGGAGCGGCTTAGGGAAATCACGGAAAACCTAAATGAGGATGCCCGGAAGCAGCATTGAATCGTCTTTCTCCCAAAGGCGAGTCCAGTGTGCTAGCCACTGCGCCACGTCGCTCGGTATGTGAATATTGTCTACAACATGTGTCACGAATACAGTTAGTAGTAACGTAGTAGTAAGTTAAAACGTCATGGCTGATGCGACCGTTTTACTGCATGCACAGCGAGAGTGTAGTAAACAATACATATTCTGTAGGGGTTGTCAGTGAGAAAAAATTTCGTAAGGGTTTGAAATTGTGTGTAAAATTTGTTGAAAGGCATGAAGTGCTCTCATTCTCAAATAAATGAATAAAGTCATATTTTCGCGCGTCATGGATTACACTCTCTTTTTTTTACCCAAAACCCCACCTTCTTGATAGGCAGATAGCTCTTATGCCCACAGTCATTGTTTCCAGACAGTAAGCGACATGTACACAAAGTTTGGTTGAAATCGGTGTAGTGGTTTAGGAGGAGATGTGGAACATATATACAT
The DNA here is from genome assembly GCF_021461385.2 of Schistocerca piceifrons. NCBI lineage: Eukaryota > Metazoa > Arthropoda > Insecta > Orthoptera > Acrididae > Schistocerca > Schistocerca piceifrons. Next base: position 370,652,683 of record NC_060144.1, on the reverse strand, counting down.
ACATACATTTTTATAATATTTATGGATGTACAGCTGAAATAAAAATAGTTCATATAATTGAAACATAGCAATCTGTCTAGTTTTTTGCAAATTGACATATACTGGCCTCATGCTATTTGTTGTGTACATAAACAGGAAACTGACTCTTATCAGTCTGCAATGAACTTTGTGAATAGATATCGTATTATAGTACAAATAATGGAATAGAATAAAAATACTCGTAACAGACGTTCCGCCTATGTAACACAAAACGGTTTTAACTGTAAAAAGTTTCCAGCCAAAGAGAAAACAATGGTTTATGGTAAAAATTGATTTCTTAGGAAAAATAGTTCACTTAATGTAAAATGAAATGGATAATCTTGGGTTGTTTTAAGCGAGTACAATGCTATGAATTATTGCATGGATAGAAAACTGTACTGCTGTGTTTGCCCAAAAGCTAATAAAATGAGGCGTCTTACTTAATGCATAAAAAATATGCTGTCATACACGGTTCAACACTAGGTCCACTCCTTTTCTTAACCAAGGTAAATAACATATCAAAATTTTAAAGGGCTTTCCAATAACTTAGTATGCTTGCGCCACCACTAAACTTATAATGGAAGACTTGTGTGTATCACAGCAGTTACGGCTTACGTTTTATGTAGACAGCAATATCAATGTGATGCAAAATGAGGAATCAGTTAAATAAATTCACTACTGATTTTAATAGGTTCCTACAACAAATGTAACTGGTTTCCACTCTCTCTGCAAGAGTAATTTAGATCTAAATCTTGTGAAATGAAAACAGCAAACAGTTGTATATAAGATCCTTTATTTGGAACCACAACCGCTTTCGTAGCTTCAAACCAGATCTTCAGGTAGATATCTGGATACAAAAGGAAAATATCTGTTCTTTTTTGTTAAAAACAAAGTACACCCAGAATGTACCCTCGACATTACTTTCTTCAACAGATACTTCCCTTTTGTATTCAGATATCCTCTTGAGGTTGTGGCTTTAAGCTGTGAAAGTGGTTGTGGTTCCAAATAAAGGATCTTTCTATTGTCTTCTTGTCTATGATGTTTATAGTCCATGTTTCAGTTCCATACGACGCTAAATTACAAACAAATACTTTCGAAAAAGATATATTGACTCACATACTTACATACTTTTCTTCCTTTTCCTCATCTCTTCCTCTTGTTAGTCTAGTTCTGCATTTTATATTCTCTTCACTTCAGCAATAACCAGCTATTTTTTTCCCAAATAGCAAAATTAATATACTACTTGCAGTGCTCCATATCCTAATTTCCCTTCAGCATCACCTGATTTAATACGACATACTCCATTATTTTCATTTTAAATTTGTTAATCTCCGTATAACCTCTTTTCAAGTCAGTATCCAATTAGCTGAACCGATTTTCCAATTCCTATGCTGTTCCTGATTGAACTAGAATGTCATCCCAAACCTTATAGTTTTTTTTCTTCTGTGTGAACTTTAATTCTATTTCAAAATTTCTGAGTAATATTCTTTACTGTTTGCTATATTTACAGGTTGAATAGCAAACTGCACCTGGTCCCACTCCCGTCTCAGCTTTTATCTCTCTCTCTCTCTCTCTCTCTCTCTCTCTCTCATGTCCTTCGGCTCTAATATAAAGGCTGTCTGGTTTCTGTAGAAGTTGTAGTAGACTTTAGCTCCCTGTGTTTTATCCCTGACACCCTTACAATTTTCAAGAGTGTGTTCCAATCAACATCGTCAAAAGATTTCTCTAAATCTACAAACATTATAAACAGAGACTGAACTTTCTCCATCCTATCTTCTAAGGTAAATCATATGGGAAGTATTGCTTGTTTCTACATTTCTCTGAATCCCAAATTATTCTTCCCTTAAGTTGATTTCTATTAGGCGTTTCATTCTTTCATAAATATTTCGTTTTATTATTTTGTAACCATGACTTACTAAACGCATGGTTCGGGAATCCTCATCTTGTCAGTCCCTTTCTTCTTTGACTCTGGGGTTATTATGACAATGTATCTACTGAAATGAACGGGAAAATAGACAATAAGATTCGTGTACGTGTATTATAGGTCAGCCTGAATCTGTTTCGTTATTATTTGCTGCTCGATTTCTCGTGAATGAGGTCATTCTTGCAATGGTATCTGGAGCACTGATATAGAATTCTGAAAATGTTCATCAGAACAGTTCAGTAGAAAAAAAAAACCGGTGCAATGGACGAAAGTAATCGCATGTTCCTAACATTAACTGTTACGTATTCTACAACATGAATGAGTAAACTTCCCAAGAGCATTGGAACAGTAGCAAACGACAACTTTTTTGGTCGCAGTGGACGTTAAGACTGTTAAAGGGGATAGCCAATTATTGGAAACTTGAGCTGTTTTGAATGTATGTCAAAGGGCATCAATCTCAGAGGTACAGGTTACATCTTTATCTGAAATAAAGTAAACTGAATGCAATGACTTATGATGCATGTCTGTAATGAATTTACGACTTGGCAATATACAGCTCTGAATCTCGTTTCTAAGAAATCTCTTCACACTCTTGTGCTAGTCAAATGCATGTCGTTGCCAATCGTCCAGTACCCACGTCGCTGACTCTAGATACCCCCTTAAAATTAAAGTACAGTCTGCCGATATCGAACCGACGCTTTTGATTCCGTTATGGCGTTATGTCGAGTACTTCAAGTTCAGGTTTCCCAGACACTGCTTAGCAACAGTGGTATCAGATATCTGCCGTTCGCGGAAGCGATATTTGAGACTGCTGTGTCGCTTTGGTAAATAAAAGGCATGCAGCCCCCGCGTTACTGATGCAAACTTCCGACTGTGCGGTACTTCGACGGTTTTCCTGCCAACTCCACATCTTAATTACTACATGTTTGAACACACAAGAATGCGTAGGTTCATATCAGACCTCCCTTCTACAAAACTCGTTGATGGGCATCGGGATTCGAACCCAGAACTTGTGCCTCAATAGTTAGTGACGGTAACACTAGGACAAGTTGGCGGTCACAGTTCTGTGCTTTGGATTCTAAGTAGCGGATGCGCAGGATTTGCTTACTCTAAACTAACGCTGTAGAGATGAACCTATGGATAAAGAAAAATCCTCGTCATGTTTATCGTGTGCCGGCTTTATGACTTACCTTTTTTGTGTGACAGCTACGGACACGCAAAACTCATCAGACTGCATGTCCTTAGTGACGCGGTCTTGTTTTATGGTCGTAAAATTGTGAACTGTTCAGGATCTCACAATATTAAGCGTTGTCCTTCACAATGTACGAATATAAACTGCGTCTCTGACTATTAGCCGTTAGCTCACCTGCTTATCATTGCAATTTTTTTGCGGCAAATCTTATCAGCTTACGCACCAGATATTGCACAACGAATTTAACCATCACTCGTAACACCAGAATTTTCCGTTTATGAATAGGTGGGGAGTGTGGATGGGGAAAGGGGGGAGAGGGAGTGAGCGAGAATCGATATGGGCAGATTAGAGACGTACTTTCCATATCGAAAGTACGCAGCTTTACTGTCTCGAAAATTCTTGTATGGAGCCGAAATCTCATATCTGTATGGCAGATGCTGGCTACGCGATGTTTCGGGCTCTCTCGCCAAATACAAAGTGTGTATCAGAATTAATTCAAGACGTAAATGGGCTGTTCTTTTACAGCAGATAATCGTGACTTTAGCTAGAGAACTAATATCGCGACAAAGAAGCGGGGTTACAAACGTGTTTGAAATATGCGGTGCAGAGACGTTCTAACCAGTTTAATGATTTATCGTAGCTATAAAAAGTAATTTACGACACGTTCAAAATGGCTCTGAGTACTATGGGACTTAACATCTATGATCATCAGTCCCCTAGAACTTAGAACTACTTAAACCTAACTAACCTAACGACATCACACAACACCCAGTCATCAGGAGGCAGAGAAATCCCTGACCCCGCCGGGAATCGAACCCGGGAACCCGGGCGCGGGAAGCGAGAACGCTACCGCACGACCCCGAGCTGCGGACTACGACACGTTCACCAGCAGATAATTATATCTTAAGATGACAAACCAAATAGAATTTACGTATCGTACAAAAGGCTCTGTTGCAAAGTTTATAGAAATTGAGCAGGTCGTGTACTGATCATTCAACTCGAAATTATTCATGTACATAGAGTTCAGCTGGTGGTTGATATTTCGTAAGGTGAAAGTATCACTAGAATACCATAACTGACGTGTTCATTGAACTGAGGTTCAGATACATTACAGCTACACGCCACTTCACACATTCCTTCCAGAGCTGGAGGCTGTTCATAGACGGATTCCCTGACACCGTGCTGTTTATGGGCAAAGCGGTGTAAGCTGTTCGCGGTGGTCCACGTTGCATCAGCGGACATGAGTTATAATTATTCTCCTTGTGTATATACACTTAACACAAAGACTACCTTTCTAGTTTTACCTCACACGGCCTGTGTCAATGAATGTTACAATGTTTCGACATATCATATCGGCAGAACAGAAAGATGACAGCCGCGCGGAGTGGCCGCGTCGGTCGAGGCGCCATGTCGCGGATTGCGCGGCCCTTCCTGCCGGAGGTTCGAGTCCTCCCTCGGGCATGGGTGTGCGTGTGTTGTTCTTAGCATAAGTTAGTTTAAGCAGTGTGTAAGTCTAGGGACCGATGACCTCTGCAGTTTGGTCTCTTAAGAATTCACGTACATTTGAAAAATGGTTCAAATGGCTCTGAGCACTATGGGACATTACTTCTGAGGTCATCAGTACCCTAGAACTTAGAACTACTTAAACTAACCTAAGAACGTCACACACATCCATGCCCGAGGATACATTTGAACATTTAAAAGATGACGTAGAGGTGATTGTATGATGAAAGATGAGAAGACTACGGTATGGATGAGATTTAGAGATATAAGAACAAAGACCAGAATCAATGTAATGATTGAATTAGGAGGCTGTAGCACTGAACAAACATCTTACATAAAGTTTCTAGGAATGCGGTTAGATGATCACTTGAAATAAGAAAACATGTCGAAATATTGAACAAATGGGTAAGTAAATATTATTACGTCTCAAGAATATTTAGGGACAACTGGATCATAAAAACATGCTATGTACTTACCATGAAAATGTGTGCTATGTGCCTACTATGAAAATGTGCATATTCTCGTATGGTACGGTGTGCTACTCTGAAGAAATTCAGGTCTTGCAAAACAGTCATTCAAATTTTAAAAACGAATGATTAGAGTAATGAAAAGTGTTATCGACGGAAAATCTCGCAGAAACATTTTAAAGAATTGTAAATTATGATTCTTCCCCAATTATATGACTATCTGTTTTTTGTTTTCTGAAACCACACAGGGAATTTTCAACGTTACATAGATAACTTTACAATTATAAAACTAAAATATAAATTACTTTTACAGAAATGTACTTAGCGACCTATGACAGTAAAGTGTGCTGTAGCAAAGTGAAATAACCGTCAATGAACTGCCGTGGAGTTGGATAACAACAAGTTATTTTTATAAAAGGAAGAGTTGAAAAAGATACGAATATCGGATAGTTTCTGTAGCGCTGGGGAATATATGAACTGTTCACAATAACACAAATTACTACTTTTTCAAATAATATGTATGCTGTGTTTAATACCTCTTTCAGGTAGAGAATATTTCTTGTTGTTGTTTTGATTGTTTCAGGACAGCAGGATGCCCAGAAAACTGTCGAAGTGAGCATGGTGAAGAAGAATAATGACTATGTGTATGAAATAGAATGAAGTGGTTAGAATGCTGGTTTTTGTGTATGTCAACTTAAGTAGTGATGCGATATTGCAGTGCCTGTGTTATTCTGATGAAGATGCAAAGTTACTGTGGACATGCATGCATGTCCAAAAGAATAGGCACTGCGGCGACCACAGCCGTTATGAAACACATTAAATAATTTCGGCCGGCCACGGTGGTCTAGCGGTTCAGGCGCTCAGTCCGGTACCCCCGGACTGCTACGGTCGCAGGTTCGAATCCTGCCTCGGGCATGGATGTGTGTGATGTCCTTAGGTTAGTTAGGTTTAAGTAGTTCTAAGTTCTAGGGGACTGATGACCACAGATGTTAAGTCCCATAGTGCTCAGAGACATTTGAACCAAATAATTTCGCAATTGCGAATAAGGTCTATCATCAGCTGTAGAATAGAATGACGACAATGAAAATTTGTGCCGGACCGTCTACGACCTGTAGACGTATGGTTGACGACAGATGGAAGTTAGTGTCTAGCCGTGAGTCGTGCACGGACACCCAAATGGTAGGGCGACCGCTCGTGAAAGCAGCAAATTCGGGTTCGAGTCCCGCTCCGGCACAAATTTTCACTGTCGTCTTTCCATTCTACAGCTGATGGTGGCCCTTATTTGCAATTTCGAATTCATTTGATGCAAATAGTGATGAGCTGAGTGGAAGATTTATATTATGGGAGATGTTAACTGACTTTATACATATTTAAGATACATATACTTGCCCCGTTATGGTATTTTCTCCATCATGTGCGCCAGAATGGAAACGTCTGAAGAAAATGTTTGTCTCAGTCACTGTACAAAATGATCGTATGATGCGCACTTATTACTGTTATTAATTATAGCAAGTTGGATGTTTACCTCGGTATAATGTGACAAACATTGCATGATCCACTAAATGACTGTACTAGTGCATTCAAATGTGTCAGATAATGAAAATCGTATCTGTACCAGTAATGAAATCCGCAGGAAGATAAAAATACACACTTATTGATAATGCATTATAAGAGTAACCCTGTGAGTTTGCAGTCAAATGACAGAGAAACAAGGCTAATATGAAAAGAGAAAGAAGTATCTAGAAGAAGAAGAAGAAGAAGAACAGGCATATGTAGATAGCTCTATAAATCATATTTAAAGAAGTGAATGTTTTGTAATCTGATTTAAAAATCAAATAACTTTATTGCAGCTACATCCTTTTCCAAAAACAAGAAAGTTCTACAAAGCACACAATACTTAATTTTCAAAGTATGTAGCCAATAGTACTACAATGCTGAAGCAGTATACACACAGTCTGACATGGCTATTGATTAAAGAAGTCATTATGATAACAGTTTAGTCATCAGCAGAATTTTCGCACAAATGCTATCTTCCTTAGACGCAGCAGCGAATAGTTGAGTCGCTATCTATTACGGCTGCTCCAAGGACCTCCGCCCTTTCTGCAGAAAAATATATGTCTAGTCTAAACAACACGACTCGTATGTTCCGCTTTTAGTGTGATCGTACCAACCTTGTGCGATTGCACACAAGGACGTCATAAATATCGTCTGTAACTTGAACAATGTTAGGTTTCAGAGTGGAAAAAATGCGTGATACGTGCATTTCGTAATTTGTTTCCTGGAATTACACCGTGTTTTCTGGGTCTGCCCGCTTTTTACTGGGGTTGGACGACCCTCCGGCGCGGCGCGGTTTTGTCGCATTAACTCAGGGAGAGGATTGTCGTGTGGAAATTGACGAGAACCAGTGGCAATGTTGTTGACAACGCTCACGGAGACACGGATGAACTAAGAATTATTTTACTATGGGGCGGATCATCCTCAAAATGATCTAGTAGCCTGCGACAGATCTACTTCAAGTTCAAGCCAGTTAATCTATGTTACTTTGGGCATGTTCGAGCTGCAAGTAGCTGTTCCCGTGGTATAAGGTGGTTTGTCACCTTGCTTTGGCCGTGGAGATAAAATAGTGCCGGGTTTCTGATCGGCTTTTAGCTCTGCCTCAATACCCAAAGAGATAGTACTGGACTTTGGTTCAGGAATACCTGTGTTCAAATTCCCGTTCAGACATGTATATTCTAATTTTCCGTGATTTCACTTATTAAGGCAAATATCGAGTAGTTCCAAAGAAAATGACCGAATTTTCCCCATACTTGCCCATTTCGCAGTTGCGTTCTATCTCTAATTACATCGTTGTCCATGAGAAGTTAAATCTTTGTCTTCTTCCGTTTGGGAATTCTATTAGGAATATTTACCCTGGATTACACTTTAAATAGATCCGCAGTGTCTTATGTGATAAGACCTGTTGTGATCGTCCATCAGATGGAAGTTCTGTTGCGAGTTCGCATAGCTAATACGCGAGAAAACTAGGGTAGTCATCATCGAGAACACAAACACCTCAATCCATACAAAATTTCACCTCTGACAGTTACAGCTGAGGACACAATATGCGAACTCTGCATCCATCAGCCAGTAAGTAATACTTTCATAGGCTACAATATAGCACAAGTATAGTTTATTCCGTTTATAATATTAATAGCATTACATAAAAATCCACTATGATGTCAAATAATCTGGAAATTTGTCGAAGCATTTGTAGTTTAATAGTTCTTCGTCGCCACATTCTAACACTTCGCACAAAACGGTTCCTATTCACTGTGTTTGTATTAAGTTTGCTACTGCATTGTGTCCGCTCACCAGAGCTTACAATTTTGAATTAGCAGCTGCATCCGTACACTAAAGTAATTCTCATGGAATTAGTTTATTTCCTGAGACATTTTAATGCGCAACATTGTTATTACGTTCATGAACAGGGTCATTCATTCTAACTGAAACTGTACATCGAGAGTCAGCTGCAATACTGCATCAAGAAACACGAATTCTGAAAAAAAGGTTGTCAAAATGTGAATAGCAGTCAACGAATTCACTGGCACATAATAGACATCATCATCGAGCCGGCCGTGGTGGCCGAGCGGTTCTAGGCGCTTTAGTCTGGAGCCGCGTGACCGCTAGGTCGCAGGTTCGAATCCTGCCTCGGGCATGGATGTGTGTGATGTCCTTAGGTTAGTTAGGTTTAAATAGTTCTAAGTTCTAGGGGACTGATGACCTCAGAAGTTAAGTCCCATAGTGCTCAGAGCCATTTGAACCCTTTTTTTAACCATTCATCATCGAAGTCATGTTACATTCACTACTCGATGAAGGTATGTTTTAGAAATTTTCGTGCTTTACGTTTCTAATGACATAGCATTGGACCTATCGGAACGTGGAATGTCAGAAGTTTTGACATGGTAAGGAAACAAGGAAATCCGAAAATGGAACGGCTCAGTCTAAACATAGTGGGTGTTAGTGAAGTGAAACAGAAAGAAGGTAATGATTCTTGGTCGGACGAATATTGGGTAATATCAACAAAAGTAGGAAATAAGAAAATGTAAAAAGGGAGTATGAAGGTAGGACAGAAAAGGAGTTCCTGCCAACAGTCCAGTGACAGGGTTGTTGTCACACTAATCGACAGGGAACCAACACCGACAATAGTTCAGAGTTCACGTACACATGCAGACGTACGCAGAAGACGATGAAACAGAGAATGTATACGGGGCTATTGAAAGCGTAATTAAGTACGTAAATGGATATGATGATCCAGTAACCATGGGAAAATGGAATGCAGTAGCAGAGCAAGAAATAGAAGGCAGAGGTAGAGGAGAATATGGGTTTGGTAGTAAGAATCAGAAAGGAGAAAGACAAATTTTGTAATAAATTTCAGTTGGTAACATGATGTTAAAAAATCACAAAGGGGTAGGTACACATGGAAAGGGCCAGGAGACACGGGAAGTTTCTAGCGGGTTTACATTATCACACAGAGATTCTGAAATGAAATACTGGATTGCAAGACATAAACTCGGATCACAATTTAGTGACGATGAAGGGTAGACTAAAGTTTAAGAGAATTGCCGGAAGAATCAACGGGGAAGGGAGACCTCTATGAGGGAAAGAACTTACCTGTTGGCGTGGTAGAAGAATAACTGGGAGTCGATACAGAATGCATACGGTATCCAGTATTACAGACAGTGTTTAACAGATCTGTGGAAGCCTGGTGATCAGAAAAGGCAGAAGGGTTCGACAACATTCCTTCGCAATTTCTAAAATCATTGGAGATGGGGCAACCAAACTGTTATTGAAGTTGGTGAGCAGAGTCTGTGAGACTGGAGGCATATCATGACTTCCGAAAAAAAAAAAAAAAAATATCGCACACAGAATCGCGAAGACAGCAAGGGAAAGAACTATCGCACAAACAGTTTGTCTCATGCATCAAAGTTGGTGACAAGAATAATATACAGAAGAAGGCTGTTAGATGGAAATCACCTTGGCCTTAGGAAAGACGAGTATGGCAGCGACCTGGGACATTCTTCCAGTGTTTTAGAGAGGTACAGCCATGTTCATTCACGTGTCATGGTGTGGGTATGACATCAGGTCACAGCTGGTAGTAATTCATGGTACTCTGAAGGCGTAACGGTACGTGACATTACATCTTGAGTCCTCATATATTACCTCTCATGCAACAGTATCGTGGTGCTATTTTTCAACAAGACAATACTCCAAACATGACACGTTTTTGTGCACTGTCCGTGGCCAGCGAGATTCCTAGGTGTGTCCCCGATAGAAAATGTGTGGGATCAATTTGGATGTCAAGTCTGTCGCAGTGCCAGGAAACAGGATACAAGGGACCAGTTATCACAGTTGTTGGCGAGCTTGCCTCAGGAGATGATACAAGGGCTTTTCATGGTGTGGGCAGCCTTCGTGTGCGACTTGTGACGGCTGGTAGTAAGTGAAGGAACGCTGACGGCACAATGATACGTCACGGACATCGTGCGTCCTCGTGTGTTACCTATCATGTGACGGTATTGTGGTGACATTTTTCAACAGGACAATGCTGACCACACATGGCTCTTGTGTTTATAAACTGCCTTTGTGATTTTGAGGTACGCCTCTGGCTAGCAAGATCGGCAGATCTGTTGCCGATAGAACATGTGTGGGACCAGCTCGACTCGACGCTACCTCCGTCCCAGTGTTGGTATCCAGGGTATGAAGGACCAGTTTTGGGCCAGCTTACCTGGTGAGGATGGCACTGTTCCCAACAGAACCAGTGCATGCATCCAGGACAGAGTGCGCGCAGTGTCATATTAATAAGTGGGCTCATATTGCAAAGTTCTTCGTCGCTTTGAGTCGATATTGCCTTCACTCAAATAACGTCATATATCCTCCCCCACACCCCCACCCCCCACCCCAGGGAAATTTCGTTTCGTTTCCTCCTCCTCTTCCGGGTGCTTTACATTTTAGACAGGTGTGTATATCCAACAAATAAATGTGGATGACTTGGGTGCGAGTGCTGCTCTGAGGTGAAGAGTGAAACGCGTATGTATTCAGTACCAGCGATGGCGAGGCATGACAGAATCTCTGACCAGAGAGTTGTTTATCGTTGCTAGTCTGCGCTTGACCGCGCGAGAGTTCAGTTGTGAGTTGGACTCGAGTAGGATGTTGTGTGTAGCGAGTCGCGAGAGGAAGTAGTCAGCCGACTGCAGTTGCGAGTTGTACTCAGTCGGAAGTGGTGTGTGTGGAGTCGGCGGGCGACGACATGGGTCTCTGGTCAAGGTTCGGGACGAGGTATATTGTTAAAGAAGGTAATGAAGCAGCATTGCGAATGTATGTTAATTGTAATTAATTTGTCCAAGAAACGCCCCAATAATAATTTTGTTTACAAAGCAATCATTTTTAAGAAAAGAATCATTCCAATTGAAACAATATTTCCTATGTTTTTCCTCCCAGAATCAATTTATCAGATTAATTATTGCACAGGGCCTAAGGTCAGCGATGCTGCCCTATTATTGTGGGTTGAAGGATTAATCTTCATTTCTTAATTTTTGTGTCGAGTTTACCTTTGGTTCATTATTATTCTATAATTTTTGTGGGGAGCAAACATTTGCCTCGTTTTCATTATCATAGAATTTTCTTTATTTCTGCTGGGAGGTTACGTTTTACAGCACGATGACCATTTTCATTTAATTATTATCTTTAATTTTTGTGGGGAGGTTACACTTGGCTGTATTCCGATTAACATTTAAATATTGCCATTTCTTTAATTTTTGAGGGGAGGTTACAAGAGGAATTAGCCGCTTCAAACCAGTCAGTAGGCTGATGATTAAAAAAAAAAGATGTTCTTTGTGGTTTGTGGGATAAAGGATGTTGTTGTAGGTCACAACGTAATTGCGTTACAAGTCAAAACCGACGTCCAGTGTTAGTAGTTTCAGTCCATCAGCTCCCTTTTCCCCGTGTACTTAATATGCTGTCCTGAAATTTGATTTTGTGCCTATTAACTTCAGGCTTGTCCTGCACGCTTTTTCAACAAAAGTTTGTCTAGACTTAATTTCTACCATAATTAACACAATGCAGCTCGCTGGCTAAGTGGATAAATTTCAGACAATAAACCAAAGGGTCGAAGGTTCAAATCCGGTTGTGTGATTTTCTCTATTGCGTATCGCTTCTTTCACCAATAGCAGTTATATTATTATTCTAAAAATGCCAAGTTGCTCGTTAAGCTCCATGTCCCCCCAAAACTGGAAATTTAAAGGGTGGGGATGAGGGCAAATTTTAACACCACTATTATCCCCATGGCTGGAAAAGTACTGCGGTGTTAAAATAATTTCACAGATCGAGCACAGCTTTGGTTACAATCACCACTTAATGTCTGTCTGAGGATTGGTGTGCTCGGCTTTCTTCTGTATAATGATTTTCCTCGGGTTGTAGAACTTCTTATTCCAATTGGTCCAACAACCAGCGATTAACAATACAGCAGCAGAGTCTGCATAGGAACACTGAATGACTCCGGACAACCGAAAATCCTGGTACGTTGGTCTGGCGGTTACTTCCGGTGCTGAGGACAGCGTGTGTCCCTCGTGCAGGAAGACGCTATGCAGGCGGTGCGCGGCAGAATCGCGTGATGGAGTCCGAGTTGGTATTGACCCTTCCGAGAAGTATATTTTGTCCGCCGACCATCAAATATGCACCGTGTTTTACGTGGAAGTCGCAGATTGGGCCGGTTCCTAGCGATGCGTATTTCGTTTTGCAGCGTGACTGCAATACGGAAGATGGCGATCTGTACTGTTCAGTCCTTTAGCGATGATAGTCTTTTACTTTCTTTCTTCTGGGCACTGTCGGCGGGTTTGAATTTGATGACACAAAAATTGGAAATTTGTGGTAAGGGCTAGGTGCCTCGGTCTGGAACCGCGCGACCCCTACGGTCGCAGGTTTGAATCCTGCCTCGGGCGTGGATGTGTGTGATTTCCTTAGGCTAGTTAGGTTTAAGTAGTTCTAAGTACTAGCGGACTGATGACCTCCGATGTTAACTCCCATAGGGCTCAGAGCCATTAGAACCATTTTTTACTTAATCTAACATAAACTAACTTAGGCTAAGGACAACACACACACCCATGCCCGCGGGAGGTTTCGAACCTCCAGCGGGGTTGTGATGACACCGTCAGTACTGAATTTACTCGAGATAGTCGATTGCTTTAGAAGCGAAAGTTAAATGCCCAGCAAGATGTGAGGCGGTAATGTTTTGCCGACACTGATAAAAATACTAGGAGACATCAGTAGTATCATGTACCACCACCTCTAGCCTTGAAAATGGCCTCAATTCGGCGTGGCAGAGAGTTCTCAAGTGTCTTCAAATATGTTACATCTTGCTGAAGCCACTCATTGACGAATAGATCCCAAAGAGCGGGCAAATTGATGGGATGTTGCTGAGTTACACCCGGCGTTCCAAATAGTTTTCCATAGGTTTAATATCGGGTGATCCAGAGGAGCAGTCGAGCGATACGTGCTTGAATGTTCGACAAACAAGAAATGTTTACATACAGCCTTTGGACGTGCCTGTTATCTATGAAGATGTCAAAGAAAGAACTACACTTCAACACCAATAAGTTTGAAACAGAAAACCATCTTGGTTCATGTTTACAGTAACTTGAATGAGTGGATCCTTGGTGTGCCTGCCGAGGTGAACACACATTTTCCCTTGGGATCACCGAATTTAAACACATTCGGGCCTTACCAATACGTCGTGTACTGTTGAGAATTTCCTTTTGCCTTTATGGCAGATGGGAGAGGCGGGGTGGTGCCGTTAAGTCTCTTATCACCAATCTTTCCAGTGTCCTAAATCTGTCTGCATTGTTTCATGAAGTGAGGGTATGCGATATTGTTGATAATTAAATCAAGACCCTAAGCTGTCGACAGGCGTTGATATACATCAACGGGGACAGTTGAAAATGTGTGCTCCGACCGAGACTCGAACTCGTGATCTCCTACTTACATGTCCATCTGAGCTACCGAGGGCACAGAGGATAGTGCGACTGCAGGGATTTATCCCTTGCACGCTCCCCGTGAGACCCACATTCCCAAATTAATGTCCACACACCACATTCGTAGTGCCGCTGCCCACTACACTCATTAATCGCGGCAGACAATCTTACCGAGTCCCGTAAGAGTTCGGACAGTACGTGTGCATCCAACACAGAAGAAGGTCAATGACCGGTTAGCCTTAACTACAAAAACTGGTTCTGAGCACTATGGGACTTAACTTCGGAGGTCATCAGTCCCCTAGAACTTAGAACCATTTAAACCTAACTAACTTAAGGACATCACACACATCCATGCCCGAGCCAGGTTTCGAACCTGCGACCGTAGCGGTCGCGTGGTTCCAGACTGTAGCGCCTAGAACCGCTCGGCCATCTCGGCCGGCGCCTTAACTACAGTATATGAAGATGGTATCTGTTCTTTCAGACATGTCCGAAACAACAGATACCATCTTTATATTGTTGATAGTGATCTGACCGTAGGATGGGGACTTTAACCTCATCAGCCTTCTTGGTGCCAATCGAGACGAGTAGGCTATGTGCCGGCGCCGGGTTTCATCCTCTCCCTTCTCTCAACATCTCCAACACACACACACACACACACACACACACACACACACTATCACATACACGTACCAACACACGTCTCATATTTCACGACTAAAGGATGCCTGCGTGCACTGTGGATAGGGAAAAATCTTTCCAATTAGACATTCACGATTTTTCTTTGTATGGAGATCACAGATCACCCGCTACTCACCACAGAACTCCCTTCGGCCAGAACTTCACCCTCCACACTCTGCAGGTTAAACCCCTCATCGTACCGTCGGTGTACTCGACGTCATTTGAAGTCGCGACTCATCGGACAACAATACATTCCTACAGTCAGCCAGTGGTCGGTTTCTGTGTTGTTTGACCTACTGAAGAGTACTTATTTATGCGTCACTATGGACAGCGCTGAATTGCGTCGTACCTTACTCCAAACGTCGAGTGAATGCAGTTTCCTTCGCCACCTTCGTTCGAAATGCGTTGAGACAGAACGACCTGCATTCCCGGAAAACCTGCATTCCCAGAAAACACCAGATCCCGTATGGTCTGAAACAGATTGTTATTGACAGGACATGGCATTCGTTTCCGATTCGTGCCGTTCAGCCTCTTTTGACTAACACTGCTCTTCCGACGTGTTAAGTTGCTGCGAATTGTGCACCATTCTTTGTAGACACGTTAACAGTCTACACACTGATACAATGAAAACTCGGGCAACATAATTCATTGTGCGCTCATGTATATGTCTAAACATGATAGCTTCTTTCTGTCATGTCTGCAGATTGGCTCACCTTATTGCACTGATTCCATACAGCCGACTGGCACATACAGTTCATTCACTTAATTTTGTATCGGCGGTGGAGGGTCAGATGGCCGTTTGGTGTTAGTTCTGCATCTTGGATAGCGCTCCAAAGCGTCAAGTGTGCTTATTAATGTGGTTATGATGTCCTCACCTATTTACCGGCCGATTCTCGTGTCTTCATGGCACAATATTTGGACACCTTAAGTTGCATCACACCAGGTGTTCCTTGATCAGCTGATCATACTATAGGAAGCACTTTATGGTGAAAAAGAGTTACGTTGTCTAAATATTGCCGCAAGATGACACGAACAGCAGGCGGCTTTCGCGGGAGGACGTCATGCTTCCTGGAAGATACTTGACGCTCTCAGTGCTGTTCTAAATTTGCTAACACGTATGTCTTGTGAATTTTCCAGGCGAGAGAATAATTAATTTAGCAATATTCAGGTGTAATAATATGCTTTGTAAACATCCTTCACTGTGGTTTTCTAAGAAAGATCTGCTGTTGAAATTAAATTACTGGATGTCTTAATATTAGTTTGCAGAGACGTATATTACTATTACTTTTTTTATCGCTATCCATGCAATTCAAGAAGAACGCGATGCGGAGCAACACATTCCTTTTGGACTTATTGCTGCCGGCCGGAGTGGCCGTGCGGTTCTGGGCGCTACAGTCTGGAACCGAGCGACCGCAACGGTCGCAAGTTCGAATCCTGCCTCGGGCATGGATGTGTGTGATGTCCTTAGGTTAGTTAGGTTTAATTAGTTCTAAGTTCTAGGCGACTGATGACCTCAGAAGTTAAGTCGCATAGTGCTCAGAGCCATTTGAACCATTTTGACTTATTGCTACCCCACAGACTCCTGCTCACTGCAGTGCAGATGAAAATATAAGGACCACTTGTATAGCTTGGCTCTCGACGTATGAAGGTCGATTGCCGTTTTGATACAAAATGCAGTGCATGATTGTTACTGCTGATTTATCGGCTTTGCCCAGACGACATCACTCTGGTATATTGTGTCGTTCTTTACACGTACTGTTGGAAACAGTGCGCCGAGCCAACTCCTTTGAATTGGAGCTATTACTGATGAAAAGTTGGCGCTGCTTGCTGTTTTTAGAACTAAGGCCCACAGCTTGTCTAATTTCGTTCCTTCTGTTCTGTTAAAGTTCTTTTTGTGCTTTTGAATTTCTAAGGCTTCTCTGAGTATCCTAGCATGGTAATGATTGGATCCTGATAAAGCTATGGTATCGGAGAGACGAACTTGATAGTTCCCTTGTCCCATTGCACGATTGCTATTGCTGATTTATCGGCTTTGCCCTGACGACAATCGCTCTGGTGTTCCTTAAGACTGGTATTAATGCTTCTTTTTGTAGTTACTATGTGCACTAGATCGCATCTTCAAGGGATTTTATACACTCACTCTGTGGCAAATGGTGGGCGAAGGTCCTCTGCAGTCTTCAAAGTTTCTTTTTTTAAAATTTACATATCTTGCTACGTAGGACCAAATGAGGAGAAAATCTCCATGGTCATATAACGTGTCACTGCATGAAATTAGAACAGAAAAGTAATAATAGATAAAATACAATGTTTATGAATCCTAGAAAGATGACAAGCTATAAGTTTATATGAACGCACTTAACAATGTAACCCAGGAATTAGCTTAATATTTCAAGGAACTCCTCGACAGAACAGAAGGAGTGACCAAGGCGGAAACTCTTCAGTTTGGATTTGAAAGCGCGCATATTGCTTCAAAGATTTTTATTGTAGCTTACTGAAAATGGGTGCAGCAGAATACTGCATGCCTTGCTGCACAGTAGTCAAGGAGTTGCAATCCAAATGCACATTGGATTCCTGCCTAGTTTTATCTGAGTGAAAGCTTCTAATTCTTGAGAATAAGGTGATATTGTTAACAAGAAAGACGTTAAATACTGTATACATTGACAAGCCAATGTCAGAACACCTAAACTAATGAACAGTGGTCGGCAAGAGTTTTGCGTACTTAACACCACTTATTACTCGAACAGCCCGTTTCTGAGCCAACACTATCTTCTCAGAATGATAAGAGTTGCCCCAAAATATAATACCATACATCACAAGCGAATGAAAATAAGCAAAGGAGACTAATCATGTCGAACTATCAATTACTTGAGATAATGTCCTAGTAGTAAAAACAGCAGTATTAAGTCTTTGAACAAGAGTCTGAACGTGGGATTTTCACGACAGCTTACTATATGTCTGAACACAAATTTGAACTGTTCAGTCTCACTAATTATATGCCCATTATGTTTAATTAGATCCTCAGTTTTTGTTAAATGTTATGTTAGAAACTAAAAACTGAGTCATACTGTTATTTAGCGTTAGTTTATATTTACAAGACATGAACTTATTTCTTGAACTGTACGATTTGAAACAATGCAAGTGTTGCAGACAGCATCCTTTACTACCAAGCTAGTGTCACCAGTAAACAGAAATATTTTAGAATCGCCTGTAATTCGTGCACCTCTCTCATTGGTTTAAACACTGTGTCAGTACCGTGTCTTCTGACTACTTCTTTCTACTCTGCTGCAGCGATCTGCGACTATTTTTAGGCATATCATGAAAACTTTCCCTTTCGTTGGTTCTTTTTCTCTAGAAGCTCCAGATCTTTTGAGGTGCGTATTCTATTTATCTCTTTGTCAAGTAGTCATTTCCTCCGAAGGCAGCTTTAAAATGATCGAGCTCGTCCTCCAAAGACCGTGCTTCACAGATTCTTTTAACCCCGTCCACCAATGTATTGATAATTTCCTGTTTGGCATGGTGTCTGAAATTTCTGTGAAGGTCCGTGTTAATAGCCTTTCCTTAGACTTTACGCCTTAAAGTTGCGTCCGGTTTTTAAGAACCAGTATATCCGAAAATTAAATAAGTTTACAGAGATATCCTTTGCGAAGATATTCTCCAGTGTTTTCATCTACATCCAAGAACTACAATGCTAGAATGCACAGTGAGACCGTGAATATTCAAAAGCACGGACAAAACTTTCACATTAAAGAAAAAAAGCTGATACTAGGCAAGTTATGGTCCTTAGTGCTAAATAAAGCAAACAGTGCCAATTATGTCCCATTACAAGCTCCGTAAAACACGTCGGCGAACTCCACGATCTTAGACAGCGGTCTGATGACGTCACGAACCGACCGGTGTGTATAAACAGTTCGATTTGCTTAGCTTGTTTGAAACTGTAACTGTTTTCTGTGTCGTTCTAGCGTTCGATGACGACTCCATCACTGGAAGACAAAACTTCAGGCAGAGAAACGTGTCTTGGACCACAGACAAAAATCACCAAGGATCCAGATATGCAAGATAAGGAGGGAATCGTACGATGAGCACGAGATACCACGAAAAGCGAAAATTTCGCCATCCAGATAAATGGGCGATAAGCTCTCAGGCGATTTAAAATTATCGCCATGTTAAAATAATGCCTCCCAGCGACAAGAGCAGCAGATTTCCGTGTGCCGTGAGACTCGGATACAGTAGCAATTGGAACACGTGTAGCGCATACTGCCAGTACTATTTCCCAGAGAGCAGCGAGAAAAGCGTTTTACTCTGCGTTACTTCCAAAATGTTCTTGCCTAATGAAAGGAATGAGCACACACTGCTTCATTTTCCGTATCCATTGACTCTTCACCATCTATGCCAAGCACTAGCTGACGAACATCGGACTCACTCTCAATCACTTGCAATGCCTTCGCCGCTCCTGTCTCCCGCAAAATCGACTCCCAGTATCACAATATACTCGCCATCGTTAAGAAACATGGTATGATGGTACACGTGTTTCGCAACGTCGCACCTTCATTACACACACATACACACACACACACACACACACACACACACACACACACACACACACCATGGACTTTCCGTGGATAATTACAACCACCTTGCCCTGCCAGAGAGTGAAATATGTGAGATGTACTCATCACGTCAACCCAATCTCTTACGTATCTAAATGAATGCTCCAGGCCACCCTTTCGATGCACAGCTGCAATCCTTCTCGTCTGGTACCACGTACTTCCCATCTCTACACCTTTCCCAATATTCATCGCATATCCTTCCTCCTATCACACCCGCTTCAATCCTATCTGCACACAAATCAACATGGAAATGTTACTCGGAGCCTACACTACCTTCATTCATTACAGGGCTGAAGGTCACGCGTATCATTCCTCATCTACATTAAGATATTTTCATTTTCATCAATTTGTTTTCTGCTAGCACCCACCTGCCTACAAATTATTCGACTATTTTTTGTGTAATTAGTCTTCTGATCGGTTTGAGGCAGCCCGCCACAGATTGCTCTCCAGTGTCAACCTCTTCATTGTGAGAGTAGTACTAGCGCTCAACGTCCTCAATTAAACCTACAGTTTTCGCTCTCTCCAGTTCCCTCAAGTACCATGTAAATTATTCCTCGATAATTTAAGGCGTCTCCTATTATCCCGTCCCTTCTCCTTGTCAATGTTTTACGCATATTCCACTCCTCCCTGATTCTGCGGAGAATCTTCTAATTTCTTACCTTACCAGTGCACCTAATTTTCAATAACCTTCCGTCGCATCACATTTCAAACGCTTCGACTACCATCTTTTTCGGTTTTCCCATGGTTTACTACCATACAATGTTGCAATGTAGGAAATGCATAACACGAATGCCGACAATGCAATTTATGTACCGATGGTTTTCGTCCAGGACTGTGTTTACAGCAATGTACAAAAAAACATAATAAAAATTGCAGTAAAATGCAGTGACCAACACGGGCTGCAAGGTTGAAAATTACGATGAAAAAATTCATAAGGAGACACTTCAGTCAAATATGCAATTGAGGTATCATACAGTGAACACGGTCCTGGACTGAAACCGGTGGGTAAATAAATTACTTTAAAGTCAGCATTCGTGTTATGCATTTCCTACGTTATACGTAAGCTGATATGTGCCTGGACAAGATGTTTAAATTATATAATGTTGCATCCCAGACGTGTATTCTCAGAACTTTCTCCTTAAATTAAGGCTAATGTTTCATACTACCTAGATTTCTTTTGGCAAATAATGCCTCCTTTTGTAAATGCTAGTCTGTTTTTTATGCTTTGTCCGTCATTTGTTATTTTGTTTCCCGCAATTATGATGTCAACTTCCTTGCTATTCTCATTTCTGCTACTCCTCATTTCATTTGCCTTTACTCTCAGTCCATAGTGTTTGCTTAGCAGCCTGTCTATTACACTCGACAAGTGCTGCAGTTCTTCCTTATTTTCACTGAATCTTATCACTGGTACCCTTTCACCTTGAACCCTAATCCCAATCCTGAACCTTTCCATCACGTACGGTTTGAATAGCAGGGTCGAAAGATTGCATTCTGTCTTACACATTTTTTAATCCGAGCACTTCACTCTTGGATTCCCATTCTTGTTTTTGCTTCTTGGTTCTCGTACATATCGTATGTAACCCGTCTCTCCCTATAGCCTACTTCTACTATCCTGAGGATTTCAAACATCTTACACACTTTTGCAACGCCCAACTCTTATTCTAGGTCAACAAATTCTATGAAGGTGTCGCGATTTTTTTTAAGTCCTGCTTTCATTACGAAGCACAACACAGAAATCCGTTTCCGGCATCTTTACTTTTCCTAAAGCCAAAATGATCGTCATGAAATAGATTTTTTAAAATTTTATTTACTATTCTTTTGTATATTATTATTATCACCAACTTGGATACATGGAGTGTCAAACTGACTATACGACAGTTCTCGCACTTATCTGCCATTGCCGTCTTCGGGACTGCATGGATAAAAGTTTTCCAAAAGAGAGGTAGTAAGTAAGTTTCCGGACTCATAGGTTCTAGAGACCAACTTGAATAGTTGCTTGGTTGCCCCCCCCCACCCCATAATGATTGTAGAAATTACGAAGTAATGTTATTTATGACTTTCACCTTATTCCTCTTGCACTTTTTATGTTGAAGTCTTTTATTTTAATCACACAAAAGATTTTTTTCACTTTTCTGTGAGCTGAACTAGTCATTCCGACGACCATTCCTTGCTGGATTTCTTGGCACATTTCCTGCAGCTGTATGTCCTTTACTTCCCAGCACTTCTTATTTACTTCATTTCTAAGTGACTTCTGTTGTTCTATTCCTGTTTCCTCTGTTATTTCTTTCTTTCATCGATTAATTTAAGATTTCTTCTCTTAAAGTTTCTTTGCGGTTTCCTACTTTGTATCTACATTTGTCTGTCCAACGCATACGATTGTCCTTTTTCAAGATGTACATTCATCTTCAACTGAACTGCCTAGTGTAGTATTCATTACTACAGTACCTACAGCTTAGAGAACTTCAAACGTAGGTCATCATTTTTCAATGTCTCAGTATCCCACTTCTTTCCACATTGATTCATCCGGACGATTCACTTAAACTCTTCATAATTACCAGCTGAGTCTATAGCTGCTCCTGGGAATGCCTTGCAATCCAATATCTGATTTCTGAATCTCTGTCTGGCTATGATACAACCCAGCTGGAATGTGTATTGCCATGTCTTTTCCATACCTCCTCCTTCTGAACATTGTATTCGCTATTACTAGCTGAAATTTATAGCAGGACTCAATTAGCCTTTACCCTCTCCCTACTATCAAGCCCATATTTTCCCGTAATGGTTCTTGTATATCTTCCCCTACAACTCCATTCCATTCCCCCATGATTAATAAAATTTTCATCTTCTTGTTCATACTGAATTATACCTTCAGTACCCTCATACTTTATATCTTCATCTTTTGCTTGTGATTTCTGCACATGTACCTTGACAGCTGTTGTTGGCGTTGTTTTGCTGTTGATTCTAATGACAATAATCCTATCACTGAAAAGTTTACAGCTTTTTTTTGCCCTACCGTTCTCTCCATAACGATCGGGTGCAAGCCCAAAATTTGTCTGAGCATTCAGTTCGCCGAGAATTTTTTTTTTTTTTAAATCTTAAAATTCACAACAGATCCTACTCTCGTTATACCATTTCCCGCTGCTGTTGGTATTACCCTGTACTGATCTGACCAAAATCCTTGTTTCTTTCCACTTCTGTTCACTGATACACACTATGTGTAGACTAGTCTTTGAATTTCCTGTTCATATTTTCTAGCTTCCTTATCACTTACTTTTGATATTCGACGTACCGATTTAGAGAATTTCACTGTTTCGTTGGTTATTCAATCTTTTTCTCATAGTTATCCGCCGCCCTGTGACCGCTCCTCCGCCTAGCTGAAGATGCTAACCATAGACCGGACAGACAGGTGAATAAACGATAAGAATGAGCAGTGGAGAAGGTAGCTAGCGTGGTACACTTTTTATTAGACCCAGCTCTCGTATATACACAAGCCGCATCCGGCGCGTTGTCCCACTCTTTCCTTCTCCGCCGTCGGAGAGATTTGCTTGGCTTGCGTCTCTCAACTATCACAATAACCAAAGTTCACGGGGGTAAAGTCTAGTCTGTACTGTGTCTTGCACCAATAAAACAACCAAAAAGCTTCGCCCGTCGGGTGCGCGCGCAGTGCGGACAAAAAGCTGCCGCTCCGGAATGGGAAGGATGCCGCGGCTGCAGCTGCAGCTGACCGCAGCTCGCTACAGGCCCACTTCTCTTCCCCTGATACTAGATCAATGGTGCACACTTCTTTCTTTTTTTCTACTCATTCGATTGATTAGAAAGAGCTGCCACGATTGTCCCTTCTGCGCTTCCACCGTCAGAGGTATCAGAATGATTTTCACTTATAACTTTCGACCCCGTCGTTTCCGGATTCTTACCTAAAACTGATACATTTATCCTGATTTACCGTCCCTGCAAGTTTGTAATATCATCACGGACTCGCACTGCATACTCCACAAGTCACCTTACGATGTTCCCGCCTTTCCTGTTCCAGTCACCTATGGTTCGCGGGAAGAACGATGGCTGGTAAGCCGCTGTATGGGCTGTGTCCCTCTAGTTTTATCTTCGTGATCTTTTAGAGATATACGTAGGAGGAGGCAATAAATTGGCTGACTCTTCTAGGAAAGAACTCTCTCGGAAATTTAATAGTAGACCACGTTAAGCAGAGCGCCTCTCTTTTAGCGTCTGCCACAGGAATTGGCTGAGAATCCCTGTGACACTTCCTCGCCTACTAAATTGGCCTGTAACGAAACGTGTTGCCCCTTCTCGTTCTTCTCTGTTTTCTCTATCACTCGTATCTGATGCGGATCCCAGACTGATGACCAATATTCAAGTATTGATCGAACGATTGTTTTGTAAGCTACTCTCTTTATTGATGGTCTACATTTCCCGAGAATTCTCCCAGTGAATGTCAGTCTGATTTCTGCCTTACCGGCGATCAATTTTGTGTGGCCATTCCACTTCAAATCGCTCCGTACGCATGCTGCTAGATGTCTTAAGGAAGAACCTGCTTCCAGTGATTGTTTTGCAATTGCGTAACCATACAATAAAGGGTCTTCTCTCTCTGTCTATTCGTATTAGGTCACATTTATCTTGATCTGCATAGAACCTTTTATTTCTTAGATACATATTGCTCAAAGCTTTATGAGACGTGAAGGTCTTGTTCTACACATATAATAAAACTACCATCTTGACCATAAGTATTTGTTATATTTCTTTTATGCTTACTCGTTTTAGCATTACGTCTTTTTCGAGCGAAAAAATGGTTCAAATGGCCCTGAGCACTATGGGACTTAACATCTGAGGTCATCAGTCCTCTAGAACTTAGAACTACTTAAACCTAACTAACCTAATGACATCACACACATCTATGCCTGAGGCAAGATTCGAACCTGCGACCGTAGCAGTCGCGCGGTTCCGGACTGAAGCGCTTAGAACCGCTCGGCCACCGCGGCCGGCTTTTTCAATTGAACTAAATAGAAAAGAAAGCACACAATGAGAAAAGTACGAGGTATGCCAACTGAATACAATATTTACACCTACCAAAATCCTGCTGGTGCCATTTAACGCGGCGGAGTTAACCACGTAATTTCAAACTGGCTTATGTGTGAGAATGGAACGATAATGAAAACAGCTCCGCCACATGGCGCTGAAGTAACACGAGGGCATTCTCTTGCGACAAATACGTACTTTTGATATTTATAAACAAATACACTATGTGATCAAAAGTATCCGGACATCCCCAAAACTTACATTTTTCATATTAGGTGCACTGTGCTGCCCTCTACTGCCATGTACTCCATATCAGCAATCTCAGTAGTCATTATCGTGAGAGAGCACAATGGGGTGCTCCGCGGAACTCACGGACTTCGAGCATGGTCAGGTGATTGGGTGTCACTTGTGTCACACGTCTGTACGCGAGATTTTCACACTCCTAAACATCCCTAGGTCCACTGTTTCCGATGTGATAGTGAAGTGGAAACGTGAAGGGACACGTACAGAACAAAAGCTACAGGCCGACCTCGTCTTTTGACTGACAGAGACCGCCGACAGTTGAAGAGGGTCGTAATGTGTAATACGCAGACATCTATAAAGCACATCACAGGAATTCCAAACTGCATCACGATCCACTGCAAGTACTATGACAGTTTGGTGAGAAAACTTGGATTTCATGGTCGAGCAGCTGCTCATAAGCCACACGTCGCGCTGGTAAATGCAAACGGCGCCTCGCTTGTTGTAAGGAGCGTCGGCCGGAGTGGCTGAGTGGTTCTAGGCGCTACAGTCTGGAGCCGCGTGACCGCTGCGGTCGCAGGTTCGAATCCTGCCTCGGGCATGGACGTGTGTGATGTCCTTAGGTTAGTTAGGTTTAAGTAGTTCTAAGTTCTAGGGGACTGATGACCACAGAAGTTAAGTCCCATGGTGCTCAGAGCCATTTGTTGTAAGGAGCGTAAACATTGGACAATTGACAGCACAGGCCTATATTAATGTTTTAAGCACTTTCTTGCTTCCCACTGTTGAGGAGCAATTCGGGGATGGCAACTGCATCTTTCAACTTGATCGAGCACCTGCTCATAATGCACGGCCTGTGGCGGAGTGGCTACACGACAATAACATCCCTGTAATGGACTGGCCTGCACAGAGTCCTGACCTGAATCCTACAGAACACCTTTGGGATGTTTTGGAACGCCGACGTCGTGCCAGGCCTCACCGACCGACATTGATACCTCTCCTCAGTGCAGCACTCCGTGAAGAATGGGCTGCCATTCCCCAAGAAACCTTCCAGCACCTGGTTGAACATAAGCTTGCGAGAGTGGAAGCTGTCGTCAAGGCTAAGGGTGAGCCAACACCATATTGAATTCCAGCGTTACCGATGGAGGGCGCCATGAACTTGCAAGTCATTTTCTGCCAGTGCCAGGACGCTTTTGATCACATAGGGTATGTGTACAATTAACAGTTATACAGTATAAGCACATTAACGCACGTGCTTTCAATTAAGATCTTATGTATATAGAAGATCGAAAGATACTGCATGAAATAGATATTTTGTTATACGACTATTTTGTGTGAAAATAACGTAAAAATGTAAATAATACAAAATAAGAAACAAAAAACAGCTATAAACAAAGCCGAATCCAGTCTTAGTACGGAAGCACTGGAGGTATTTTTTATTATAATGCGCTGAAGATCAGTATGAATCCTGTAATCAGAATTTATGGACGTCTATCATTATTTGTATAGCCAAAACTAAACTTTTCTCAAGTGCGCTGTCCATACTGATCTTCACGACCTATGACTTATTACGCAAATATTCTTGTCGGGAACAGTGGCTCCTGGAACCCATGAGTGAAGATGGCGTTAAATGGTATGGTTATTCAGACACTGAAGTTACCACCTTTCAGCTGGCGGGTCACCTGCTGCGGTTGACTCGATAATGACTGTTACAATGCAAAACAATCGACAGCAACTGATGTCATTTACATATTTTAACAATGCATAATAAAGGTCGGGACATGGATGGACTCAAAACGAGTTACAGAAGATCCGTGACATTAACCTATGACCTAGTGGTTTTAAGATTGTGGAGATTCATTATCAATTGTGTCTGGGCTCAGTGATTGTCAATGATAATGTCTGAGAAGTCAACTTCAGTTGTTCCTCATCTGGGTTCAGCTGTTATTAAAGCACTTACTAACGAATGGTGTGACACCAAGACCACGGACTACGCTGAACTATTGCATACGCTGTGTTCTTACTCCGATGCAGAAGATATATATTCAGTTTCATTAATAGTGTACGTACACGTCTTTTAAAAATAAGTATTTATTTTCTTTCAGCACGTGTAAATGGCCAAATTGTTATACTGAAAATGGAATCTCCAAAAATTTAGTAAGATTCGAAACTAGAACGCAGACTACGAAATTCCTCTCTCACACCATACTAGACACTCGAAAGTATCAATAATTGTACACTGTCTTGCAATTCAATTACAGTTGTATGCCCATAAACTGGTAAAGAATACACAGAATTTTGTTTTTACTGGTTCCGACAGCAGCACTCGAAGTCTGTTTGTACAGAATATGTTATATTACGATCTCCGCGAATCAGGCATGATATACCTTCCAGAAGGGTTTGAATGTCTGAAAGCCAGGTGGTCAGCGACTTCTTGTCGCGGTGACGCTGCGATGAATAGATATAAAAGAAATCAATAAATGGCGCATTCCATCTCTCGGATAAATTTAATCTAACCTCCTTTTGCCTCCAGAGCTCATTTCAACCTATAATAAGAGGGCACTGGACTCAACAACCGCTTTCTTTATTATTGGTTTCTGGAGCGGAAGAAATATTTTATTGCGTACAGAAATTCATCTGAAAGCACGAAATGCAGCGCTGGTGTCACGTCTGTGAGTGTGTTTTCGAGCGCAATACAGAACGGATAATACAAAGTACATCCATCAGTTACCTGTCATTTTTCTTTCGGGTTCACAGCCTGGTTAATTTCCTACATTAGTTGCGGACATGTCGTAATTCGTCAGAGATTGAAATTAACATAACCGTACGTCCCCTTTTCTGGCTTCGACAGCAAGTGTGTATTATTAATATTCTGCTGACTGGTGTAAAATAAGTAACACTGAGAAACGGAAACTCCTCGGACGTTGTGGCTGTAGACATAAAAAGCAAAGCACTGATTACCAGAGGAAAGAGTATATTACTTGTGGAAATGTATTGAAAACAATTTGTCATTAATAATAAAAAATTTTAATGCTTTCCTCATATTTATTTAAGTAGATAATTATTTTTGGCTTTTGTGGCCATGATCAAGTAGTAACTACTATCGCCGATTATGATAGTATGCATCCCACATCGTGAAAGTAACTTTTGACATTACACTCATTATCCTTACGCAATTTAAGAGAGTCTATCGAAACTCCCTAGTAAGGGATAGGTACGATGAGACAATAGATTAGAATTTCTTGCTAGAACTTGAATATAATTTATGACAAATGTATTAGAATGTTGCATGTTACAAACAAGAATAAAACAGACTTCCACGTTTCTAAGAAATTTCGAATGTTTTTGGCACTATGCCGTTCGTTGTGGTTGCTTGCTAGTAAGATATTATGAGAGTTATGTATATGTAAAAAACACAAAGACGTAATACACGATCTTTGATCAGAGATCCACACAAAAAATTGCATGTATAAAATCTTGCAACATTACAGAATAGTAGATTGAGGGCATTATTTTACCAAGTTGTATACTGTCGGTTCACGACTTCTGCAGTAAAAGAAGACAGATTTGCGAATTTGTCATTTACATGTAATGACTTTGCATAGTCATCGTAATCTAGCTCATACATATTGAAATTGAGCCACTGGTATTTAACTGACGGTCCTTCGTGATTAATCAGGACTGAATTCTATTCCTGGTACTATTCTTCCTGAAGCTGAAATTGTCGTACCGTGTCCAACTGAATTCGTGGGTAAGCTAGCATGAAGGAAGATGGCCTCAGGACACATGGGCTGATAGGTTCTTTAGATGGTTGTGTTGATACAATATCTTTATTTCTGTTATCGTTGCTTCTTGACACCAGCTTTGTGGAGGTGAGGATACTGCATGCACATGTCACGATATTTGAGTTTAATGTCCTTGCAATAAGTCTTACGCAGTCATAACCTAGTCATGACTTAGAATGACAGCTGTTTTCTCAGACCAGGACAACATACACTGCCTGAAAAAAAAGTAGAGCTCACAGAAAGAGAGAAGGAAATGAAATGAAGTTTCATGGATTGAGGAGGTGTGTTACGTGACAAAGAACTCCGAGGTATGAACCCGCTTACCACTATGAACTTGGAAC
The DNA here is from genome assembly GCF_021461385.2 of Schistocerca piceifrons. NCBI lineage: Eukaryota > Metazoa > Arthropoda > Insecta > Orthoptera > Acrididae > Schistocerca > Schistocerca piceifrons. Next base: position 370,623,901 of record NC_060144.1, on the reverse strand, counting down.
TTAAATACTGGTAACTATTTATTCACAACCGATACAAAAGAGTTACATGTTTGCACCTGTTATTATCCTTCAAAGTTGTCACCAGCGTTGTGTAGAACCCGTTGCCAACGATGTGGAAGGCGTAGTGTACCGTTAGCAGAGCCTGTTCTGTTGATCGTGCGAATGTTGCGGTCTAAAGTTATGGTGATTCTCGTGTACGACTGTGATGGTGTTAATTCTAACGCATTACGTTCCTTCACGGCAGACCGTCAATGCACCGTATTACTGTTCGTTTTTGGAGCATCACCTGCGACCAGCTTTGCGAAAGAAGCGGCGACACTTTCTGCGCAACCCACCCATCATTTTGCACGACAATGCGCGGGCGCATACAGCGCTAGCTGTGGCTGCTCTGTTCGGTCGATGGGACTGGGAGGTACTGTACCATCCACCATACTCCCAAGACTTAAGTCCTTGTGACTTTGATTTGATTCCGAAGATGAAGGAACCGCTTCGTGGTATTCGCTTCAGAACTGTTCCAGAGATTCGACAGGCAGTAGACCACTTCATTCGCACCATCAACAGAACAGGCCCTGCTAACGGCATACTAAGCCTTCCACATCGCTGGAAACTGGGTCTACACTACGCTGGCGACTACTTTGAAGGACAGTAACAGGTACAAACATGTAACTGTTTTGTATCGGCTGTGAATAAATAGTTGCCACTATTTAAGTTCAAACCTTCGTATATTATTGTGAGCCAAGCTGGCCGCAATTTTTGTGTCTGATCCTTGATATCTTGCAAACTGACACTGGGACGAAGATGACGAATGAGCCGGTGCCACTCACGTTCTATCGGGGCAGCTGGGGGTGTCTTGTTTGCCACGGGTGTACGTCAGCAGCATGCAAGACAGTTCAAAGAAAGCGTGTTATATATGGAGAAGCATTGTCCTGTTGAAACATGGCGCCACGATACTGTCGCGTGAGAGATAATTCATGAGGACACAGGATGCCCGTGAGGTATCGTTGGGCCTTCAGCGTTCCCTCAATCACTACCAGCTGTAACTTGACGCCATACCCGATGGGTACCCACACCTCGACGCTAGGAGTAACACCGCTTTGCCCCTCTAAAACATTAGAAGAATAGGACCACTCCCCAGGCGGCCGTCATACTCTCCAATGATGGTCATCAGGCATAATGAAGAACCTAATTAATCACTGAAAACAATCAGCTACTTATGAGGTATTGGGTACTTACCTGATGATGATGTACCGATTCTTGAGTTTCTACACTGAGGGGCAAATAGAAGAGGCCCGAACGAGTGGATACGATTGGACGTGAACGTATGCATACAAGAGGATACCAAAAAAACCGGAATTATTTTTCAAAAGCTATATATTTTCAAATTGCTTACAAATAACCTTATCCCCTTCAAAATACTCTCCATTACAACTAATATATTTGTCCTACCGGTGCTTCCACTGTTCGAAACATTTTTGTAGTCATCTTTAGAAATGGCTGACAGCTCCTCCCTCTTTTTTTTAACTTCTTCAATGTTGTCAAATAGGTTTCCTTTCATGCCCCTTTTCATGCGTGGAAATAAGAAATAGCCAGGTGGGCGGGGCAGAGGAACTATGCCATTTTTAGCCAAAAACTGCCTAGCAGAGACAGCTAGCGTAGGTGTGTTGTCATTGTGGAAGAACCAGTCTCCTGTCTGCCACAAATCGGGTCTTTTTTTGACGAACATTGTTGCGCAATCTCTGACAATTGATTAATTGTCTGCCGACGGCCTGTGAGCACAATCTCTCCAATTTTTTCAGTATTTTCGTCGATTCGGACAGTTGCTGAAGGTCCAGAACGAGGTGTGTCTTCAATCGACATGTCACCATTTGTAATCGAGCATACCACTCGTACACTTGGGTTTCTCCTGTAGTGTCACCTTGGTATTCTGTTTTTAACATTAAAACAGTTTCAGCAGCATTTTTATCGAGTAGAAACCAAAATTTCAGAGCTGTACTTTGTTCAGTTAAACTTGCCGTCGTATAAAACAAGAACAAAACAGCTCTAACAAAACCAGTCACTGCAGATGAACAAAACTAGCCATGTCGATAACACAGGCGGCACTGAACTGGAATCAGTTGCGCTATACACGCTTAGTGGCAGAAATGCGTATACTACACCAGCTCCGACCACGGCAATGTTATTCCTCCCTTTTTTTGAGAGGGGGGGAGGTACCCCTCGTATAACAACACCCTGTGATGTTCACTTCACATGTACGCCATCCACGCGATCGACACCGGTTCAGGCCGTAGTGCGGGCTGTGTCAGTGAGAGTGGAGCAGTGCATGGGGGACGATGGTACTCACAGTGTAGCAGCGAGTGTTCGTTGAGGAGAAAGTTACTTGACAACAAAGTTTTGGAAACAATGTGGTCAGTCGTTCGCTGAGAAGCTGAATTGTGTCAAAGTGCCAACAAAGAGTGCCATGCAACGCTACGTCCGAAAATGGCGTCAGACAAGATCTGTTTTGAACAAGTCAAGAAACGTTCCTAAACATGGCCGCACATCAGAAAATGCTTCAGAGTCCTACCAAACGAAACCGACGCCTGTCGCAAGAGACCGGCATATCACTTCGGTTATACGGACGAATACTCCACCTGGACCTGCACGTGCGTCCCTACCGAGTGTCTGTTGTCTATGCGTTAAAACCAGCAGATGCTTCTCAGCGCCTCCAGCTTCGTAAGTGGCTGTTCACTGAGATAACAATGAATGGCTTGGACATGGACCCATTCTTTATGTCTGAGTGCTTGTTCACAGCGAAGAATAGCCATAAATTCTATGAAACGCCATTACATGATCAGAAGGTTGGGGTTTAGTGTGCAGTGTGTGCACGCCGTGTTATTGGTCCCATGTTCTTGTATCAGACGCTGAAAAAAATGGTTCAATTGGCTCTGAGCACTATTGGACTTAACTGCTGAGGTCATCAGTCCCCTATAACTTAGAACTACTTAAACCTAACTAACCTAAGGACATCACACACATCCATGCCAGAGGCAGGATTCGAACCTGCGACCGTAGCGATCGCGCGGTTCCAAACTTAGCGCCTAGAACCGTTCGGCCACCCTGGCCGGCATCAGGCGCTGGCTTCGGCATGTTACATTGCTAACATTTTGAAAAAATTTGTGGCAACTGGATGGAGCAACTGTCCATACAGCCAGCCGAACCTTGGAGCATGTTTACACAATCATCACGCCTGACAAAGTTGTTAGTAGAGATCTGTCTGGTCGCGGCCCTAGCTGGTCACCCAGGTCACCTGATCTGTCAGTGTGCTATTACTTTGTGTGGGAGCCCTCAGATCTAAGGTGTATCGCAAAAACGCTCATAGTCTTCAACAACTGCAGCAGAACATTTCTGATGAGACTGCAACAATTCCAGCAGTCCAGCTTCGATCTACCTTCGGCAACTTGCTGACCAGGCCCGCAAGTGCCAATAATTGAATGCTAGGCACTTCGAACATCTGCTATACTCAGGTTAGTACTGTATTTCCTTTCCGTTGCTGTGCTTCTTAGTATTATGGAATTCTGTTCCCTGGACCATTTTTATTTGGCACACCCTGTATATGGTGTTTTGCAAACGTAGGATGAGCACTATTAAAATTCCTCTTCAGCTATCCTGATACGGTGCTTTCTCTGAATAGCTTACGGCCGATTTTGGAATAGTTTCTGTTTTAAGAGTGGTTTCATATTGTCCAGAGACTTTTCCTATCTTGCGATAACCTTTATATCTCTATATGAATGCTGCACTCGACATCCTCATAACATGGTATGCCTGTTCTTGTAATCTTTGTCTGTTCCTTGGATTTTTCACCTCCACTGGTGCTTCTTTTCAGCGCCAAGTTGATTATCTCCGGATGCCGTAACAGGCATCTAACTAACCCGTCCCTTCTTCTGGTAAAGCTTTCCCTTCTACTTCTTTGCTTTCCTGTCCTTTTTAGTACCTCTTAATTTCCTACCTTATCTTTAATTTGATTTGATCCATTATAAATGGTTTTTGAAAGCCTATTATTATCTTTAATTTTTAATGTTCTTCAGTAGAACACATCTCAAGTCTCCCATAAGTCCAACCCCTTGTCCAAGTCGTGGGAGATGGGCAACGGCACAAAGTAGGGGATTGCCTTTAGGGGCGATGTACAGCGGGGACTTTGTGTGCCCCAGGACCGCTACGGTAGCTGAGAAGGCCCTATGGGAACCCTGAAACGTGACGGCTAACGGGGCTCTGGTGACGCTGCGATAGGCCTAGCAAGCCAGTAGTGGATAAATCAACTGCTTTCAAAAAGGGAACATGCCTCGGATCACGGAACGGATTTAAAGGAAACCGACCAAGCAATGGAAAAGGATTACGAGATGGTTTACGGCTGGGCACCTTAAACGTAAGGACTCTAACTGGGAAGTTAGAAGAAATTGTAGAAATGATGGAAAGGAGGAAATTGGACATCTTGGGACTTGCTGAGACTAGGTGGAGAGGAGTTGGTGAAAAACCACTAAGTAAAGGATGTAAACTGTACTGGATAGGGAATGAGAGGGGAAGAAATGGAGTGGCAATAGTGGTCAGAGAGGGTCTGCAGGAGGAGGTGGAAGGTATCAATGATCCAATGATAAAAGCCAGAGTACAGGTGAAAGGAAAAAGCATTGAAATCATCCAAGCATATGCCCCACAGATGGGGTGTACAAAAAAGGAGAAGGAGGAATTTGAAGATGACATGCAAAAGCAGCTAAATGGAGGAAATCAGATTATAATAGGGGACCTCAATGCACATGTTGGCACAGACAGGAAAGGATTCGAGGAGATAATGGGACCAGAGGGCTGGGGGAACCGAAATAGAGAAGGAAAATTGTTGCTGGAATCCTGCAAGAGGAATGGGCTGGCGATCGCAAATTCGTGGTACAAGAAGAGGAGTAGTCACAAAATAACTTGGAACAGTGGGGACTGGTCCCAAACTTCAGTAGTAGACTATGTACTAGTGGATAGGCAGATGATGAGCAGCCTCACAGATGTTAAGGTCATACCATCTGAGGCCTTAGACAGCGACCATCGGCTGTTGGTAGCCACCCTGAGAGAGAAAAAAGATAGGAGGGCAACAGATATACAGGAGAAAAGGTTGAAGACATGGATGCTGAAAGAGGATGAACGGAGGACCCAGTACCAGACACTGATCAGGAAGAAGCTGCCAAAGGAAGATCAGAGAACAGTGGAAGAAGAATGGGGCGATTTTAAGAGGGCTCTAGTTGAGGCAGCTGAGACTGTGTGCGGAAGAACTAGCACAAAGAGGAGAAGTAGGGAAACCCCATGGTGGAACAACATATGTAAAGAGGCAGTACTTCGAAAGAACAAAGCCTTCAGAGAATGGTTCCAGACCCGAACAGAGGAAGCTAGGGTAAAATATAAGGAAAGCAAGAAAGCGGCACAGACCATAGTAAGGGCGGAGAAGAAGAAGTGGATGGAAAAATGGACAAGAATGTTAGAAGAGGACAGTGAAGGGAACAAAAAAGTACTTTACACCATGGTAAGAAATAAGAGGAACGACAGAAGCGAGTGCCTGAGGATCATGGATAATAATGGAAGAGTTGTGGAGGAAATGCATGAGCTCAAAAAGATTTGGAAGGAGTACTTTGAAGATCTGTTGAATGCTGCCAAGCAGGTAACTAACAGCGATGGAGAGCCTAAGGCAGCAGACGATTATAATAGTGGGGAAATTGATGATCTAACTTGGAATGAAGTGGAAGAAGCCATAAAGAGGATGAAAGGGGGCAAGGCACCAGGTTGGGACGAAGTAACAGTGGATATGATACGAGCAGCAGGAGAAGTAGGAACCCAGTGGCTATACAGAGTGCTGAGGGTGGTGTGGAAGGAGAACAGAATTCCTGAGGATTGGAAGAAAGGAATTATAGTCCCGATCTTCAAGAAAGGGGATAAAAGGAGATGTGAGAACTACAGAGGAATCACCCTGCTATGCCACTGTGGAAAAATCTATGAAAAGATGCTGGAGAAGAGAATAAGAAGCAGTATTGAAAGTAGACTGCAAGAGGAGCAGTACGGTTTCAGACCGGGAAGATCAACAACGGACCTCATATTTGCGGTAAGGCAACTGCAGGAAAGGCACTATGAGTACGGGAAGGACTTAATCATGGCCTTTTTGGATATTGAGAAGGCGTATGACAGTATCTGTAGGGACAAGCTCTGGGATGTGCTGAACGCAAAAGGGATAGATGAAGAGATTACACGAAAAGTCAGAAAAATGTATGAGGGAAGTGAGAGTTGTGTGAAAGTGGGGAGGGAACGTACTGCATGGTTCAAGCTGGAAAATGGGCTGCGACAGGGAAGTGCACTTTCGCCTTTATTGTTTATTATTGTTATGGATGAAATCCTACAGCAAGTATCAGATGCAATTGGAGATCATAAAATGAAAGCAGTGCTTTTTGCCGATGACCTGATGTTATGGGGAAATTGCGTGAAGGAGGTGCAAGAGCAGTTAGATGCATGGGAGGCAACGGCAGCACAATATGGAATGCATTTCTCTGCAAAGAAAAGTGAAATAATCGTCACAACAAGGAAGAAGAATAGGCCAAATGTGGATATAACTTGTGGAGGGGAAAAACTACAAGTGGTAGAGAACTTCAAGTACCTGGGAAGCGTGATTGAAAGTAAGGGGGGAAACGCAATGGAAATAAATGAAAGGTGCAGAAAAGCAGGGCAGTTCTACAAATGCATTAGGGGGCTTATTTGGAGCAAGGAGGTGCCACAGAAATCCAAGGGAATTATATACCGAACCTACTTTGTCCCCATATTGACATACGGAAGTGAGACATGGGTAATGCACAAAAGCGACAAAAGTAGAATACAGGCTAGTGAAATGAAGTTCCAGAGGAGCAGGTTGGGTGTAACAAGACGAGACAGATTGCGAAATTTGTATGTGAGGGAAAGACTAAAGGAGGAACCAGTACAGGACAGGATAGAAAAATCAAGACTGCAGTGGTATGGACACATGAAGAGAATGGATGAGGGAAGAATTCCAAAGAGGATGTTTGATCTGCAACTGGAGGGGAAGAGGCCCAGAGGAAGACCAGGAGATAGATGGGTGAAGGGAGTGAAGGAATGTGTGATGAGAAGAGGAGAGAACTGGACGAAGGTGGAAGAGGGGGAATGGTGGAAAGACAGAACACGATGGAGAGGCTTGTGTTCCCGACAGACCCAGCCAGTGGCTGGAAACTGTCCAAGATGATGATGATGAGTAGAACACATCTCAAATCATTCCTGTTCCTTCTTTTCTGAATTTCAAATACATGGACACTGTTATTTATTTATTTAGCGTATGATACATAACAATCACAATAACACATAAAATACAGTACCACAGACACATTAAAATACAGTTTTGATCTTTATATCTAAGCCATTGATCCAATCCACCATTTCGGAAGTAATCAGGTTCGAATCCACTAGATTTCCAGGGAAGGCACGGAGGGGGCAGTCCACTGCTATATGCTTCATTGTTTGTGGAACGTCAGCACAGTGACAGTATGGGGTGTCCACCCAACCCCATTTATGAAGAATCGAAGCACTTCTTCCCACACCACATCTGAAACGGTTAAGCCTGCTCCAAGTGGATCTTGGCAAGCTGAAACCATTGAGCCTTACTGTTGGCTCTTCAACTTTCAAGATGCCGTGTGGAGTAGAAGATGCCCATTCTTTCCGCCAGCTGCCTTTGGAGTCGAAATGGTTACTTAACAATTCGATGGCCGTTTTACATGCCGGTTTACGGGACTTCAACACATCTTCGTGAATTAGGAGTGACGAGTTATTCAGTATTCTTGACCACAGATGACCAAGATGTTTTTGTCTTCTGATGTTAGGAGGTGGTAAGTTACACAACACCGGCAGCCATTGGACTGGAGTAGCAAGTAATGTTCCAGATATAATACGCAAAGTGTGACGAAGTTGAATATCCACATGGTGAGTATGGCAGCTATTAAGCCGTACTGGGGAGCAGTATTCTGCTGAGGATTAGACGAGTGCTAGAGCAGACGTTCTCAATGCGTTGGCGTCAGCTCCCCATGTTGTACCAGCTAGGCGCTGAAGGAGGTTATTACGGTTTTGCAGCAGATTTACGTAATCGGGCTTTATATGTTAGGGTCCTTTCCAAAGTTATACCCAGATATGTAGGCGTGCCATTGAACCGTAATGCTTCCCCTCTAAAATTGACTCTTGGTTGGTAGTTTGAGAGCCTATTGTCCAGGTGAAAAGTAGATGCACTCTGTACTAGCTTTAGACTGTGCCCCAGACGCATACGTTCAATGCCGTTATCAATGACTGATAACAATAGAGTTCTTTTACTGAAGGAATTTCTTTTACTAGTGCCAATCTATTTGATACATATTTTTTGTTTCGAACATGTGTCGTTTTCAGATTTCATGTTAAGAAAGTTGTTGTCGTTCTTTCTAATACTCTCCTTTACTTTCGTGCCGGCCGAAGTGGCCGTGCGGTTCTAGCTGCTACAGTCTGGAGCCGCGTGACCGCTACGGTCGCAGGTTCGAATCCTGTCTCGGGCATGGATGTGTATGATGTCCTTAGGTTAGTCAGGTTTAAGTAGTTCTAAGTTCTAGGGGACTGATGACCACAGCAGTTAAGTCCCATAGTGCTCAGAGCCATTTCAACCATTTCTTTTATCCTTAGCCCATATTCTGTGCTATGTGTGCTGTTCATTTATTTCTTTAAGAGTTCCAACTTTTACTTGCTCTTGGCCAGAAGGGTTAAATCTTGTGTGGGCAGAATGACCTGCTGCATGCCACCCAGAATGAACTCCGAAAACAGCGGTGACGCGAAACCCAACTTGTTCTCTTCTCCTGCGACGTCCGGGAAGCTACGCATCAAGGAAATCAGGTGGATGCAGTATTTCGTGAGCTCCGAAAATGACTGGGTACGTTGAGAAAAACAAAAATACACCATTAAATTACTTGACTGCGTTTACAATTTCCTGGTAGGAAGGTAGGGAGGACGCAGCATGTTAGTTTGGATGAAAAATCATCGATAAAAGCACCTAAGGTTGTGCCTCAGGGAAGTGTCTTGAGATCATTCCTGTTCATACTGTATATTAATGACCTGACGGATGATTTTAATAATATTATCAGACTTTTTCAGATGGTACAGTTACCTAGAATGAATTCTATCTGAAAAAAGACGCCTAAATATCCAGTCAGACCTTGATGAGATTTCAAAGTGCTATAAAGATTGACAACTTAGTTTAAATATACATACATTAAAGCAGTGCTCTTCCCAAATCGCAGACGAGTAGTATCCTACGATCACATCAGTGAGTCACCACTGGAATCACTCAATACATGTTAAATACCGGACTGTTGCAATTTGTAGGGATATGAAATGGAGTGGTAGGCAAGGCATGTGGCAGACCTTGGTTCATTGGGAGGAGAGTGGGTTCAAATGGTTCAAATGGCTCTGAGCACTATGGGACTCAACTTCTGAGGTCATCAGTCCCCTAGAAGGTAGAACTACTTAAACCTAACTTACCTAAGGACATCACACACATCCATGCCCGAGGCAGGATTCGAACCTGCGACTGTAGCGGTCGCGCGGTTCCAGACTGTAGCGCCTAGAACCGCTCGGCCACCACGGCCGGCGAGGATAGTGGGAGATTCTACAAGGGAGACTGCTCACAAATAACTTGTGCATCCCACCTTAGAATATTGTTCAAGTGTGTTCACTCGTACCAGGTAGGGTAAATGCTGAACGAATACAAAGCAAACCGCAGGAATGGTCACAGGTTTGTTTGAGTCACGGGGGAGCGTCACGGAAATGCTGCAAAACTTGAATTGGCAGACGCTGTGAAATAAACGCCAATTAACACACGGAAGCGTAGTTACAAAGTTTCAAAATCTAGAGATATCCAACTCCCTTCGTATCGCTCCTGTAGGACCGAGCGAGATGGCGCAGTGGTTAACACACTAGACTCGCATTCGGGAGGACAACGGTTCAATCCCGCGTCCGGCCATCCTGATTTAGGTTTTCCGTGATTTCCCTAAATCGCTCCAGGCAAATGCCGGGATGGTTCCTTTCAAAGGGTACGGCCGACTTCCTTCCCCATCCTTCCCTAATCCGATGAGACCGATGACCTCGCTGTTTGGTCTCTTCCCCCCAAAACAACCCCCGCCCCCCCCCTCTCTCTCTCTCTCTCTCTCTCTCTCTCTCTCTCTCTCTCTCTCTCTCTCCCCTCTACAGTTCACATCTGAACTCCCCATTGCACACATTGCTCCTGTAGGTATCACGAAGGTAAGATTAGCTACAGCGCTCTCAGAGGAGAGATCGACACATGCGGTACATTATGAAGATGTATCCTCTGACACGGATTTTAAAAGAGGTTTGCAGACTGTGTGGTGTTATATCTGTACCCTTGCACTTTACTTCTGTGTATTATCAATGTTCAAGAGGACATCAAGTCAAAGTAGCTGTCCCATATTAACGATGGGCGTCAGACCTTTGTGTCGCCGTGCCCCGTCAGTGGCTACAGGCAGAGCTGACCTTCTACCAGGGACGGAACTGTTTTCACGCTTGGCGGTTGGCGACAATTGCGTCACGCGGCGGTGAGCTTGCGTCCATCCCAGAGCAGCGTCACGAGAACGCTGTTGCGTCGACCCAGGACTATTCCGACGTTACGGCACAGTGGAATAATCGTTACGTTCAGTCCCAAACATTTCTGACAGACTCGCTAACCGCACACCACACATTTTATTTTCTGACGCAGTCCTCGCCGTCGGGTGCTGTTGGCCCGTAATGCGGTCTAGTTTGACAAGTGCAAGGGCAGTCAATAAATTAAAATTATTACTTCGAAAAAATCAAGCTGTCGCCACGAACTTTCTTGTTGGTGTTATAGCTGTAGATATTCACCCTTCAATGACACATTCTTCACAGCCATGGATGATTTGGCGGAGACCGTGAGTGTAGATGTCTTCATTTTGGCTGCTCATAAAATTTGAGGAGACTTACGCCAATTTTGAATAGGTAGCTAAAATGAACTGGTCACTTGTTCTTCAAAATCTGTTTTTTTTATTTTTCACACATCAAAGAAAGTTTCGCATCACCTCGGTTCCGAGAGTTCCGGAACCTGTACAGAAAATTGGAATAGATATTAACATAAACATAATTTCCGCCCATTTTATTGCTCTTGAAAACCACACATTGCATGTTGTACCACCATACAGCGGGACCTTCAGAGAAGGCGGTCAAGATTGCTGTACACACCGGTACCTCTAGTACCCAGTAGCACGTCCTCTTGCATTGATGCATGCCTGTATTCATCGTGGCATACTATCCGCAAGTTCATCAAGGCTCTGTTGGTCCAGACTGTCCTGCTCCTCAACGGCGATTCGGCGTAGATCCCTCAGAATGGTTGATGGGTCACGTCGTCCATAAACGGCCATTTTAAATCTATCCCAGGCATGTTCGATAGGGTTCATGTCTGCAGAAGATGCTGATCACTCTAGTCGAACGATGTCTTTACCCTGAAGAAAGTCATTCACGAGATGTGCACGATGGGGGCACGAATTGTCGTCCATGAAGACGAATGCCTCGCCAATATGCTGCCGAAATGGTTGCACTATCGGTCTCAGGATGGCATTCACGTATCGTACAGGCGTTACGGCGCCTTCCATGACCACCAGCACCGTAAGTTGGCACCACATAATGCCACCCCAAAACAGGAGGGAACCTCCACCTTGCTGGACTCGCTGGAAAGTGTGTCTAAGGCGTTCAACCTGACCGGGTTGCCAACAAACTCGTCTCCGACGATTGCCTGGTTGAAGGCATATGCGACACTCACAGGTAAAGAGAATGTGATGCCAATCCTGAGCGGACCATTCGGCGTGTTGTTGGGCCCATCTGTACCGCGCTGCATAGTGTCATGGGTGCAAAGATGGACCTCGCCATGGACGTCGGGAGTGAAATTGCGCATCATGCAGCCTGTTGCGCACAATTTGAGTCTTAACACGACGTCCTGTAGTTGCACAGAAAGCATTATTCAACATGGTGGCGTTGCTGTCAGGGTTCCTCCGAGCCATAATCCATAGGTAGCGGTCATCCACTGCAGTAGTAGCCCTTAGGCTGTCTGAGCGAGGCATGTCATCGACGCTCCTGTCTCTCTCCTCCATGTCCGAAGAACATCGCTTTGGTTCACTCCGAGACGCCTCGGCACTTCTCTTATTTAGAGCCCTTCCTGGCACAAAGTAACAATGCGGACGCGATCGAACCGCGGTATTGACCGTCTAGGTATGGCTGAACTACAGACAACACGAGCCATGTACCTCCTTTCTGGAGGAAGACTGGAACTGATCGGCTGTCGGACCCCCTCCGTCTAATAGGTGCTGCTCATGCATGGTTGTTTACATCTTTGGGCGGGTTTAGAGACATCTCTGTACAGTCAATGGGACTGTGTCTGCGTTACAGTATTCACAGCCAACGTCTGTCTTCAGGAGTTTTGGGAACCGGGCTGATGCAAAACTTTTTTTGATGTGTGTATTTACGCGCTTCTGGCGCAACCAAAAATACAGAGCCATAAGCATAAGCGAAACTGACGAAAGTCATTAATAGCACATATAAAAAAGATGTTACAAACAATATTTCAAAAGTAGACATATCGAAAATAAAAGCCTTCATTCAAAGTATGTGTCAGTCCTCAGCATTAGTACTTAACTGATGAAGAAACGGCGTTACGATACTTAACCACCAGAAACTGCGACCAGGTGGCGAGACTGGACTGAGACAGTGAAACTATCTGGGCCCAAGAAATAAATGTACAACTTGATATTTAAATTTAAATTGCACAGAAACTGGAGCAGAAACCTAAATATGAGTCCAAATATACGTTATAAAAAGAAGAGTATACACAACAGTGCATAATACATACACATTTAGGTTAGGGCCGGCAGGGGAAGAGAAGAAAGGATAAAAGGGCTGAGAGATATTATGGGAAAGGACAATAAAGTGGTCAAATAACAGGGCACTCGCATTTCGTGCAGTTGTCCCTGCTCTCATTTTTACTGTCTTGTTATACATTCTTTCCTTTCCCTGCCGGCCCTGACTGTACCTTATATGTATTATGTACTTTCGTGGCTACTCTTGTTTTTTATAACGTATACTGGTGACAAATACGACTTTGCCTGGGTATTCATTTTGCCAGTCTTCTGTTAGAAACGAAAACAAAAAATTTCCATGTAATCGTGAAAACGTCTCTGCAATTGTGAAATAGTCGTACAAGGAAACACGCATAATGTACAAATGCGAAAGTGCAGTATCCAAATTAAGAAACATGATCCTGGACAGTTTCTGTTCTCTGGACTCAACTGCTTCGCCTCTCTACAACGCGATTTTGTGAACTTCTCTATGGCAATGACTCTTCGTGGCTTTACAGACGGCTATCGTTTTCGTCTCCAGTCGTTTGCAATTTGCATTTGAAGTGTGTCAAAAGCGCTTCGATAAGTCATTTCCTTAAGTTGACTTCCACTGTAGGTGTGTCTTAGCAGTAAATAATAAATTTATTAAAATTTCATGCATGATGCAGCGTTTCTTCACGTGTCTCAGTGTTGATGACGTCACATCTCCTGAGCTACGTGTGGTACCATGTTATAATTTTGTAGGTGAATTTGACAGCATATGTGGATACTGACTGAGAAATTTATTGCGGGTATATTTAGTAGCACAGAAGTAATACATTTAAACGTCATGGTCGAGGCGCAGTTTTTCACGCATCTCATTGCTTATGACGTCACACATCCTGAACTAAGATAGGTAGGTGGTTCATACCCCCACATCGATTGTTGCCTGAGAGTAAGGGATATGTACACACACACACACACTTTAAATTGATATTTAGGTTTCTGTTCCTATTCCTGTACAATTTAATTTCATTATCAAGTTGCTTATTTATTTCTTGGACGCAAATGGGGTCACTGTACCAATACAGTATCACCACCTGGTCGCAGTTTCGTAACGCCTTCTCTCCATCAGTTGAGTGCTGGTGCTAAGGACTGACATATGGGAATCCATAACTTGTGTAAAGACTTTTCTTTTCGGTATGTGTACTTTTGGAATATTCTTTGTAACACCTTTTGTGTGTTTACTCCTAATGACTATAGTCAATAACGCCTGTGCTTATGGCTCTGCACTTTTCGCTGGAAAACGTTCCGATGATGGCCGGCGCCCGAGGCGTGTATGTAATAAAAAATTTGAACAACACGTGACCAATTCCATCCGCCTCAGTCGCCGAGTGGTCAGCGCGATAGATCCTCTGGCGGGCGACCCAGATTCGGTTCCCTCTACTCCCTGCGTTTTTCCTTGGTGGGAGGACTGGATTGGGGTACACTCAGCCTCGTGGTGCCAATTGAGGAGCTACGTGATTGAGAGGTAGCGGCTCCGAGTTCAAAACGTCGACAACGTCTGGGTGTGCGATGTGCTAATCCCGTGCTCCTCTTCCGCATCCGATGTTGAATGAGGATGACACGGCGTTCGGTTGGTTATCGCGTTGTCTTCAGTGTTTGATTGCAGGGTTTCCTTTTCTTTAAGTAACCAGTTCATTGTACCGACCCACGAGCAGCGACATTAATCTCCTGAAGTTTGCGTTATGGTCACAGACCTCTTGCGCGACTTCATGTCGCATCTTGAGTTCGGGAAACGTTTCAGTTCGAAAATCACCAGTCGTCCTTCTGGAAATGCCTCTTCATGAGAGGGTGGAAGCAGGCGTCACTTGGTGCCACAAGAATTCCGGCTGCGAGGCGAAATTTGATTTTCTGGAAACTGTGCTGCACAACTGCAGTGTAGCTAAAGAATGGCATCACGAAACCAACAATATGTGGTAATGTGTATTTTCTTAACGACAAATAATGCCGGGCAAACGACCATCGTCAAGTCACGGTTTCCATTACAATAGATTAAAGGTTCTTTGTAGTCAGGTACATAATAATCAGCGTCCTGCAACCTTGTCAGGATATTTCTGTAGTATGATCCTGTGGCGGCTTTTACCTTGCGAGCGCAATCTGTTAGCACCGTACCATGACATTCCCAATAAACACCCAGCATCCCCTTGTCGGATGATGGTTCGGTGTTCGCTTTTAATGGCGGTTCAAATGGTTCAAATGGCTCTGAGCACTATGGGACTTAACATCTGAGGTCATCAGTCCCCTAGAACTTAGAACTACTTAAACCTAACTAACCGAGGGACATCACACACATCCATGCCCGGGGCAGGATTCGAACCTGGGACCGTAGCGGTCGCGCGGTTCCAAACTGACGCGCCTAGAACCGCTCGGCCACACCGGCCGGCTTTAATGGCGGTAATGAATCCATATGTTTCCATTGTTTGCTTTGCTCCTTTGCTTCCTGGGTTATAGGAAAACACCCACCACACATCCGTGGTGATTAGGTGGCCAAAGAAGGCATCTGGACTGGTCTGAACACAGCTGCAAAATTTCCGCTGCTGCCTCAGTCAGGCGACTTTTTGAAAGGGTAAGCCCAGCAGGCGGCGACCACTGTCATGGGAAAATGAGCAAAATGTTGGGAACTGATCCATAAAATGGTCTGTCTGTATCGCATTTGATTTCTTCGTAGACTGGATGCACCAGAACTCTACCGATTTCGGAGATTGTTCAGAGATATTTTCTGATAGTTTAGTATAAGAGACACATGGTCTCCGGTGGATCGCTGAGGAATAGTGTTGTGTTTATTATTTATTCACCCACCGGGATAGCCGTTTGTGTTAAAGTGCCAGTTTCAGGACGAGGAGGTGAGCCAGACCCGTATCGAATCTGCCCAATGGATGAACGACGAGAGTCGGTGAGCCGGCTAGCCTTGATGTGGTTTTTAGACAGTTCCCCACACCTCACTAGGTGAATACCGAGCTGGTACGCAAGTCTCGGCTCAGTTACACGACTGGCAAACATTTAGAAAACTTGCGTTCATTTTCACATGAATGACACTACACTAAGGTAGTTGGGGTACACACATTCCGTTCTGAGGGCTTATAGGAGGACGAGAGGAAACGCATCCCTTAAAATAACTATGCCAAATCCGTTAATAACCATCCCGATCCAGCGCCGATGCGGGCGAAGGCACAAGAAGACGAAGATTTATATTATTTATTCAGTTTGTCACCCCATTTACCTTTCCTTTTGGGAAAATTCCTTCACACTAGTAAAAAAGTCCGTATATGACCGCACAAAGCACAGGGTAATGCAACTATTCTCAAACATTCGCCAAAGTCGTGTGATGGCTTTGCCATTGAAGGGCAAACATCCCAGCCTAGTGACGTTGTGCCGGTTTTAATTGCATTCAGTGAACTCATACACCAAGTCCATTAGGAAAACTTCGTCAGTAAACCTATTCGTACTGCTGTGTGTCACTGTTAACGAACAATTAACTCAGATGGAAAAAAGGAAAGAACCGAGCAATTCTGAATGCAATATTGAGGTCGAAGACTAAGGCTTACTGTTGTCAACAACAAGTACTATGAGTGGCTGGAAAAACGGGTTCCAAACAACACGCACTGTTCATACGTCGACATTTGCAGTGTTATGCAGATACTGTCAGTGCAGTACGGACACAAAAATGAATGACAGCAAGGAAAAAACGAAATGCAATTATTATGTATCGTGTCACCAGAGACCACACAACCCTTACACCAAAATGCTCAGAAAATATCCCTGAAGAGCCTCTGAAATTTTGTCAGTGGAGTTCTTGTTTACTCTGTAGATAACGCGTTTCGAAAGACTGCCATCATATCAAAAATAAATGTGAACAAATAATAGATTGTATCACGTCAAACAGCACTGTATGTGTAAGTACATATTCTATGCGTTGTCCACTTATACTTGATACTACTACTTCTTCTAGCTCCTGTCCATTCCGGATGATGGTGATCATCATTATGTGCTGTTTGACGCTTTACAGTGCATTGATTCTTCATTTATATTTTTGATCTGATGATGGTAGTCTGCCGAAACACGCCAGCGATAAGAACAAATAATGTGCAATCCAGATAGATGTTTTTGTATAATCTGGTGCGCTACTGATTTTCACTTTTTCCGCTACCCCCACGTTTGCGAAACGCTAGTTTTTCAGCGCGAGGACCTCCACTTCTCTTGCTGTTCCCAATTCTTTACAGAGAGACGGTATGTCGCTTTGATCTTGTTGGACCAAACTGGAACATGTGTGCCACCTAACCCCCGTGTCATATGGCGGTGTATTGTTGTCATACACTTCCACCGACTTCCGTTGTTGCAACGTTATTCCCTTTCACACGCGGAAACCGAATTACCACATGCTACTGCGCGATTTTGTTTTGCCACCAATATTGTGGTACGAGGATTTCAGTGTGTACTAATACTGCAGACATTTACCTGAGAACAAGCAAAAATTTAGTTACGCAACTTGATTATTTCGAGGTGATGATTAAATCTTTATGACGACACCTCCTATGTGCAGGTAGTCGTCCGTGGCGTATAGTAGAAACCATCCCGGCATTCGATTGAAGTAATTTACGAAAACTACAGAAATCCTGTATCATAATGATATTCAAAAAACAAGGCCCGCCTGCTTTTAACAGTGGCTCGTCGTTCGTTTTAGCCATAGTGTACAATGCCGTTTTGTTAATACATTACTGCAAATTTCATACGGTACAAAGCTAGTGCCACACTATTCATTCATTTCTCACCAACAGTCACCTTACACACAGCAAACACCGTACAGGTACAATAAGGAGACATCCTATCCAGAACGATGGTGTTTGGTTTCCCTTTGTGCACCGCATCTTTCCATCTGCTTGCATGAAAAATTCAGTCAGCATCCCTTAATGATGACGACAGTTTTAGAGTGAACACATTGCACGATGAGAAAATACACTAATTTACGTGATTCCCAAAACAGATTAGGCAATCATACTGCAGCTTTACACGGTGAGTTACACGCAGGACGTCCTATTCCTTTCAACAGATAGTGAACAGAGGAATACAAGTGAGACATCTGAATGATTTGCTAAAAGTGAAGGCTGCATACCCAGCGCAGTTTAACCACCATCACCCTATAACTCTTGGATAACGGTTCATAAATTGCGCCAATATCAGCAGACCTCGCCTCATAATTAAGAAATTTCTTCTTTACTTCAGCGAAACGTTTAGCTTCAGGCTTTGACAAGCGCAGTTGCGTTGTATTCCTGGTATTCCATGGTGATGGGTCTGCGGGACCGGAAACTAGTCACTGATGTAATATTTATTTGTTAAATGTTATAGCAATACAGTGTCAATAAAAATTATTACTCAACCTAGTCCAATAACTTGGTGTTTCTGCGAAAATATTGTTTAGCAGAGAAGAAATAGTTGCCAACAGAATTCTTTTATTCAGTCTTTCTACATGTTCCCCTGCTTCACATGACAAGGATGTCACAGAACACGTGACAGGGTGGCGAAGGCAGAACAGCCGAAAGGGCGTTCCTTCACGGGTGTTCGTAATAATTTGTTTCTATTGACCAGTATTAACGTAGTAGATCAGACGTGTGCAGGCGTCCTGTATGAACGTGTGATACAGTGATTATGTGGCAGTCTCGCTCCCAGCAGGTCGGTTACTGCAGGGAGCCAGGGCAATCAAAGCGAGTATCCATCATCAGATAGCATACCAGGCTGGCAGTAGCAGAACACCGAAGCGAGAGTAGGCCTACAGAGTTCCCAGAAACGCGTGCTTGCACAACCTCTCACTTGCCATCAAGTCGAAGATAAGAGAGACGACTGTTAGACTGTTAGCATGTAAGCCACCGCGGCCTTACCCACTCCACCAGTTTGCGACAACTACGATGGAATGTTTCAGGCCCGAATGTGATGTTATTTCGTGTTCCACTCGCTCTCTGTAGATGTAAACACTCCGCTTCTCAGATGCGATGCTATTTCTCAACTCGTCAAGGGGGTGGCGGTAATCGCTGAAACAGCCGTTTTTCCGTTATATCGCTTTTCACGACAGTTTAACCAGATTGTTAAAACATCTCAAAATAACCGGTTTCTGAAATAACCGATTTTCGGTTTTTTATCCCTGTTATTTCCTGTAATGAACGTAGAAATCGAATAAAGAATGAAAAAATTGTTTCGAGATACATAGAATCAAAATATTAAATAGGCAACTAAAAGAAAACTTAGCCTCTCCAACGTTCGCTACTTTTTTCAAAAAAGTGATTGACTACCACAAAAAATCACTAGGTTTCTCTTCCTGCTTCTAAGTTTTTTAAACTCTGCTTAAAATAATGTTGTTAACGGGATTAGGCCACCATTTGGGCAGTACAATATTTTCAGTACGTTAGCAAGTTGTGAACACTGTGAGGTCAATTTCCTTCTTGGATGACCCTTATAGATACTACTAAACTGATAGCTGTGTGACACTTGAATTTGCGGTAAGAGTTTACACTTTCAATTTTGTTAGGTTTTCTCCCACCTTACTTTTATCTAATGTATCATGTTACATGTATATTAGGATTTTGTTCCTGTACTCTATTTTAATACTATACCACTGGTCAGATAATCCACATGACAGGTTTTTATTCTTATAGTGAGTTGAAATAGTCAACTTGTATTCATATGCGCAGTATGCATAAAATTGGATTGACATTGGTGAAGTTATGCTTATTACATGAGTACACTGGTTGTTAATGTTTAATATACATAGAACTTTATTCTTCAAATTTCTGTATTTGTGTGCAGATTGTGCTTTATATAACTTATTGATGCGGCTCTAATGATTAGTAATCAATATAGATTTTTACCATGTCAACATATTTTGAAGATAATTCACCTGGCAGATTTGGGCTTTTACACTGAGTTATAATAGTCCACTCATATTAAATTTCAGAGTATGAATGAAACTGATTTGACGTATGGTAAATTATGCTTTTTACATGAATGTATCTTGTCAGATTTTAGTATAGGTAGAGTTTTATTCTAGGAATTTCGTTATTTGAGTGCAGAGTATTTGATAAATAACCTATTTATGTAATTCAAATGGTTATTCATCAAGACAGAGTTTTACTATTTCACCATTCTTTGGAGATCTGATTACCGTGGGTTCAGCATTTCAATATCCTACTTTATCACTCTTTGAACTTTTGCTGTACGAATCTTGTATATGTCATCTACATCATCAGCAAGTTATATAGCGCAGGAAAGGCTTATGGACAGGATATGTAATAAGTTGGATGAGCCACACAATTACAAGATCTCACCTTATCCTGTCACTAACTTTGAGTATATGATTGACATTGAAGCATTTTTGTGTTAGGTTTCGTTTTTGCTTTAGTCTGTACTATAATTTCTACGATACTGTGGTACTGTAATTTACATAATGTTTCACTCTCAGTTGTTACACAGTGAGCAGGTCAACTGAGACCTTGGTGTATAATTGTCAGTAAATCTTTCTGTGTTTTAGGATAGCAAGAGTGTATTAAAAAGTTACTGTGCAACATGGTGATAATGGAGATAAGATTTATCTTTCTTTATGTTATTTGTCACATTTTGTAACTGAAAAATGTACATATCGATATATATTCACAAGTATATCATCAGTATAATGAGATCTTTGGGCTGTGATCCCAAGTTATTTTGTATTTCTCGTTGTCATATCATATGAATAGGATGATTGCTGCACTTTTAAATGCTATGAATGAATTTTTTATCGCGTGTGTCACGTGGATTAAAATTTTTAATGCTCTGAATTTCAATATTCATGAAAAATGAAATGTTTGAAGTGATTTTCGTAAGTATATTATTATGTGATTACTAGGCGCCAAATTGTGGTTCTGCAAACTGAAGTGTTGTGTTGTTAGGTACCAGATGATGGCTTACATCAGAAATCGGCAGTACTAATAAAAACCAATTAATGCAATTCACTGTCATGAGTTTTTTGAAACATATATCGACTTCTGAAAATTGCCTGAAAAAAAAAAAAAAAAACCAGTAGCATTACAGACAGTCACTGCTACATGGTGAAAAATGAGTTTGAAGCTATGTTTTTCATATTAATTGTCCATTTTCAATGGATACAAGCAGATAAACGCATGTTATGTAGATACAGGCAGCAGTTCAGCTACTTTCTGCTCTTAAGTTTTTAATTTGATATTTTTACCATAATTTTCTTCCCCTTCTATTATTTTATAGAATTGACAGACAGGTCTTCAGTCTTTCGAAGCAAATGAAGCATTGTACTGCTTTGCTACATTACTTCGTAAAACTATTTCCATACTAGAGTTGGTGTCATTCTGCAGTACAATGGATGTCCGGCGACGACCATTAGAAACTTCTGTACAGACCAGGTGGGAGCAAGTCTTGCCCACAGCACGAAACACGGATACCTTGGTATGACACATGCCAACAGTACATCATTGTCTCATCAATGCTCTACCAGATCTTATGCAATGTGTTTGTTGCTGATGCCTATAGGCTTTGCAGTTAAAACAGCATTGATTGCTCTTCCCATTTTCTATATTAACACAATATTTCATACCAACGTAAATTTTGCGAATAAAATTACTCCTTTTTTCAAAGAAGTTTTTTTTTTTAAATCGAAAAATGTTAGGGCTGCTTCTAAGGGAAACGGTTATTTCGGTTTTTTACTCGTTTACTAACCGACACGAAACAAACACCGAAAAATACCTGTTATTCAAAACTAAAATACCGCTATCGATTTTAACCGGTTGGTTTTTCCCATCCCTACAGCAAATCATGTCGTCTACATCTGTACCAAGCAGGTTACCATATGGTGTACGACAGAGAGTACATATAGTACCAACAGGCCACATCCCCTGTCTCGAGAAGACATATTTCTACTCGTTATGCAGATTTACATGGTCGGCACATGATGTGCATTACAAAATGGTTAAAACGGTCTCATCGTACCAGACACAAGTTGCTTACCTAAAGGCTTCCAGGAACAAAAAAATCAGATTCTTAGTATTTCATGTAATTATTGATCGAATTAAAAAGATTGAAATGCTGTCATTATCTACTTATTAAGAGGTATTATTGTTAGAAACTATTATAGTTAGAAACTATGTATGTCTTGTGGCAATGTACCTCATGCCGCGCAAATTATCCAGATTATATTCATCGAATATTTGAGAATGAGAGCACTTAGCTTCCTCCAAAATTGTTTACAAATAATTTCAAACCTTTTAAAAGCTTCGTCTCGCTGAAACCTTCACACAATAATGAAGAAAATTTTATCGCTTACTATATTTTCCCTGTTCGTGAAGTAAAGCTTCAGCGTCATGTAAAATGTTTTGATTTCTTACTTTTACTAAGAACTATTCGCAATACAGTTTTCGGACAGCATCCACGTGTACCATCGAAAGTACCTGCAAAATTATATTACTGTGCAACAAGTACCTGTAGTTTGGGAGATATGACGTCACAAACATCGAGTTTCGTGAAACTCTAGCTTTTCTTAAAAAGGAGTGCAAATTATCTATGATACATCTATCCTTTATTTGATAGTAAGACCACTCACCGACTTCCAACAAATATTACATTAAATTTTTGGTTTGGACTTCTTAATTACTCTGTTGGTGAATAATCTGACACTAAAAAAACCAACAAAACCAACATACTAGGTTTTTACATCTTCAGCTGTAACAGTTTTACAACTTAAACCACAAATATTTAACACATTAACTCATTTGTAAAGTAACCCGACGTATGAAGCTTTTCTAAATGTAGGAGTCGAGTGTCTAAGGAATCGGTGGGTGGGGTGTGTCACTAGTAACAACTAAACTCCTCAAGAAAGTTTTGCAGCAGATGCATGTCTGCGTATTAGCGATGCCTTTGTTTTATTGTTCCGAAGTTATTTGGTCGCGGGGTGCAGTTCCATTACGAGCGCCACGGCAGCGCCCTGCGTTTTGCAGGAGACGCGGGTTGCATAAACCAGCCCTTACAAGCCAACCCCCGCGTGCGAACGCGCGGGTAGCTGAAATTCTGTAGTAAAAACCTCAGACTTTTTCTAAATATATTTACATACGTTTACAACAAATATTTTATGTTATTGAGACGCATCATTTTTGTCCTTGCAAATTACTTTGCCTTCGGGCATACATCAGACTTTTCAGAAAAAATAATTCCATAGGTAAACTGATGTATTGGATTCTACTGTGTACTGCTAATCACTTATGATCATTTCGGCACATCCCTATCCATTTATTTATAATTAAAAATAAATAAGGGAGGTAGTGACTGACTTTTTTGTTTCACACGTAATATTTTCCACGATTAGGCCAAGGAATGTATTAACTGTCTAACATGTAACTCAGAACTTGCAGCAACCAGTTACATGGACGAAGGGTCACGGAACACGATGGAACATGTTGGGTATGACTACGTCAGACACCAGGCGGTGCGATGCGCCTAGTTTAGCAACGGGCCACTTGCAGACAAGCCTTTGTCGTATTATTTTGTGGGAGTGTTTACGAAGAGTAGTATATAATTTGTTACCTCGAAAAAATAATGTTACGTACTGGATTTTTTGTTTGTTGGAGGTGCATATCTGCAGTCCTGGTTAACGTTAAAATCCTCAGGCTGTAACACCCTTGCACGCTCCTAGACGAGCTAAAATAAACTGGTACAGTCGATATGATGCGGTAATTCATTTTCTCATTGGGAGGGAAACAAAGCTGCGATAATCCATGGTGGATATGTGGAAGTGTGCGGTAACAACGCACCACCATATAACCCAGTTAAGTAGTCAAACAACGTAGAATGACGAAGATCGAAGAATTACAGGAGAAGTGGAGGCCCTGGCGCTCAGACCGGAGTAACAGAGTCGAAGCGATACTGGATATTTTTTTTTAAGTCATCAGTCTTCTGACTTGTTTGATGCGTCCAGTTACTATTTCCTCTCCTTTGCCAACTTCTTCATCTCGGTGTAGCATTTGGAACCTACGTCCTCGATGTATTCTAATCTCTATTTTCCTCTAGAGTTTTGCCCTCTATAGCTTCTTCTAGTACCACGGAAGCCATTCCCTGATGTCTTGACAGATATTCTACCATCCTGTCCCTTCTTCTTGTCAGTGTTCTCCCCACATTCCTTTCCTCGCCGATTCTCCGGAGAATTTCCTCATCACTTTCCTTGTCAGTCTACATAATTTTCAACATTCCGTCTGTAGCACCACACCTAAAATTCGTCGATTCACTTCATTTCCGGTTTTCCCACAGTAAATATCTCACTACTATACAATGCTGTGCTCAGAACGTACATTCTCACAAATTCCTTCCTCAAGTTAAAGCCAATGTTTGACACTAGAAGACTTCTCTTGGCCTGGGATGCCCTTTTCGCCAACCCTAGTCTGCTTTTTATGACCTCTCTCCTCCGTCCGTCGTGCGTTATTTTGCTGTGTAGGTAGCAGAATTCCTTAACTTCATCTGACTCTTGATCACCAACTATGATGTTAAGTTTCTCGCTGTTGTCATTTCGGCAACTTCTCGTTACTTTCGTTTTTCTTCGGATTACTCACGGTCCATGTTCTGTACTCATTATGCTGTTCATGCCATTCAACACATCCTGTAATTCTTTTTCACTTTCACCGATGGATGAAATGTCATCATCGAATCTTATAGCGAATATCCTTTAACCTTGAATTTTAATACTGCTCTTGAACCTTTCTTTTACTCCTGTCGTTGCTTCTTCGATGTGTAGATTGAACAGTAGGGGCGGAAAACTACATCCCTTTCTTATACTCTTTTTAACCCGTGTACTTCGTTCTTGGTCTTCCACTCTTATTGCTCGACGCATGGTTGATCACATATGGAAGTTTGGGTCTCGGCGTGAGTGGTGCACGGATAGCTAAATGGTAGCCGGCACGGTAGCTCAGCGTGTTTAGTCAGAAGGTTAGCTACCCTATATAATTAAAAAACTGAGTGAACGGATCAACGAAGACCTTGAACGGGTGTCATCAGACGTCCGCCCTGAACAAATTCAACGAACAATATAGAACAAAATGAGATATAAAAAAATGATAAGGCGAACGCTCGCGGTAGGCGGGAAAACCGGGTTCGGGTCCCGGTCAGGCACAAATTTTCATTGTCGTCATTCCATTCTACAGCTGACGCTTGTCCATATTCGCAATTGCGAGTACACTTGATGTACTTATTGTTCCCTGTTAGTTCTTGTACATATTGTATGTACCTGTCTTTCCCTACAGCTTAACCCTGTATTTCTTAGAATGTCGAACATCTTGAAACATTTTACAGTATCGAACTCTTTTCACAGGTCGACAAATCCTATGAATGTGTCTTGATTGTTCTTCACTCTTGCTTCCAATACCAACCACAGCGTCTGAACTGCCTCTGTGGTGCTTTACCTTTTCTAAAGCCAAACTAATCGTCATCTAACAGATACCATGAGCTGTTAAGCTGATTGTGCGATAGTTCTCGCACTTGTCGGCTCTTGCTATCTTCGGAATTGTGTGGATGATGTTTTCTTGAAAGTTCGAAAGTACATCGCCAGTGTCATACATTTTACACACCAGCGTGAATAGTCGTTTTGTTGTTACTTCCTTCATTGACTGTAGAAATTCTGATGGTATGTTATCTATCCCTTTTCTCTTATTTGATATTAAGTTATCCAAAGCTCTTTTAAATTCTGACTCTAATACTGGATCCCCTACCTCTTCCATATCGACACCTGTCTCTTCTTCTATCACGGCATCAGACAAGTTCTCATCCCCACAGAGGTCCTCAGTGTACTCTTTCCTCTTGACCTCTCTCTCTTCTAATCATACCAGTTCAAAAAGCCTACAAGACCGAGGCAGCAGCGGAAATGTTGCACTTGTGTTACGTCAATCCTGGTGACGCTTTTAGCCGTTTAGTCACCATGGACGAGTGCCGGTTGACCCCTAGACAAGGAGCAAAGCAAGCAGTGGAGACATGAGGATCCACCACTGCCGAAAAGGCGAAGACTCAACTATCAGGGGGCTTATTTTAATGCCATGGTGTGGCGCTAACAGATTACGTTCGTAAGAGGGCAAAGTGCCACAGGAACAAAGCACCGAAGTCTCCTGACATGAAACTGTTAAGACGAAAGGACGCAGGAAGCTGTGCGAAGAGGTGTTCTTGCCTCATCTCATTCTCCACAGGACACAATCACACGTATTTTTTGGTTTCTCAAATTCCCCATTCCCACTGACATTGCACTCAGCGACAGGTTTCTCCTTCTTCAGATGAAGAAACTGTTACGTGGTACGCATTTTCAGAATGATGACTAGGTTATTTTGAAGGTAGAACATTTCCTCAACGACGAGATTGCACATTCTGCAACGAAAGATTCGGCCAAGTCGTCCATCTTGAGAAAAATATATCGCATTGAAGGGTGAATATGTAATTTCATTGCCACAGCTTGATTTTTTCGTCGTGATATTAACAATATATGATAACCCCTCATACAGGAGAAAAGGTTGAAGACATGGATGCTGAAAGAGGATGAACGGAGGACCCAGTACCAGACACTGATCAGGAAGAAGCTGCCAAAGGAAGATCAGAGAACAGTGGAAGAAGAATGGGGCGATTTTAAGAGGGCTCTAGTTGAGGCAGCTGAGACTGTGTGCGGAAGAACTAGCACAAAGAGGAGAAGTAGGGAAACCCCATGGTGGAACAACATATGTAAAGAGGCAGTACTTCGAAAGAACAAAGCCTTCAGAGAATGGTTCCAGACCCGAACAGAGGAAGCTAGGGTAAAATATAAGGAAAGCAAGAAAGCGGCACAGACCATAGTAAGGGCGGAGAAGAAGAAGTGGATGGAAAAATGGACAAGAATGTTAGAAGAGGACAGTGAAGGGAACAAAAAAGTACTTTACACCATGGTAAGAAATAAGAGGAACGACAGAAGCGAGTGCCTGAGGATCATGGATAATAATGGAAGAGTTGTGGAGGAAATGCATGAGCTCAAGAAGATTTGGAAGGAGTACTTTGAAGATCTGTTGAATGCCGCCAAGCGGGTAACTAACAGCGATGGAGAGCCTAAGGCAGCAGACGATTATAATAGTGGGGAAATTGATGATCTAACTTGGAATGAGGTGGAAGAAGCCATAAAGAGGATGAAAGGGGGCAAGGCACCAGGTTGGGACGAAGTAACAGTGGATATGATACGAGCAGCAGGAGAAGTAGGAACCCAGTGGCTATACAGAGTGCTGAGGGTGGTGTGGAAGGAGAACAGAATTCCTGAGGATTGGAAGAAAGGAATTATAGTCCCGATCTTCAAGAAAGGGGATAAAAGGAGATGTGAGAACTACAGAGGAATCACCCTGCTATGCCACTGTGGAAAAATCTATGAAAAGATGCTGGAGAAGAGAATAAGAAGCAGTATTGAAAGTAGACTGCAAGAGGAGCAGTACGGTTTCAGACCGGGAAGATCAACAACGGACCTCATATTTGCGGTAAGGCAACTGCAGGAAAGGCACTATGAGTACGGGAAGGACTTAATCATGGCCTTTTTGGATATTGAGAAGGCGTATGACAGTATCTGTAGGGACAAGCTCTGGGATGTGCTGAACGCAAAAGGGATAGATGAAGAGATTACACGAAAAGTCAGAAAAATGTATGAGGGAAGTGAGAGTTGTGTGAAAGTGGGGAGGGAACGTACTGCATGGTTCAAGCTGGAAAATGGGCTGCGACAGGGAAGTGCACTTTCGCCTTTATTGTTTATTATTGTTATGGATGAAATCCTACAGCAAGTATCAGATGCAATTGGAGATCATAAAATGAAAGCAGTGCTTTTTGCCGATGACCTGATGTTATGGGGAAATTGCGTGAAGGAGGTGCAAGAGCAGTTAGATGCATGGGAGGCAACGGCAGCACAATATGGAATGCATTTCTCTGCAAAGAAAAGTGAAATAATCGTCACAACAAGGAAGAAGAATAGGCCAAATGTGGATATAACTTGTGGAGGGGAAAAACTACAAGTGGTAGAGAACTTCAGGTACCTGGGAAGCGTGATTGAAAGTAAGGGGGGAAACGCAATGGAAATAAATGAAAGATGCAGAAAAGCAGGGCAGTTCTACAAATGCATTAGGGGGCTTATTTGGAGCAAGGAGGTGCCACAGAAATCCAAGGGAATTATATACCGAACCTACTTTGTCCCCATATTGACATACGGAAGTGAGACATGGGTAATGCAGAAAAGCGACAAAAGTAGAATACAGGCTAGTGAAATGAAGTTCCAGAGGAGCAGGTTGGGTGTAACAAGACGAGACAGATTGCGAAATTTGTATGTGAGGGAAAGACTAAAGGAGGAACCAGTACAGGACAGGATAGAAAAATCAAGACTGCAGTGGTATGGACACATGAAGAGAATGGATGAGGGAAGAATTCCAAAGAGGATGTTTGATCTGCAACTGGAGGGGAAGAGGCCCAGAGGAAGACCAAGAGATAGATGGGTGAAGGGAGTGAAGGAATGTGTGGTGAGAAGAGGAGAGAACTGGACGAAGGTGGAAGTGGGGGAATGGTGGAAAGACAGAACACGGTGGAGAGGCTTGTGTTCCCGACAGACCCAGCCAGTGGCTGGAAACTGTCCAAGATGATGATGATGATAACCCCTCATACAAGTCAAGCAAAGAGCCTCCAGATGAGTAAACCGTCTCACTGACAAACTTTCAGGATTCTATGACCCCATCATTTGCACACCGTTCTTCATCTATAGCAAACTACACGTTCCCTGCATCCACGCAATGACAACGCTCCAGCTCTCTGTCCCCAGTTTGTGTCCGATCGATTCGACAGTGTTTGACTAAGCCCAACCATGTGCCCAGGTCACCTTCGCTGAAATTTACTGTGCGAGTATGGGACGGCATCAAGTGAGATGTGCGCGCTATGGACCCAGCTATCCGAGAGTTAAATTCGGTTATGGATCAGGGTTGTTCCCTAATGCTCCCATTGTCTCTGGCAGTCAATGCCATGATACGTCGCCGCCGCCATGAGGGTGCGCGCCACTAGATACGTGTGTCTATTTCAGTAGGTCGAGAGCGTATCTAATCTATCTGAACCAAAACAACATCGAATCCAAATGGCGAATTTTCTGGATGAACTGACTGAATGTGAGTTATGTATGGACCGTTGTTGGAAGAAACTAAGTGGCGAAAATGGGCTAAATGGGGGGGGGGGGGGTACTGGTGTCTAAGAAGTAATCATCCACTGAACAAGTTGTAGTAAACTAGGTCAGCAACAGCATGCAAAGCTCGGAGCAACTGCAGCGGGAGGATCAAAACAGCTGTAACAGTATACGAGCAATTCCATTGTAGCGCTTCGAAAGCCAGTGGCCCATTCAGCGATTGCTTCTGGAGAGGGGAGGAAACAAAAGAGAGATGGGCGTGGCGGATAATCGAGATCGCTGCTGGCCTCCCCTTTCTTCCGGCCACGGCCAGTGTCAGTGGGGTGGTTCTACTCCACCGGCGCACCAGTTCGACTCATCCCGACGAGCAGCCAAGGTAACGCAGACGTAAAATTTTTGTAGGGTCTTCGCCACGTCTTTCATCGTCATACAGTATTTTGTAAACCTGAGCGAAATTGTTGCAGACATAGAACGTTTGATTCGGTACTCGCTTCGCTACGAGAAACCATACCGTTACATAGTCTAATTTACACATGTATTTGTGCTAAGTAAGTAAATTTTGCTTAATATTTTTAATACACTGCGATGCCAATGTAAAGTCGAGGAAAGCAAAAATATTCGTTATCCAGTTTCTCATCGTTCGCCTTAATACACAATTCCTAATACGAAACTATCGGAAAGTTTCGTGACTGAAAGCTCTTTCCTCGGTTTCCTACTTACAAAATCAGCATAAATTCTGTTATAGAAAGGCTGTACGACATTAAAACTATATGTTTAAAACACATTTTAATGATTTCTTAAGATGATATGGAATATTGTTAATCTTGGCCATTACTCCAAAAAGATATCCGTAACTGTGTCGAATCGAAAGAACGTCCACGAAAAAGCTACCTTTATTTCAAATTACGCGAAGGGACTCCGTCCTAGGAAGCTGGTGCGTCATAACTACACGAAAGCCCGTATCAGGGACAAGTGTGGTGATAACGTAAGCTAATCGGGTGGCAAAAAGAAGTAGTACATAGCTTCAACACGAAACACCGTGCAGCCCACAGTATGCTGAAACACGAATTAATATAAATCTGACGCGTTGTACATGTGTTTTTGCAGATTACTGAATGAATAATAGATATAAACTTACGGAATGGAAGGTAAAATTTTATAAGACCGGTTTTGTTTAGCAAAATATTGCATGAAGATACATATTCTGCCAGAGCTATGTTACTGCATTCCTTTCTTTTCTTATAAAGTATGGTAAGATTTGTATTTTTCATTCGCTAGCCAGCGTAGGGTATGTAGCGAATTGTAAATATTGAACTATTAATCATAACTTTCCGTTCCTATCTCATTCGCGAAAAATGTCTTGGGAAGAACATCTTCCCGTATAATTCTGTATGAGACCGCATTCTTTTTCCGGTACAGTCATCATGCGTTAGCAGTATGTGTCTTGAGCCATATAGTATTGTTCATCCCCGGAACTTAAGGAATACGTTTTTCCGTGTATGTGATACACTCTTGCTTTCCAACGTCATTTGCTACTGCAGTTAGCAGAGTATTTTTTGTGACGCCATTGCTGTAAATACAGAATAAAGCCTTATTCTACCGACAAAATTTCTAAGGTTGTTCAGGGATAATTACTGAATATTTTGGTACAGGGGACCCTTGGCGTTCGGTGGATCATTAAAGAGCTTCAACGTAATTATGATATATTCGGGTAGTTGGTCCGGTGCCCTTTATCACTCTGAATATACTTTCGTCACAGTGATTAAGCCAGTAATATGCAGTTATTCCTCGGAGGCGCACATGTGCAGATGCAAAATATTGTGATGTGGTTGCCTTCGTTGCGGAAACAGCTCAGAGTAGCTTCGTCGTGGCCTCTTCTAAGAGTATTGCACTTAAGGAATCAATATAAAATGTGCATATTAGCCAAAACTGTTCATTAGTAAACCTATCCATACACCTGGGTATCACTGTTAACGTACAACGCCAGAGACAGAACCAGTTGTCATAGACAGAACCGACTGTAATTTTTGTTGTAGTTCGCTGTTGCTATTTGCGTTTACATTTTGTCATTTGGAGATAGTGAGTAGAGCTGTGGACACTAGAACATGGGGTACCAAGTAGAGAAATCGGAACATTTCCGACATATTCTTCTGTTTGAGTTCAGTGGAGGGGTGATAGCAGGGGAGGCAGCCAGAAACATTTGTCATTGGACAGAGCACGGCAAGAAAATGATTTTCTCATTTTAAGGAGGATCTTTTGACATTAGTGACTCTCCACATCCAGATAGACCTTCTGGGTTTGATGAAGAACTGTTAAAAGCGTTAATCCGCAATGATTCACAT
This sequence comes from Schistocerca piceifrons, assembly GCF_021461385.2. NCBI lineage: Eukaryota > Metazoa > Arthropoda > Insecta > Orthoptera > Acrididae > Schistocerca > Schistocerca piceifrons. The sequence goes on along the minus strand of NC_060144.1, from coordinate 370,592,414 downwards.
CAGTGTACTAGAGAACTGGCAGAGGTGATGAACTGTGATCATTCCACCATCGCGCGAAATTTGCATGCAATGAGGGAGATTCAAAAATCGGGTATAAAGGTACCTCATGCTCTAAGCCCAAATCACAAATATCGGCGGGTGGCCATATGGGCATTACTATTTTCCCGTCGTTAATCGGTTCGTAAAGAACACCGTCCACTCCCATCCTGTGTCGTTATTAGTGACTATAAATGACGTCTTTAAGCTAATGTAAGAAAAAGAAAGGAATGATTGAGACAAAACGAAGCAGCAAGTACCCGTACAAACACCTGCGTGCATCGACAAAAGGTAATGTAATGCATCTGGTGGAACAACCGCGGTTTGGTGTACTACGAATTGCTTCCCCCAGCTGTAACCATCACTGATGACATTTGTTGCCAACAACTGAGACGCCTTGGAGACGCAGTCCAAGAATAACGGCCAGGAAGACTGCGTGAAGTGACGCTACTCCACAGCAACGTCCACCCGCATTCTGTTAGACCGACAAACACTACACAGGAATTGTGTTGGGAAGTCATTACACGTCCATCGTATTCACCTCATCTTGCGCCCTCAGATTTGCACCTTTTCCGCTCTTTATCGAGCAATCTTCAAGGAGCTTCCTTTCCGGAGGAAAATGCTCCCCGAACATGGGGCTCGACGAGTTCTTCGCCTCAAAATCATGTGATTTCTACAGTCGCAGAATCGAAAAGTTACCCCAGCCTTGGCACACTTGTGACTACTGAAGGAGAATATATTATTGATATCTAAAGTCTTCCTTATGTGTATCTGCTGTGTTTATTAAACTTATGGGAAAACGCTAAAACTTATACACTAGCCCAATACACTCTAAGGGAGAAACTGGAGACAACAGTCCCTCATATCAAAAGACTTAGGTAACATCCTGGAACAACCTTCGATATTGTATGGAAGTTAGACTTCACTCTATACACAAACCCTCGGTAAATAACAGAACTTTCCCGAGCCCTCTGTGTCTAACTAGTTTATCGTCCTACTGGTAACAAAAGTTATGGGGGGATGTTCTTATTTTTTGAAAATATTTGTTGCTTTGATGTCGTGGGAACGCGCACCTGCTACATTGTTGGAATCAGTGCAAATAGCCCAAAGATAATAAAAATTTAATTACACGAGAAATGCAATGAACCATTGCCACTTTCCATTATACATTCGCCATAGCTGTAGAGTGTCTAAAAACGCATAAGGTGATTTGAATGATCAAACTCCAACGCAGTAGCCGATAGCTTTCGTCTACTCTTAATGCGGCAGAACTGTTCTTATACAGGGCACACAAGGCTTCGGATAAATTTCTGAACGCGAATGTCACGTGGTCGAAGGAGGTCGCGGGAAAGTTGAAATATTTTCATTTGGCTAGTGGAAGTGGCTAACTGCTAGAACTATTGCTCTGCTTGGGGCATCCAGGCCTTGGCGTTTGCAGTTCGGCGACTAGGAGTGACGTCACGTCGGCATTTCCTACCAGTTCCAGAGCCGGAGATTTCGCTCGTTTCCTCGAACCGTAGTTATCATAATGGCAGGTGCTAACGAGCGTCCGAAACGACCCATCGCATTTTGTAATTGCTGCTCGGTCCAAATGCGTAAACATGGCGTCGGGACGTGTACGGCGTTTCCCTGCAGCCACCACCCTCCTCCTCTCACCGCAACACTGCATAATATGGCAGACAGCCTCAGAGTAATGTAAGCTGTCTTTAGCTTAACCGGATAATTGTGTGAAACTTCAGGGCAGGTTTTAGGGATCTGGTTTGCAACAAGTACACAGCCCAAGAGGTTAATTTGAATATACAAATCACTCTCTACCTAGTTTCCACGTTGTTGCCTTAGTCATCACTTTCAGAGAAGAAGTGACATCACCGAAAATACCTGATGATGAAGAACTTACTAAAAACAGGCACCGGTATTAACGGTTGAAATGTGTTCTGAAAAACAAAGAGTAAGTCATCTAAAGTTTGCAGTAACATCGACAACAGGAAAAGCCCATTACAGGAACGGGTTTTGGTTTATGGGAAAGTGTATGTGAGACAAATGCGAACGCATATTACAAATTGTGCTACGAACAAAGTAAAATTCATACATGAAGAACAAACTGTGGTTGTAAGATGGACATATTTACGAAGAATAACATAACTGCCGTAGAATCTACATCTGATAAAATAAAGACTTTGTGCAGTATGGGAGAGATAAGGGAAATAGGAAGTATTTGGGGGGATCAAGTGAAGCGAAAGAGAATAATGTACACATGAGCATTTGTTCTCACTTAAAGTGAATGACCGTATAAATACTTCATTCAGGCAAGTTAAAATGCGTTGAACAAAAGAAGCCGTTTTAGGTATGACACAATAATTTTGCTTTTTTAAGAAGTAATGAAAAACATGCTAGAGTTTTGTTTTGAGTGTGATTTACAGTTATAAAAAATTTTAAAGTGCATCATTGTCATCTTTGACTGTTAAAATTACTTTTTACAAACCCTGCTACTACAGTGTCAGCCTTTGGCCATTTTCAAGCGGAACAGTTTGCTCTTTCGCATGTGTAAAAATTAAAAAAAAAAAAAAAATACAGACAATGTACTACACGTCATCGTAGCAAGATGTATCTCCAATGATTGTGTGTAATATTTCTGCCCTATTTCGTATTGATAAATCAAAACACAGAACATATTTACCGTTTTATAGAAATTCAGCCTGAAAATCAGATCGATAAGGAATGTATTGTACTTCAGAGAACGAAGTTATCGAACTTTCAAAGTAGTCAGACTTACGTAAAGCTGTAGTGTCTTTCACCAGACGACTGGAAAGCATTTCTTTATTTCTTTTAACATTTAGTACCAGACTTACATAAATGCGGTTTGGACCTTGCTATTCAAACAGTGTCTGGATCATTTTTACCCTTATTATAAATTTGAATAAATTGATGCACCTGGTAACAGTGGACATTTTATGTATATTTCAGTGGAGTTGCGGTCGGTAAATTTTACACGTATGATGATGCTGGGTCCAGTTAGAAGGCAATGACTTTATTTGTCTCCAAGAATATTTCGATGTGTTTTTTGCTTGATGTTTCCGCAAAATGAAAAGAATCAGGGTTTTCAGAAGTAATGCGAGTCCTTTAGCTGGTGATCTGCGGTTTTCCGCAGTTTTATTTTATACTGTTCACCTACCGTGAGTGCGTTAAATTTGTGATAAAATACTGTCGAGTGATGTTTCATTGGATTAGATATTTTCTTCCAGTGGGGTTCTCTAGAACAAAGTCTGGCTTACTTCCCATTAGGAACGCAGAAATTGTTGAAAAATGAAACAGGCTCCAATGATGGTTCACACTTGCAGTTTGATGGCATAAAGGTACACTCGTAGTACTAATTACGAATATGATATATTTATGAAGATACAACTTCTGTCCACGTTTGTTAATGACATCCATTTTTCTTAACGAAATTTTCTTTTAACTCATGGGTGCACTAATTTTATTTTGTGGAAACTGTTATTGACAAAACAACATGATTGTCGCAGAGATTCAAGAAACAGCGGAGTATTTATAACATTGAACATTTCCTGTATTTTAAATTAAATTCTCGACGATAACACACTGAATGAGCATTTTTGTTCAGAAACGTTCCATAAATATTAATGAAATTCCTTATTTTAGTACTGCTTCGGAACTTAATGCATAATTTTGTCACGTGTGACTTTTATATCACCTTATGCCATACTTCTTTGATAACGATGTGTTTATGTCACAGGAGATGTGATTACTATAGATACAGGATATCTCAAAGAAAAGAAGAAAAGAAAAGCATTTGGACCTCCCAAACAGTAGGATACAAATCCGAGAGTAATCGTTGTTTGCCAAAGACATTCTGTCTTGTTTTTCGAAACACGGTTCTAATTTATTTTCCTGTGTTTTGCAATAAAATATATAAAATTTGAATCGTTAACTTTTCTTTAGAGCAAATGAGCTTATTATTAACTGGCGTCAGTATAATTGTGCAGTATGTATCACTTTGAGTTTCTCTAATAATTCTGAACAGGCGTAATCACACATGAAGTAGCCAATGGGAAAGCTCAAGGAAATAACTAAACATTGATTTACATCTAATGTTTTGACTAGTACTCACCGAAAAAATCTCATATTGTTAATAGAATTCCGTCCGTTAGTCGTACTTGGTACGTAATCATGCCGTAACATGAGTCAAATTATTCCACTAAATTAGCATAGATGCGACTCTACGCGGCAGAAACCGGAACTGGAAGAGAGCGCGGCGTCTTAGTTGTCCCGGCGCAACAAGTTGCACTGGCGTAGCTGCCACTATTTTCCGCAGTAATCTGAACGAAATCGGCATAACAGGAGAGCTGTTGCGTATCCCATCATCGTCTGCAAAACCTGAAAAAGGAAGAAAAGATGAGCGACGACTGTAAAAGAAATTTTAAAAAATGTGTATCTGTCTGTCTGGTGGCCACGTGTCCGAACAGCGCCTGTTTTGCAAACCGGCGACTGCGGCGCTGCCGGCCTTGGCAGGCGTGCCAAAACACACAGCGCTGCCGCCTGGCGGCGGCGCGGCGAACACGACCTACGATAACTCGCTTCGCTGTGGTTGGTCGGCGCACAACTCGTCTCTCGCTCTTTTTTTCCCCTTCCTCTCCGTTTTCCTTGCACCGTCTCTTTCATTCCGATTCGTTCACACACCCCACGACTCCCACCCAATCTACACACTCACAAACGTTACCGTTGCTTGTTCTCCTTTAGTACATTCGGTTTGTAAACACTTTTGCGTAACCGAGACCTATGGCAACGTTGTGCTAGGTTGCGGCCGACCTTGGTGCGAAATAAAAAACAAACGAAAATCAGAGATGGCGCTGTTGTCAGCGTCGACGTCACAAAATGGTGCGCGCGTACAAGTGACGTCGTCGTAGGGGGAGGGGGCGTCCTTGGGGGGGTTCTGGCGTCGCGCAAATAAAAAGAGCGTTGCGCGGGGGCTCCGATAGGGGGGCAGAGGGGAGGCGTTTTGCACACGAGTTTGCAGTCGCGAGGTCCGGGTCGGCGCGGCTGGACGTGCGTCCCGACGCCTCTCGCCAATCTGACTTTCGCGTTAGCGTAGGGCAGTGAAACGTGCGCGATGCCATCCCGTAAAACATTTATCTTCTTTGGTTCTATAAAATTACAATTAGTACCTATGGGAAATGCAAAATTTGTTGTGCAAGAATGTTGACATTTCCGTCCAGTGCTTCGAGATCTGAAGAATAATTTTTTTGCCGCTTTATGTCCTAAGAACAATGAAAATTCACCGTGCAGATAATGTCTCTCTGCACTGTCATCAGGTGGATAATTTGGTGCATATATTTGTCGAGAACGATGTGTTACCTTCCCACAGCTGTGTGAAGAAAAAGATGTCAAAAGACGATATTCACGAATTGGTCAGTGGAGAATATTGTCTCTAGTGGAAAACAGATGCCTTGTCTAGTGATCCCATTCCAGAAAATTTTCTTCTATTAGCAATGTGCATCCAACGGAAAAAGAAGAGGAACCGGATGGACATCATTTTCACGACGTCATCACTCGGATAATTTGTTTCATCATTTGTGAACAACAATGTGTTACTTTCCAGTTTACTGTGGAGATAAAGTTTGTGACGAATGAGCGTTACTCACTTGTGACATACAGGTATCTTCAGTGGTTTTGCGACAGTGCTGTGATTTCAGTATAGCGATTTTTTTATATAAACGACATGAAAATTCGACGTCTGTGGAGAAAACACGCAGTCATCGACTTCTCAACTGTCGACAACTGGATTACTCGGTTCAGCTGTTTTTGAACAACGAAGTGTTACTTTGTTATGTCTCCCGAGGGAAAAAAATCTGATAAGAGGTCTTGTGCTGCCATTATTGGATACTGCTGCTCTAGTGGAAGTGCCTGAATCTCAAAATTCTTCTTCTCGTGATTCTCCATGGTAAAAAGCTGTTATACAACCTGTGATCTGAAGAATTTGGATCTATTTGCTGAGCTGACTCGCCGAATCCCATCAAAGGATTTACCTCGTAATTACTAATTGTGCGCTTTCCCCATTTGTACTATTAGCAAAACAGTTTTCTCATCCCAAGATAAGCAAATCAACATAGTGGAATATATTCCATACCCAAATGAAATTTACTGATGAGAGTCAAAGAAAATGATGTCGAAACGTTGAGTGTAAGTCACAGATATGCTTCAGAAATCGGCGTACACGATGGCGAGGCTCGCCTCGTATTCAGACCTGCAAGAGGATAACAGTGTGGAACCAAATGCAGTGGAGACTCGTGACACATAATGCTAGTAGTTGTTCTCGAAAGATTTTACTTTGCTTCCTTGGCTCTCTTTTCCTTGAGCAATCTTCCAATAGAAGATTTATTTTAGGAAATATTTCGTTGAAACAGAGGTAAACGTTAGACAAACTATGCATAAGTAAAACCTCTCTCAAGTATTACTGACCACAAAAGAATTTAGTCTTTTTAATAAGTTGCATGCACAGGTAAAACTTCTCCTAATTATTACTTTCAGTACCACAAAAGAATTTAGTCTTTATAACAAGTTTCTTCGTGTATTGGAGAGCGGCAACAAAACAGCCCCAGGGCTGTTTCCTTGCAGATTATCCACAAAGTGCGTTCTAAAATAATGGAAATGTAGCAACTCGTCGAAGTAGCTATGTTCCCTTCAGTCGACAGCATGCTGACCATCTGATTCTACAGCAGATGGATGCATTTCGTTACTGACTCGATATATCTTTACAGTACATCATATTTCATCTTCTGTGGTTTCTGAAATGTAAGATACTGCAAGTGATATTTATGTCTAATTTCTACAAGCACAGTACGCAGCATTGACTTATTTCCTGATAGTACGTACTCAAAAATATTCTTAATTTACTAAACATCTGAATTTAAAGAAAAACCTCCCATTTAAAAGCTTCCATCTTTCAACGCCTCATTTTGCTCGTTGGCTGTTATGATAATTTAGCTCTTTTGGTAGCAATCATTCAAAGGAATTATTGCAGCTTCTTTAAAGGGAGTATCCTTAAAGACTGAAGCCTGCTGGTAAATAAAGACCTCTTCGGTTCATGTTCAGCTTATGCCTGTGATTCAAGAGCTTCATTTTAACAGAAGTCTTCGAGCTTAAAATATGCTATCAGTTATCTATAAATTTTATAACACTTGCTGCTATACATATTTTTTCCGGATAATCTGTAATTTCGATTGGAAAAAAGAGATGTCACGATATTTGGGGAAAATGGTACTACTTCGAAAACGTATATTCTGCGGTAATCTATATGGACTGGTGATGATGAACGTACCCATCAACTTAAGAACCGCGATTTCTACATGGTCTGTGAACACATCTTACATTTCAGACAATAACTACGTTATCCTACTGGTAAATGCCTTTAATACCTCTCCTACTGTTAAAAGTACCAAGCACGACAGGAAGTTTTCCCACTGATTAATCAGGATGAGGCATTTTCACATTTCCTCTGTTCTTCAGCTGTAGTGACGAGAGTGATTACCAAAAATGTACTTGATGTAGAAAGTAATGAAATATGAGTGTGCAATTATCAATGTTTTTCTAAGATGACACTGGTAGGGACTAGAAAGACATGGATGCCCTTACTGCCAAATACGAAAAGAATTCTATTTCGTTGAAAGACCATTTGTCTAGGTCGTTCGTTAACCTGAGTTTTAAGATGTAACCAGAGAAAAACTGAAGACAACACAGGAAAATTTAGTTGCATTAAGGAATAGCAAAATATTTTGGGAAAGAATAAGTCGTTAATGAAACTGGTCTGTACTGCACACACTTATGATGCTACGTTGAAGGAACACGTCACTCTGGTGATGAAGAGAGATTTTAGCAAATACGCTGTAACTTTATCATGAGACGGAAATATTTAACATACTTTGGTGATTTTCAACAAAATATCTGCATTTTAATGATAGTACCCTTGATTTAATTCCTGGCGCTATGATCCGTTCTGTCTTTTGCTAGGCTGCTCACAGTCTCTACTGTAGAGTCAGTACAGTTCAGTGAGATTAAATTTACTTATGGTAACATTGCTTAGTTTCGTTGTATCCATTTTGTGGACTGTTCTTTGAAACTGATGCTCAATACGTTGCTACGGTAATAACCACTCTTCTTGACGTTCCTAGTTCATTCCCTGCACGAATGAAGTATGTCCTCTGTGTTGAGGATTTTACCAGGTAATTAATTCCCCGGCGAGTAAAATTAAATAAGAAAATTTCATGCCGGACGCTAATTTCTCAGTGGAACAGGTGTGGATAGAAGCTGGAGTAACGTGTGCTATTTGGCTGCTGTTTTATTTTACGGAGTTGCTTCGGCACTCACTCATGTTAAAGCAGTGCTAGAGATTGCAGAATAAGTGGCTTCCTATTCGCCGTCGTACTTATTTGTCCATGTGTTACTAGAAGTAGCCAATATTTATCTTTATATTTTCTAGATAGTGCTCATTTTGACGTTCCCATTAGTAGATTTTGTCTGGTCTGTGTTTCTAGGTAGATATGATGAAGTGTTTTATCTTCTTGAAACGAAGTGTCTTGTATCGGTTTTGTGTTTTTGGGATGAGGTCGTCTTTCAGTGTAAAAAATAAGCACTATTACATTTCTGAAATGTTGTGCCGAAACTGCACTATCAGTGTCAAAAATACTGATTATAAATATGAATAACATAAAAATCGACAGGGTATTTCTGTCTGTCAGTGGTAGCGACGATGTAGGTCTTAACGCATCAACGTTTCAGGTGTCTTAGAATGTTAAATTCGTTGTAAATATAGACGAGTTTCTATTTACATGATTTATAGGTTCATCCGAAATTAAAAAAAAAAAAAAAAAAAACAGTTTTACACCCCTAGACCGTGGTTCTGCGGGTGTTGTGCGTGAAAGCCTAACTCTCAGATGAGAAGGGACGCATAAAGTGGGCAGAGCCTCATCACATGTCCATACCTTTATAATCGTCGTTTTTCCACTTCTTCTATGATATACGTGGGAATTTTCATTCGCTTCCTGACTTTTTATTTGGGCATTTCTCTTGCCTCGAAATTCGACAACTTCTCAAAAAATCCATATGCATGGCTCCACATCTTCTTCTGTCTTGTTTTGTCATTTCCCAGGATTCAGCTCCACGTAAACAAATGTTTTATATTTTTGATTCATGTAAACTTTTTTGTCTCTTTCTTAGTTTATCTCACCGAAGGATGAAATTTAAGCCTGTTGATTCGTTGTCTACCTTGCCTTGTCTACCGGCTTATTTTCTGTCTTCTGGAACCCTGGTCAGAGGTGATAACTCTGAGATATTTATACTTTTGGCATACCTCAGTAGTATTTCCACCTAGTCGTTTGCAACCCATGTTACTTGACCGTTGCCCAAGAGTAAGCTCGACAGGTAATCCCCATAAATGTCTATGTGCATACGTTGCACTTTTTCATCCATCCCTTAAGATTTTTGTTCAGATAAACTTTAAAGAGAGTGAGTGCTATACAGCACGGTTTGTATTGCCTTTTGTTGGTCAAAGTGCGCGGGAGATTTCTTTACGTATTTTAATTCCTGTGTTTAATCCCATGTAAAATGTTACATTGGGTTTTTACGGAAGATACAGTTTTATCACAATTTTGATTTAATTACTTTCAACGCTAGCACTTACGAGAGGATTTACTTTTTGTAAGCGACAAATAAAGTAAAGGCGAACATTCACGGATACTCGAAATTTCAGGGAGAAATCTTCCTTGCTAGAAGTATTCGGAAAGTCTTCTGGCGAGAGGAATACCACCATCTAAATATCGCATGTTTAAAAATAAATCTTGCATAGATCAGTATTAGTGTTGTGTGGTTGACATTAATTGTAGTACACACTGACTTCGTATAAATCAGTTGTCTCACATTAAAACATAACAACAAGAGTCGTATATGAAATTCCGCTTGACTGTGCGAAAGCTTTATGGTTCTTTTTGGTGCTTACAGAGGCAAATGCTGACAGTATTCTAAATTAACATCAATCCTTAAAAAACAGCAATATGAAAACGAATATTTTATACCTTGTTTAGTCCATTGGTAATTATAATTCATCTGCTAGCCGGTTCCAATTAGTATTATCACGATACTAAGGGCTATAACAACCCCATTAGAAGTATCATCTGGGAGATAAGTCACTCGACTTCTCTTGATTCGATTTTGGTGAACACAGTTTAATAGTATCTATTATACAGAGACAACATTCGCCAAGTATGCACGGATTTGATCTGTATTAAATATAGAGAGCATTTAGAGGTTCCTTTCAGGTAATTTGCTTCATATCGTATCGCAGTAGAATTTGTTTTCGGTAACACTTAAAAGATACCACAGCTCGTACATTCTACGACATATAGTCGGAACTTTTGAAAGCATATAGAAATCAGAGAAAACATTACATTTATTATTCTGTAATCTGGACGTTTTTTGCGATATTAGCTTTTATTCTATTACGAATTTAGCGTGTTTATTTTCACATTCGCTTTTAACAGTTAAGGTACTGTTTGTCAAAACGAAAAATATGGTTGAACTTCAAGAGTATGAAGACATGTTGCAATACATGGAATTTTTCATTTTATATCTCGGTACAGCTGAGTTGCCTGGTAGTAGTATTTTCCTTTCCTTGTCTAATAAGATAGCGCCAGTTACTTTCCTTTCTCTTTTTTCAAGTAACATCCATATATCAGGTCGTTTATTCGTCTGGCTTATGTTGTGTTTACCGTTTTATATTTTCTTTCCCTTCTTCGTAAGTTCATTCCTCACATCTTGTGTTCGCAGCAGTGCTTAATGGTTCTAAAAACGCTTTTCTCTAAAAAAACATTTTCTACGACGCAGTGTGATTTACGTTTATTTACAATGATATTTTTCCTTTTTGTAATATTTCAATGCAATATTAATTTTCGACTACGTTACTACGTAAGACAGTGTTCATAAATACGACAACAGAGAACTGCAAAGAGCAATCTGTCACGTATTTCGATCAGAGGGCATGAAATAGTGTCTTACTCGACCTGTCGAAAATTCTCACTTACCGCGTTTAGTGCTTTTGTTTGCTGCTCACGCTGAAAAGTGGATATCGTTATAATTAACATGTAAGTTTATGACGGAGTTAGCATACATGATACTGACTAGCTTATAGACGCCATCATTGACCACAGACGGACCGTCAACCTTACAGCGATTGAAAACGAGAGCAAACGTGTAAATGAGACTTTTTTCAGAATAAAATTCGGTCGTCAGTTGCGCAGTTGGAATATTTATTTCACTTAGTAGGTTTCAACAGATTAATATGTCATCTTCCAAAGTCTACACAATTTAGGAAAATACAAATAATTATAACATGATTATACTTGTATGTAAAGTACAAGAAGCGTGTTACAAAAACTTACTCAATATTCACAAAACAGGCGTCAATACGTTCGTCAGTGAAGCATAGCGCAGTGACATATCGCAAAATATACGCAGTGTATGCGATTATTATACCCACAGATTGATAACTGAGAGTGAATTAAACTCACTTATGTACAGAGTTAACTTGGTGCGCTAACAGCAAGGAACTATGTAAAAGCATATAAAAAGTGTAACTAAGGCATATAAAAAGTTAGTTATACATTATATAAAAAGGTTCAACCGCGAACCAAGTGTAAAATTCTATACCAGCGTTTTCAAGATCTTTTAACTTAAACTTTATTTTTACCTTGATTGGCCTTTAAATATTTTGTCTAATGCATAATTTCGTTATCATATGTCTTAGTCATACTTTTTATATGCTATTACATACATGCTTCTTGCTGCTAGCGCACTAACCTGACACTGTACATAAATGTGATTAATTTAGTCTACGTTATCTATCTGTGGATACACCATGTGTATTACGCAATACGTCATGGCATTATGCTTCATTCACGAAGGTACTGACATCTGTTAAACAAATACTGTATTTTTTTAATACGGTTTTTGCACTTTACCTGCTTGTGTGGCCATGGTCTAATGCTTTATACTTTCCTAAATTTTGTAGACTTTAGAAGATGACATATTAATCTGTGAAACCGGTTAATTGAAGAATTCCAATTATTCTTCTGACAACTGTATTTTATTCTGAAAAAAAAATTATACCACAGTTGCTTATAAAATAACAGCCATGAATAAAATCGTAAAGCATCAATAATATTTAGAACCCTTACATTATAGAAAGGAGTGCTGAGTAAGAGGTTGTCAGCTGTTGGAAAGATTTCACTCTACAAGCAGTTTTCATAACAACTGTATTATCTATTGTTCTATTCATTTCATGGTATTCTGTCTTCAGGCACTTGCCGTAGTCACATGCTGTCAGTTTACATACAATTCATCTGAGTTGTAGGCTGCGTCATATTGAAGAAAAAAAAAGATATTTTCACCAGTAGTGGCATAGTCTTCGTCCTGGTGTACAATACTACTGCGGCGATGTAGCTCTAACTCTAATATACATACCCAGATGAAGACAGCTTTCAGTAGTGGTGGAAACGCTGGCTTATTTTTTGCGATATGATTCGAACGGCAACGCAGAAGAAGTTTATGAAAACTTACTGCAGCGGCCAAAGCCTACGAAGATACCTGCCTGGTGTAACTTGATTCCATCAAGCCTCTCTAGCAGTTCCCTTACGTTTGAGTTACATGATTGTGAAATCGATTGCACTATGAATTAACTGGACAATGAGGTATATAGCTGTTAGGCAAATTTGTTTACGCTGAGAAAACAGCAGTAAGCATGTTGTTAATCATTGGCTGTAATTAAATTTCTCACCTCCAAACTACTGCAACGTTCATCCATTTTGAATCTGCTTCCCGTATTCAGTCCTTGACCTTCCTTTACAGCTCGCCACCCCCCCCCTTACCCAACATGAATATTTCCCACCAGTATGACAGACGATATCTTGAAGACTCAGGCTGTGTTCTATTAACATATTCCACATTTTAGTCGAGTTATGCCATATATGTGATTCTTCTGTAAGATCACATTCCAGAAGCCTCTATCGACTTCTTGTCTAAAATGATTATCTTTCACGTTTAACTTCCTTAGAAACCTACACTCAGACTAATACCTTCAGAAAAGACTCCATAACACTCAAATTTATATTCGGTGTTAGCAAATTTGTTTCTTCCAGAAACGCTTTCTTTATTTTCGTCGGTATGCATTTTGTTTCCTCTACTTTGCCCATCACCAGTTATTTTTCTGCCCAGAAAGCAAAACACACTAGCTGCCTTTTGTGTCTCATTTCCTATCTAATCCCCTCAGCATCGACTGATTTCATGCGACTACACCCCGTCATACTTGTTTTACTTTTGTTTAATTTCTCTGATTTACACTATCCATTCGGTGTTACCGCTCTTCCTTTGACAGAACTACAACGTCATCAGCAAAGCTCAAAGTTTTTATTTCTTCTTCCTAAACTTTAATTCCATTTCCAAATTTCTCCTTGGTTTCCTTTACTGCTTGCTCAATGCAAAGATTAACATTGTGGACAGACTAAACCCTGTCTCATTCCCTTCTTTGCCACTGCTTCCATTTTGTGGCCTTCGCCTTTTATAACCGCTGTCTGATTTCTGTACAATTTTTAGATAGCCTTTTAATAACTTCAGAATTTCAAAGAGTGAATTCCAGTCAATACTGACAACATTTTTCGCCAAATCTACAATGCTATGAACTTTGGCTTGCCTTTCTTCAACGTACCTTGTAAGATACCTGTAAATCATAGAGTCAGTACTATCTTACATGTTCCTGTATCTACCTGGAGTACGAACTGATTTTCCCTGAGGTCGATTTCTACCAGTTTTTCCATTCTTGTCAGTATGACTTATTAAACTGATGGTACGTTAAACACATATCTCCTCCTACAAATTGACAGTTCGGTAATTTTAACACATGCCATTGCCTCGTTTCTTTGGAAGTGGAATTATTGCATTTTTCTTGTAGGCTGAGGGTATCTGTCTTATATATTTTGCACATCTGGTAGATACTACCAAGAAAATTTTTTTCACATAGGTAAGCTTTCATTGTCCTTCATGTCAACAGTCACGCTCTGACCTACCATGTTAGCCCTTTCGTCAGTGTTTTCATTATTATTAAGACGTTTAATTTTAATATGGATTTCTTTCGCCAGAAATCACGTTCCTAATTCAATAATGTATACATAAAAATGTCTGTATGAGCGAAGAAATGACCCCGAATGCCTTCACGCAGCGCGTCATGACCAGTGGATTCGTAGCGTTGCTTTGGGAATCGAGGCGTAGTCTGAAATGCGCTCGTTGAAACCGCGCTGGTGTCTATTGCTTTGACCTTGATACACTCAGGCCGGTGTCATGGGCGGGGACAGCTCCAATTCCTCACATCCTGTCCCTCCCTGTGGCCGCCACAGGGCCGTAGGCGCGACCGAGAAACGTGAAACGCAACCTTCTTTTTTTTTAAGAGGTGTCACGCGCAACCACCGAAATTGAAATCTGATTTACAGCATGTTGCAACTACTTAGTTGGATGGTCCTAAATTAACAGGAAAAGTATTGTCCGTACTGAAGTGCGATTGGCATACAAAAGAAAGGTAATAAGGTAGATTAGGGTTTGACATCTCGTCGACGACATGGTTAGTGGAGCACAAACTCGGTCTAGGAACAAGTAGGGAAAGAAGGCAAGCTAAGACGAGTCATCGAGGCCTTCACTTCGGAAATCTTGGTAAAACCTGGATATGGATAGCCCGGTTGGGATTTGAACTTCTACCTTTCAGAATGCTAATCCATTGTCTTACCGCTGCGCCATTTCGCTTGATGATTTTCATATAAATGTTCAGGAATATGTGGGGCCTAAATTTTCCTTTTTCTAGTATCTAATGATGAGCACATTTCTCTTCGTTTTATCCTAGTATCTCATCTGTTCTGGAAGTTTTTTTTCCTTTCTTCTGCACCCGTAAGGCAAAGCTCAGATCTTTTTAAAAAACTATTATTATCCATTCTTTGAAAGTGATTGTAAAATAGTAATTATTATTTTCTAATTATCTCTTGATGTTTCATTAACTTGATAATTTCTTGTGATGTCGTTATCATCTCAACCCCATTTTTTCTTCGTGGTAAAGAAAAATTTCGTGAGAAGTTTTCTCTCCTATTTTTCTTTTCATTTAAGATTTAACACTTGTCAAGTACCGCAGTTTCAGAGTGGATAATGCTTTGATAATACTTATTGATACAGCTTTTCTCTTGTATCTGTATGTGATGAGTCTTCGTGTTGATTTATTTTTGCATTTATTTCCTCGACAGCTTGCTGATTTTGTTCCGCCAGTTTAATAATCTTACATAGATACTTAAATAAGAACATCGGGAAATATTACCGAATGTGATGATTTTTAAGCCATGTGAGATTTCCTTCACATACTGAAAATGTTATTTCCGTAGTAGTTACATTTGTAACTGGCATCTGGCACCGCAGTGAAAAGTGTGCTCCGCGTTCCGAAGGGCATGTGGCAGCAGTTCCGTTTCTGCAACAAGAAAACCTGTTTACAGGACGAGGGGCTGCTTTGGAGGGTCCTGTCAAGACTTACCTGCCTATGAAAACGTATTCGGACATTACATTTTTGTTCTTTATTATTAAGAAGAATCTTTTAACTTCCTGTTCATTTATGTGATATTCGCATCGCACCCCTGCCGAACGATTCCGATTTACTAATTTTTCATTTTATTACTCGCGAGTAATGTGCTACTGCAATACGGTTTTCGGCACTTAACCAATTGCTTCGTTGCGTGAACAATTATATGGGTAGGCAAATGATGTTTTCTAATATCAGCGCATCCCATCTTTCTTTCATATCGTCTTTTCCAAGGGTAATGTGAACCCCGTCCTTCTCTGAGTCCATGAGATAACTACAACGCACTCCAAACGCCCTTTCCCGAATGAAAGATTCACCAACTTTCTTTCTGGCCAACTGAAACATGAGTCATCTAATTTCTGTATCCCAAGAGTCAGTTCCTTACACTAAACAGATGCCACATCTTTTTTCATGCAACATTCTCTGCAAAACCATCCTCATCCTAATTTCTTGGCTGCAATTAGTATGAGCCTCTATCATAACCATACCTTCGTAGTGTCATTAATTCATAAATTTTTATCTTATTAAAATATAATTTTTATTGCTTAACGCCTTTAGAACAATTCTGACGAGCATTAACTCGGCTGCTACCAGCCCGCCCCTAATGGAACCGTGTTCAAGGTACATTTGCAGACGTGTTTTTTATGATCTAGTGTTCTATTCATTGTATGTTGAGAACATGCTGATAATATATAAAGGGTGATCAAAAAGTTTCCGTTATAGGTCGTTGCTGCAGCGTATATGCAACCCAGTGCGACTCAGATGCAGGTATATAACCACCAACATATAGGCAGGGGATTAGTGTGATCTTCGATGGGAAACTTTCTGATCGGCCCCTACATAACGTTATCGACATATGATAAATAATTAACAGCAATGGACTGCAAAGTATTCACAAACATAAGTTAACGAAAAACTGAACTGAGACTTTGTTATGCACAAAGGGGATAAAAAATAACTTCGTACAAGTGTTCAACTACAAAGTTATAGTGATGCTAGCTGTTTTATTCCCACACGGATTGTTATTACGATATTTGATAAGTGAGCACAACGTGAAAATATAATTTACTGACTTCAGACAAACAGGTATGCAGCTACTTACCGAGCTTCATAAGGAATTAAGTGTTGTGGTCAACGTTCTTTTACATGCACACACTTGTAAACAAGCCAGCTGATGAAATCAAAATACTGTTGCACAAATAATTCAGGTCTCACTGCGAGTCACTGCACAAACATTTCACTGAACTTGAACAAACATTTTCGCTTGATGTAATTTCCATTACAAGCTTCATGTAACCCATTTGTCTGCCTGAAAAACTGATGCGCCTTCTTTTCGCACCGAAGGAAGTGCTGTGCTCAGAATGATTAACGTAGAGTATTACTCGTCACAGATTTATGTCATATTCGGTGTTTAGATGAAATGAGTATTGACTAACAGCGCTTATTTATAAATTTTGTAAGCTCTTTGTAGGCAGGATACGCTTGTGGTCTTCAACATATTCATATCGGCGACTGGTGCGTGTTGTTTGCTCATTGCGCCCTTACGTCCTAGTGCACCTGATCATTGTTTATTTACAATTTACTTACGCTTTATATCTGAAACCTATAAAACGCTATCGCAACATCATCTCCTATACAGAAGCTTCAGTTGTACGTAGTCAGTGAGTTGATCACAATACAAATTTGCTGCTCTCCCTCTTGTAAGGGCCGTTATAACGTCTTGAATTGATTGACAATCATTTCAGTTGTTGAGCTCTGTGTACTATTATATCACCTGAGCCTTTACTTACGAAAAATTCATTTTGAAAAAAATCTACATCTACATCTACATCTATACTCCGCGAGCCACCTTACGGTGTGTGGCGGAGGGTACTTATTGTACCACTATCTGATCCCCCCTTCCCTGTTCCATTCACGAATTGTGCGTGGGAAGAACGACTGCTTGTAAGTCTCCGTATTTGCTCTAATTTCTCGGATCTTTTCGTTGTGATCATTACGCGAGATATATGTGGGCGGTAGTAATATGTTGCCCATCTCTTCCCGGAATGTGCTCTCTCGTAATTTCGATAATAAACCTCTCCGTATTGCGTAACGCCTTTCTTGAAGTGTCCGCCACTGGAGCTTGTTCAGCATCTCCGTAACGCTCTCGCGCTGACTAAATGTCCCCATGACGAATCGCGCTGCTTTTCGCTGGATCATGTCTATCTCTTCTATTAATCCAACCTGGTAAGGGTCCTATACTGATGAGCAATACTCAAGAATCGGACGAACAAGCGTTTTGTAAGCTACTTCTTTCGTCGATGAGTCACATTTTCTTAGAATTCTTCCTATGAATCTCAACCTGGCGCCTGCTTTTCCCACTATTTGTTTTATGTGATCATTCCACTTCAGATCGCTCCGGATAGTAACTCCTAAGTATTTTACGGCCGTTACTGCTTCCAATGATTTACCACCTATGGCATAATCGTACTGGAATGGATTTCTGCCCCTATGTATGCGCATTATATTACATTTATCTACGTTTAGGGAAAGCTGCCAGCTGTCGCACCATGCATTAATCCTCTGCAGGTCCTCCTGGAGTACGTACGAGTCTTCTGATGTTGCTACTTTCTTGTAGACAACCGTGTCATCTGCAAATAGCCTCACGGAGCTACCGATGTTGTCAACTAAGTCATTTATGTATATTGTAAACAATAAAGGTCCTATCACGCTTCCCTGCGGTACTCCCGAAATTACCTCTACATCTGCAGATTTTGAACCGTTAAGAATGACATGTTGTGTTCTTTCTTCTAGGAAATCCTGAATCCAATCACAAACCTGGTCCGATATTCCGTAAGCTCGTATTTTTTTCACTAAACGTAAGTGCGGAACCGTATCAAATGCCTTCCTGAAGTCCAGGAATACGGCATCAATCTGCTCGCCAGTGTCTACGGCACTGTGAATTTCTTGGGCAAATAGGGCGAGCTGAGTTTCACATGATCTCTGTTTGCGGAATCCATGTTGGTTATGATGAAGGAGATTTGTATTATCTAAGAACGTCATAATACGAGAACACAAAACATGTTCCATTATTCTACAACAGATTGACGTAAGCGAAATAGGCCTATAATTATTCGTATCTGATTTATGACCCTTCTTGAAAATGGGAACGACCTGCGCTTTCTTCCAGTCGCTAGGTACTTTACGTTCTTCCAGCGATCTACGATAAATTGCTGATAGAAAGGGGGCAAGTTCTTTAGCATAATCACTGTAGAATCTTAAGGGTATCTCGTCTGGTCCGGATGCTTTTCCGCTACTAAGTGATAGCAGTTGTTTTTCAATTCCGATATCGTTTATTTCAATATTTCCCATTTTGGCGTCCGTGCGACGGCTGAAGTCAGGGACCGTGTTACGATTTTCCGCAGTGAAACAGTTTCGGAACACTGAATTCAGTATTTCTGCCTTTCTTCGGTCGTCCTCTGTTTCGGTGCCATCGTGGTCAACGAGTGACTGAATAGGGGATTTAGATCCGCTTACCGATTTTACATATGACCAAAACTTTTTAGGGTTCTTGTTTAGATTGTTGGCCAATGTTTTATGTTCGAATTCGTTGAATGCTTCTCTCATTGCTCTCTTTACGCTCTTTTTCGCTTCGTTCAGCTTTTCCTTATCAGCTATGATTCGATTACTCTTAAACCTATGATGAAGCTTTCTTTGTTTCCGTAGTACCTTTCGTACATGATTGTTATACCACGGTGGCTCTTTCCCCTCGCTTTGGACCTTAGTCGGTACGAACTTATCTAAGGCGTACTGGACGATGTTTCTGAATTTTTTCCATTTTTGTTCCACATCCTCTTCCTCAGAAATGAACGTTTGATGGTGGTCACTCAGATATTCTGCGATTTGTGCCCTATCACTCTTGTTAAGCAAATATAGTTTCCTTCCTTTCTTGGCATTTCTTATTACACTTGTAGTCATTGATGCAACCACTGACTTATGATCACTGATACCCTCTTCTACATTCACGGAGTCGAAAAGTTCCGGTCTATTTGTTGCTATGAGGTCTAAAACGTTAGCTTCACGAGTTGGTTCTCTAACTATCTGCTCGAAGTAATTCTCGGACAAGGCAGTCAGGATAATGTCACAAGAGTCTCTGTCCCTGGCTCCAGTTCTGATTGTGTGACTATCCCATTCTATACCTGGTAGATTGAAGTCTCCCCCTATTACAATAGTATGATCACGAAACTTCTTCACGACGTTCTGCAGGTTCTCTCTGAGGCGCTCAACTACTACGGTTGCTGATGCAGGTGGTCTATAGAAGCATCCGACTATCATATCTGACCCACCTTTGATACTTAACTTAACCCAGATTATTTCACATTCGCATTCGCTAATAACTTCACTGGATATTATTGAATTCTTTACTGCTATAAATACTCCTCCACCATTGGCGTTTATTCTATCCTTGCGGTATATATTCCATTCTGTGTCTAGGATTTCGTTACTGTTCACTTCCGGTTTTAACCAACTTTCCGTTCCTAATACTATATGCGCACTATTTCCTTCAATAAGAGATACTAATTCAGGAACCTTGCCCTGGATACTCCTGCAGTTTACCAATATTACGTTAACTTTTCCTGTTTTTGGTCTCTGAGGACGGACGTTCTTTATCAACGATGATAATGTCCTCTCTGGTAAGCCGTCAGGTATTTTATCGTTTCGCCCAAGGGGGGGGGGGGGTCCCTCTAACCTAAAAAACCCCCGTGTGCACGCCACACGTACTCTGCTACCCTAGTAGCTGCTTCCGGTGTGTAGTGCACGCCTGACCTGTCTAGGGGGGCCCTACAGTTCTCCACCCAATAACGGAGGTCGATGAATTTGCAACCATTATAGTCGCAGAGTCGTCTGAGCCTCTGGTTTAGACCCTCCACACGGCTCCAAACCAGAGGACCGCGATCGACTCTGGGCACTATGCTGCAGATATTAAGCTCAGCTTGCACTCCGCGTGCGATGCTGGTTGTCTTCACCAAATCAGCCAGCCGCCGGAAGGAACCAAGGATGGCCTCAGAACCCAAGCGGCAGGCGTCATTCGTTCCGACATGTGCTACTATCTGCAGCCGGTCACACCCAGTGCGTTCAATAGCTGCCGGAAGGGCCTCCTCCACATTACGGACGAGACCCCCCGGCAAGCACACCGAGTGCACACTGGCATTCTTCCCCGACCTACCCGCTATTTTCCTGAGGGGCTCCATAACCCGCCTAACGTTGGAGCTCCCTATAACTAATAGGCCCGCCCTCTGTGACTGTCGGGACCTTGCCGGAGAATCGGCCACTGGCCCAACAGGTGAGGCATCCTGTGGTGGCTCGGAAACGATGTCATCACCACTAGGAAGCACCCCGTACCTGTTGGAAAGGGGTAAGGCAGCTGCCACGCGGCCAGATCCCACCTTCGCCTTTCGGCCAGGCACGCGCGAGCCCACCACTATCCGCCATTCACCCTGGAGTGATGGCTGACCGGTAAGATGCTCACTGCCGGAAGACGCAGCGACATCAGGGGTTCCATGTGATTCCAAGGCCACCGAAGTAGGCATAGGTCTCACCACAGTTGCCCCAACGCCACTACGAGCCGACGCCTGCGCCTCGAGCTCGATGAGCCTAACAGACAAAGCCTCCACCTGCCCCCGAAGAGTGGCCAATTCTCCTTGCGTCCGCTCACAACAACCACAGTCCCTACACATGACTATGTTTACCCTACTCTATACGGTGACAAATTCCCAAGATAATCTTCTGATGAGCTGCTCTGATAATCAAGAAACACTCACTGAAATACGAGACGCGAAAACTACGCTAGGTTTTCCCAGAAAAACTATTTAAAAGCTAAGCGCAGCAAATAAGTACAAAAACGCTTTATACAAACAGTACTCGCTGCTGCTGGTGCTCTCGCTCTGGCTGTCACAAGACAACTGCTGATTCAAGTGACTAGTGGCTAACGGCCGCGAAACAAACAAAAGACGGTTTTAGGGCGCTTTCTGTTCTAAACGATCAAGAAAACACTAAGAAATCTAACACGAAAACTACATAAAGTTTTATCAAGAACTGTTAGTTACTATGCAGAGCAGATAAACACAAATAGAATCCCTTCCTTAGTGGAAGGTCGTAAACAAAATGCAAAATAAACGCTTTATACAAACAGTACTCGCTGCTGCTGGTGCTCTCGCTCTGGCTGTCACAAGACAACTGCGAAGACCTCTCTTTTCTCAAGTCATCGTTCAGTGTTTCGGCACTTTTTATGTTCCCGAATCTCTTCCCATGTCCAACCAATCTTTTTACCTCCACCTTATCTACTGCGCCCGAACGTCCTCCTTAGTCCCTGTGGCATATTATAATATTTTTCTGTCTCTTTAGCCCAACTGCTACTTGGAGTGCAACTTAAACTTTTCATGAACCTTCAGACTCTCTCCAGCTAATCTGTTCTTTCATCTGGCTGGCGTTTCGATAAGCTGTCTTCGTCTTCGTGTCCTATATGGTCTGTACAAATAATTTTTAGCTTTCTCTTGTGGCATTATGCTTAAAACATTTTCAGTTAATTTTCCCGTTTTCTGCCTATCCAAGTTTCATTTCACCCATGTTGTGGATTAAGCGTACAGTTAGATAAAAAGTTTAAAGTTTCTTAATGTTGATTCTGATATGTGTGTTTAACCGGTGAAGGATTTCTTCATCTGCGCCAGTTTGCAACGAAACGCTTTGTTGTTCCAGCATTTTAGAATTTATTTTATTTCCTACAAAGCAAAGTTGCTGTACTGCGTGATCTCAAATCGTGATTTCCTCGTTAGTCAGCTCTTTCTACTGCTTCACTTTGTGCATTGTCTGACCTCTTACTTCTCAACAAATTGTGGCACCACTTTTCAGAGGCTTACAGAATCTTCTTCTGCACCTACCATGCTATGCTTGAAATGAACATTTTTCCTTGTTATAGGAGAAAATTCGATGTTAATGATGCATTATTATTGTTGAAGATTATACATCTACCCCTAATCTGCTTCAGTTTTTTTTCCTTTTGTGTTATATCAGTATTAAAGAAGCGAAACGTGCAAAATATTGTAGCTTTTTCGAGGTAAAGTGTTCTGCATTTGGAAAGTGAGATTGTAGACAAGGACTAGTACTTTTCTGCTTGTCTTAAGTGTGACGATGTTCAGCATCCTTGATGCTCGTGTCACTTAATTATATGTATTAAATTATGTTTGGCTGTAAAACCGTTGTTAAGGATGATACTTTTTTCAAATATTACGTGAAGAGGTATGCAGCCCCATTCCTTGAAATGTTGCGTTGGGCTCCTTTGCAAGAGGGGCGACTCCAGTACTGACTCTAGAGCCGAATTATAAAGAGCAGTTCTTAAACACATTTGAAATCGGTATTTTATTCACTAAAATATTGAACAACAATTTTCTTTTCTTTTGAAAGCTATGAAATTCTTTTTATGACAGTGCACCACAGGTTGGCGAGCTTTTGGAACAACAGCTGAATGTACCGTAACGTCATCGTAGCTTTTCCCTCATATATTGAGAACAACGGAACAACGCTCCTCGTGGGTTCTCTGTATGAATACAAAGGAATTATTAGCAGGGATATTTTACTACTGAAGAGGCGCTGGATTTTATTTTAATCATTCTGAGATATCGTATTAGGTTCAAACTCTGTAGTTTGTTTCCTTCCCTTCTTGTACTGGCTTTAGTCCACTGTGGCACTTGCTTCAAATGAAAATTCTTACGTTGGTTGCTACCAATTATCGACGTTAGTTGAAACATTTTGGTATCGTTTGCTGTGCAACTTCTGAAGTAAGTGGTAGATATGACGTAAGTTCAGAGATAAATGTAATTTATTCCTGAAAGTAATGCAAGAGAGAAATATAATACAGAGTTTTACAAACAAAGATACTCGTACATTTCGTTGAGGGGTGTATTGCTTTGTCTGAAAGGCAAATAACGAGCGAGGATCACATATATCGATATATCACAAGACACTTTCTAGTGTATGGTGAAGGACCATTCGCATACCACTAACATTTTTCCAACTTTCCTGTTCCATTCGAGAATGGTTCACGGGAAAAAAAAGATTGTCCTTAAGCCTCCGTACGGGTTCGAATGTCTCCGGTTTTGCCGTCATGGTCATTCCGCGAGGTGCATTTTGCTGGACTGTTCTTGCAAAATGTGTTCTCTGAATTGCATCAGTTAATCCCTCCGTGATTCACAGCTCCTGTCTTGTGCTACTCGCTACTCCCGCTCACTAAGCGACTCTGTGAAGAAACTTGCCGCCTTTCTTTGGATCATCTCTAAGTCCTCTGTTAATCCTACCCGGTAATGGTCTCAAACAGACGAGCATTACTCAAGAACAGATCGTACGATTGTTTTATAGCCTACCTCTTTCACGGGAGAATTACGTTTCCTGAGGACTCTTCTAATGCATGTCAGGATAATATCTGTTGTTCTTACAACTAGTCATATGTTGTTGCAGTGCTTTGTGTGCAATGTTCCTTCGGAACTGCATGCCTGTCTGAAGGTATATGAACCGCGGCGACTGCAGTCGTTACGAAATACAAGCAATGCATTCGCAGTTGCGTCGTTCCTTCGTCATATGGAGATTTGGGTCTGGCCGTAAGTCGTACACGGATAGCCAAAGCCATTAAGGCGATTCCTCGCGTAAAGCGGGAAGTCTGGGTTCGAGTCCCGGTAGGGGACAAATTTTCATTGTCGTCATTTCCTTATACAGCTGACTGCTATTCTTATTCACAGTTCCCAATAAATTTAATTTAGTCATTTCCCTCTAAGGCGGTCGGAACGCATATTCAATATTTTTACTGTTTCGTTTCCAGTGATCAGTTACCAGTCGTGCCATCAATTACTAATGTGTCTCAACGCCTGTTCGGGGGCAATACGTTACTTTTGTAGAGTCTTAGTTGCCACTCCCTGCACCAAACTTCTGTCGTCTGTAGCGCCTCCTTCACTTCGCTTCAGTAGCCTGGGTTTGTGAAACCAATATATAGAAGACTATCAGTCGCAAAGTTCTGCACCGGAGCTTACGACTTTGTCGATCAGATCATTGAAATATATAGTGAATTTGATCGATAAATTTAAAGAACGCTATCACTTCAACAGTCTTTTGGTTTAAACCAGTCACCCCACGCCATAGTCTTTAGAGCATGGAAGTTTCATGTGTAAAACAGCTTCAAACGTCTGATTACTTTCGAGATGAGTTACTGTGTTAAATATTTGACCTGAAGCATGTAAAACCTTTATGGTTCAAATGGCTCTGAGAACGATGGTACTTAACTTCTGACGTCATCACTAGAACTACTTAAACCTAACTAACCTAAGGACATCACACACATCCATGCCCGAGTCAGGATTCGAACCTGCGACCGTAGCGAAAACCTTTATGGGTTGAAGGTGCAAAACCATAATTACCTTTAAAATTTGTTGGAAGTAGCTAAGTACTATCTTTATCAAACTCGGGACGATTAGATTCTGGGCACTTTGCGCTCATTTTTAAGTGGAATTAATTGTTGCATAAATGTCAGTGTTTGCGAAGTCACATTTCCTGAATTATGTAGCGTGTAATGACATAATTCACAAGCATATTCATTGCTATAACTGGATATTGTCTAAAAAGTGTTTACGAATGGAGTTAGTAGTAAAGAAATTATAAAGTAAAACGTCATTCCTGAGATGCAGTTTTATGCACGAACAGCGAAAATGTAGTAAGCAATAAACTGTTTTCTTTCCCTTATTTTGCGGTAGGTGTCAGCGAGAAAAAGTTTTGAAAGATGTAAAATTGTGCGTAAAGTTCGTTGACCGTCACTAACTGCTTAGAATTTCAAATTCTGGATGAATATAGTTAGGTAATTTGCACGCCGTGCGTTGTGCTGCTTCAACACAAACACACACTTTCTAACTAAACCTTTAACTAAGATTATCTTTCTTAATGAGAAGAGTGTGACAGAATTTTAATGCTTTAAATTCGATAAATAACTATACGAAATCTGAAAATCAAGTTTTTGTTGCCAATGGAAAGCGTTAAGCAACCATCTTGCAGTAGGACTGGCTGACCACGTTCAGTAATATAGACGAGCACTTAATTAATCACTACTTGCTAGTTTGGAGAGTGTGCTGATTCTCATAAACACAACTTTCAACACCTACAGCCCAACTGCAAATAGTTGTATATGCTTTATTTGCGGATCTTGTTCCAAGGTCGTATCCATCGACGACCATGCTATGGGTAACTGTGTATGGAATACGATTTTTGTTATACATTTAAGAGGATGATTTGTGTTCAGATACATTAGTGGACTCTAGAAAGAACACACGCTCGAAGCTAAGTAGTAGTGCTTGATAAATTACTCATTTAAACTAACAACCTGTTGGAAATGACATCGACCTTTAAAATTACATGCTCTTTAATACTCTTGGAGCACACCCGAAGTTACTTTAAGTTCCTTTTCTCTCTGTTATATAACTACGTCCTAAGTTTTATCTGCTAGGAAGTTCGCCGGCCGGGGTGGCCGAGCGGTTCGAGGCGCTACAGTCTGGAACCGCGCGACCGCTACGGTCGCAGGTTCGAATCCTGCCTCGGGCATAGATGTGTGTGATGTCCTTAGGTTAGTTGGGTTTAAGTAGTTCTAAGTTTTAGGGGACTGATGACCTCAGAAGTTAATGCCCATAGTGCTCAGAGCCATTTTTTTGCTAGGAAATCCTATCACACAGCTGTCCAATGTTCCCAAAGCTCGTATTATGTTCACTCGGTGACAGCTTGCTAACCGATGCTAGAGACTGCAAAGAAGTACTGCCGTAAGTAACATAATCACCATCACATTCAAAGATATGGAGTGCGTCCATCCTAATTGTTGTCAGCGACATTTTCTACGGTGTTTTGGCAGGCTTTACAGTTTCGTTTTAGCTATGGGTAGCTGGAGTTAGCACAAAAAAAAAACGCTGCTCCTCACGCCTTTCATGCGACACCCTGTGCCGACGGAAATCGTCGGTTCGCTTCCGTGACAAAACAAAATGATTTGTAGAGCGGAACTGTACGACCCCATTCGACAGAACGGTCCCAAGTGCAGCAGTGCTACTCAGTCGCTACTGGAGTACTGGTTGTTCTTCGTGTTTTAGTGTTCCTGTGAAGACATATCGATGAAACAAATATCATATTAGAGTAATCTGGGACGGCCCTATCGGATGGACATGTACAATGCTGTACAGCCGCGTGGGGTAGTCGCACGGTCTCTGGCGTCTTGTCACGGTTCTCGCGGCTCCCTCCGTCAGAGGTTCGAGTCCTCCATCGGGCATGGGTGTGTGTGTTGTCCTTAGCGTAAATTAGTTTAAGTTAGATTAAGTAGTCCGTAACCTTAGGGACCGATGACCTCAGCAGTTTGGTACCATAAGACGTTACTACCAGTTTCCAATTTTTACAATTTCATTTTAAAAATCATTTTGTTTGTAGACGTGATGAGCAGTATTTGATTGGGCTGAGTCCAGTAACGATATGGCAAATATCTATCGAAACATCAGAGAAAATGCACCTGACGACTTTTAGGAGGGGCACCAAATACAGTTAATGAATATTTTCTCGAAAAAAAAAAAAAAAACCGCTACTTTTTAGAACTGGTCATTTGGAACCTCTCGATTTTGAATATACTCTCTTCGCCGAGAGTTATCGAAGTTACCTTAATGTAGGTCCTTTTTATTCTTTTCTCCTCCTTTCAGCTGCCAGCTACTGAAACTGTACCATCACTCTGAGTTTGCTATGGTATCTTGGATAGTTATCGCAGGTAGGGATTTTATGTTTTTACTTTATAGCGAAGTAGACACACTGATTTCTCGGGATAAGTTAGAGCTGTGTGCTGGACGGGCGCTCTAACCTGGATCCGAACTTTTGTGGAGAGCGCGCCATCTGTTGTAGTGTCTGAACTCGACGTGTGAACCAGATCAGTACTCTCCAATTTTCCACTCGTCTCTCGCTCCCGGCAGATATGAAGCATGTTTATCATACGTAATGAATTTTCCTTTAGTCTGTAAAACAATATTGGGTGTGAGGAATTGTTGTCATCTTCCAGAGGACAGAGCTGTGAAAGCTTCAGTCTCCTTACATACAAAGTGTAACAAAAATGCACGGCACACATTGCAGGACACATTTCTCACTCGTAGACGAAGAAATTATGTTACATGAACATGGATCTGGAAATGCTTTTTTTTCCATGTTACATTCATTTTCTCCAGCTCGTTAATTATGGGAAACATACAAGGACAGAACGTTCGAATCAGGGGAACATGCACTCTCGATGATGTCTGGTGTTACGTCGTGCTCCGCCAGTGTTTTGTTTTGCATGTCCCTATTGCCATGCGACGTACGTCATTGCTTTACAGGGAGCATCAATATTGTTCTAGCGATCAGTGTGACCGTTGCAAGTTCGTAGAGTTAATCACACAGACTTGGCTCGTGCGATGGCACTGTACAAAAATGCAGAGGCCCATTTGATGTATGGATTAGCTGACGGCAATGTACCGGGAGAGATTCCCAGGATGAGGTTACCCGACAGGAAAACATTTCAAGCTTTGATAGTCGACTTAGAGAACATGAGGCATTGAAGACTGGGACTCGCGACGAGAACACCGTAACGGGAGGAGGCAGTTCTTCATGCAGTTGACATCAACAATGTTGCTATTTTATGTTCGATTTTCGTTCACGTCAGGAAACCCCCTCTGCTTGCACTTTTTGAGATATTCCTTCGTGTAGCACTGTTGTTTTCGGCCTAATCCCGCATTAATTTTCAGCAGTGTGGATTTTTTGATTTGAATATCGAACGTAAAATACCACCACTGATTATGTTTATTTCAATTAAACGAAACGCGTTTGGTGACAAAAATACGCGTTTTTGTAGCTTCATTGTAGTTTCATAGACGTTACCTTTAACAGTTATAAACAAGCTACGGACAATATAGTAACACAAATGGGGAATTTTATTTTCCATTTATTTATTGCCATGGAGAGCGTTAATCACCTTTCTCGTTTGAAATCTGCCCTTTATGTATAGTAACAGAACACAAAAGTATAAAAACTCGAAAAACTCCAAAAATATTTTTGTAACAGCTTATCGTGGTTTCTCGGCAACAGCCGTGCCGCAGTAGGTACACCGATTCCCGTCAGATCAGCGAAATTAAGCGCTGTCGGGCGTGGCCGGCATTTGGATGGGTGACCATCCGGCCCGCCATGCGCGTTGCAATTTTTCGGGGTGCACTCAGCCTCGTGATGTCAATTTGGGAGCTAATCGACCAAATAGTACCGGCTCCGGTCATATAAAACGGTCATAACAACGGGGAGAGTGGTGTGCCGACCACACGCCCCTCCTATCCGCATCTTCAGCTGAGGATGATACGGCAGTCGGATGGTGCCGATGGGCCACTTGTGACCTGAAGACGGAGTGCTTTATCATGATTTCTTTGTTAATCAATAGTGTCAGTGAGTTTAGAAGTAGAAATCTTTTTTCAGTTGCCACTTCTTTCATAACTTAACAGAACATTTAGAACAGCATTTCATCATGACGGCATCACTGGACAAATAAGAGGACAAAATATTTGCGGAGGGGATATGAAAGATGGTACACCATTACGACAAATGTTTCAGTCAAAATGCTGATTATGTTGAAACATAGTCTTGTGTGTAGTATCTGCACATATACTCATTCTAATACGCTTCGGTGCATCGAAGGCGGGAAAATAAAATTTTTCCTGTATTTTGTACAGTTCGTTACCATGAGGCTATTCCTGAGACGTGAAGATAGGTAAAACGCTGAAAACCAGTTACAGTGATATGTTGACAAAGTTTAAATGATTAAAATACTTCCTCAGAGATGTCACTTTTCCCATTGACCTCGTACACCCTACGTATCACTCTTATCTCCGCTAGGCTAAGACGACTAAATGACACTTCTTGTCTTAAATTTGTTTTCTGCAGTTTAAAGAGGATGAATTTAGCACAGCCGCTACAGCTTTACGTGTGACGTGTGCTTTTGTTCGGGGATACTGACTTCGACTGAATTTCGTCACAGATACAGGTAAGATACATGATCTTTCCGGATTCCTACATTCCTCTCCTTACAGTTATCCTACGACGCTGGAACATCAGAAGTGTGACGTAACCGAAGATACAGTAGTTAAAGTTATATCTTAAGTTTTTATAACTACAGACGTACCAGTAAAACTCCACCCCCGATTCTTTGGAGAGTGGAACTCCCATATGCGAAACATCTCCAAACGTCAAACATGTAAGCGATAAGAAGTTAAGGAAGGTTTTAAATTATGGTTAACATTTGTTGGAAGTCACTAAATGTTTTCATTATCAAACACTGAATCAGCATAGTCTGCGTTTTAATCAAAAGCTAGTTTTTCTGGCATCTCATTGTTTACCAACTGAGCTATTTGCCATACAACCATATACTTTTGTGATATATGGGCGCATGCATCACAGTTTAGGTGACTCAACACCAGAGTAGCAGGTGTAATATGTTTGTCGAAGAAAAAACGTCGCAAGTGGCGTGTACAGCGATCTCTAGCCAAACTGGATGTCGGGCTCCAACTATTAGCGCGCGTTGACCAAACAACCTCGTTATTTATTTCTTATCTAAGTACAACATGGCAACAACGAAGTGTCACTGGAAAGCGGAAGTAGCTTCTTTCAGAAACTGTGCTCTCGTGAATCTAATATATCGAATATTCCAGATCTCTGGAGAAGAACTAAATGAACGATTGAAGAGTATGCTATATCGATTCAAATGTAGAGTTTATCCTGAAACTTACAGATTTTAAAACTAAATCTGCCTTAATTTGACTTATGATTACTCAAAAGAATCGATCAGTTGGATACTATGTTAGACAAACATTGCTTGTAATTCGTAAAATGAAGTGTCTCAAACATTGCAAGCTATTCTTGATCAAAGTTAACAACATTTGTTCACACGTGCAACTACTGTTGACAAAAATTACGAAATTACTGCCACAGAAGTCTTTAAGAACACATATTAATATGTGCTAGGGCATCTAATTTTCGGTCAAACGCGAAGTACATCTCTATACACTTGATTTATAAAGTGATGCCTTGCATACCAGCACGAACATGCATGTAGGCACTGAGTATCATGGATACACGTACTGAAAAGGTGACAACATACTTCTCTCAAGACTACACTGAAATAAAATAATTTTTCCCTTGATCATCTTGCTCTCCACAGCTGATTCTTGTTAATACTGATAAAAATAACCACACCTGCATTAATGTACATTTATTATATAACGACCAGTCTCGTTCAGTGTTCATCGTCGGGTCACACTGTGTAAAGTCTTTACAACAAACCCTTGCACAATTGTGCTAATATCATGACAAGAAGTCTAATTGTCTGTAACGGTCCGTAAGACAATATCTTGAGCCATGACGCTGGCACAGTTCTGTGAGGATTTGTTATGAAAACTGTTGGCAGTGTCTGCTGAGGATGTTCATTGAACGAAACCGAATGTGGCATAATAAATGTGCAATAATACTGTTATAGTGGTTCAAATTAATTGTAAGATAAGCCTCACTTCTGGCTGTTATAAGTGTCTACCCTGTCAACAGAGAGACGTGTACTACGAAACAGATTTTCAGGGATAGTGTTGCAAGTACTTGCCAATTTCCTGCAAGACATACAAAGTGAACGCTCCTTCACAGTTACAATTTAATGATTTAGTACAGTTTTCTGTTACCATTTGCAAAAATTAAATCACAAGAAAGATTTCTTAGTTCTTAGAGTATGTGAAATAAAGAATTATTCTGATTATATGGTAGCCAAATGACGAAGTACTGAGTAAGGTGCTGATCTCTCCCATGCCTCAAATACCGTTACAGATCGTAACCAGAAATAAGTAAGAAATACTTAGTGACGTACATACCAATGGAATTTTTATGCGTAAACACATTAGCGCCAATTCAGATAGGAATCTGCAGGCAGGTTGAAGTTGTAGGCTGAGAGACCAAGTTTCTGCATCCGGATAGGACAGAGATCACTGGACGATTATAAGTCTAACACAAGCCACTAGAGAACCCTTAAATACAGAATTTTCGTGACCTCTTTGCTCTTAGAACCGCGACGGATAAGGATGTGGCCGGCCCCAGAACGTTGTCATAACCTGTGGAAGATGCAATGAAAATAAAATGTTCAGCTGAAGAATATTTGAGTCACGTGGTTTTGGCGTATCGACGAATAGGCAAGCGTTCTGATTCAGAAGTCATTCACGGATTTGCCTTGACAGATGCTGAGAGGTTCTCAACCGAAATGCCGAAAGAGGAAGTTACCGTGTCCTGAATACACTACTGAAAATACAAATATGCCGTATGTCAGCAAACTGAAAAAATTTTTGAACTTGTCAACCGCAATCATCAAGGAGTCCTGCGCATGCGAACCAGTTCTCATATTGGTTGTTTCTGCCGCCTCTCCTCTTACTAGCCGCTAGCACGTGTGGACACCGGGTAGACAATGATTTAAGTAGCCTCCTACGTCCACAGACGAGCCCCAGCCGAGCACAGGAACAAAAATATTGAATAATGTGGTTTGTTCTTCGAACTGCGCGTAGAGGTGCAGTCGTTAGCGCACTGGAATCGCATTCGGGACGACGACAGTTCAAATCCGCATCCGGCCATCCTGATTTGATTTTTCCGTGATTTGTTTAAATCGCTCCACGCAAACGCCGAGATGGTTTCTTTGAAAGGGTACGACCGATTTCCTTCCCTGTCCTCGGAACATTCCGAGCTTGTATTCCGTCTCTAATGACGTTGATGTCAATGAGACATTAAACCCTAATCTTCCTTCCTTTTTCTTCTTTCATACTTCTGAGCCTACTGTATGGCATGAAGATAATCACTCTATTAGGTACTACATTTGCATGCAAGCAACAAACAATCATTGCAACTATGATCTGAATTGAAGTGCACTTGAAATGTACATTATTTACGAGGATGGGAACTTTAATAGTGGCAACTATTTATTTACGCCTCATACAAAATAGATACGTGTTTCAAAGAGTTACTGATCTTCAAAGTTGTCACCAGCTTTGTGTATAATCTGTTGCCAGCGACGTGGAAGTCGTAGGATACGCTTAGCAGTGCCAGTCGTGTTGACAGTTGGAGCGGCGCGGTATATTGCCCGACTAATTTGTAGCAGTTCTGAAGCGAATGCCTTGAAGTGTTTTCTTCAGTTTAGAAATCGAGTTGAACTCACTAGGGCTTAAGTCAGGGGAGTGCAGTAGGTGGTATAGCACTTAGCAGCGCCATCAGTGAAACAAATCAGTAGCAGCCTGCAGTGTACGTGCTTGAGCATTGTCCTGCAAAATGATGGTCAGCAGAAAGTGTCATCACTTCTGTCTCTATGCTGTTCATTTTTGGAACACAACCTACGACCAGCTTAGAGACAGAAGTGATGACACTTTCTGCAGGGTCTGACCGCCATTTTGCAGGACAAAGTTGAAGCACGTACAGTGCAAGCTATTACTGATTTGTTTCACTGATGGAGCTGCTGAGTGCTATACCACCTATTGCACTCCTCTGACTTAGGCCCTCGTGAGTTCAGCTCAACTTCTCAACTGAAGGAAACACTTCGCAGCATTCGCTTCAGAACTGCTACAAATTCGTCGGGTAATAGACCGCTGCCGCTCTGTCAACACAGCTGGCACTGCTAAGAGTATCCTACGACTTCCACATCGCTGGCAACGGGTTATACACAATGCTGGTGACTACTTTGAAGGTCAGTAAAACTTTGAAACACGTATCTATTTTGTACGAGCTGTAAATAAATAGTTGCCACTATTAAAGTTCCAACCCTCGTATATGTTACACTTTTCTTTCGGTGTCTCTCCTGCCAATGATTTAGCATCTGCTCCAACTACTACAACGGTAGTAACCTTTAGACGTAGTTACCACAGTATGTAGCTCGTAACAAATGTAATTAGCAATGCTGAAGTAAAGTACACTGCTTGATTCAACGGACGTGGGTAGTTGTAACACATGGCGCTGCATATTTGTTGCTGTACTACGGAAATCGTACGTCTACGGCCGAGGATTCCTGTTTTGACTGGTACCATTATAGTGGCGTCTATAGGTCTCTGCAGTTTAGATAAAGCGCTGTGTTCTTTTCTGTTTGAGACACTTACAGTGCTAAACGAAAATGTGGTGGTAGATATCTTCTTTAACAAAAGCATTTCATTAAGAGAACCATACTATACTTTTGCATAAGTTGGGACGTCATGGAATTGTAGGTAAACTTGAACAGTGGATTATTTAATGTCTAAATATGCGTTTGGTCTGGGCGGACGTCACAACACATCCGTTCAAGTTGATCGTTGATTCCTTGACTCAGCCCTCTGACCGAACACGCTGAGCTACCGTGCCGTCTTTTATGATTGACACTCTGTCGCGCTGACCACTCAGCTACCGGGGGCGGACTACTTCACGTCTATAAAATAGGGAATTGAGGTGCTGTAAGTGGGGATTATGCAGGTCTCCATTCCGATTCCATTTTTTTAAATATACATCAAATACCTATCTCTAAAATAGCAAATGACTGAAAAAATTCTAATTGATGATGGCAGAAATGGCATTATGAAAAATGTGGAATATAGTGTAAATGGTTTAGCGAGTAGGGTCGTGGAGAGCACTAGATTGAGGATTATAGACAACGTTTTGACGCTTAACTGCAATAAAACACACAGTTCTTCACTCAGGGCTCTTGTATAAGTGAAATTTTACTGACACAAAGTGATCGAATAATCAGTGAATTCAAGCATTTTAAATTCTTAGAACTGAAGATAAGTTAAAATCTTTCCTGAAAGCTTCACATTCGGGATCTTGTGCAGAAATAAAATACTACTATACGATAAGAATAATTTTTAGTGAGAGTGAAATCGTATTAACTTACGTACTTTCCTTCTGTTGCGTTCTTTGGCATGATATTTTTGGGCTAGTCAGAACGATTTGCGATGTCAGTTCCAGTTCATCATGCAGGACATATTTCAAGAGTGTCGTATTTTCAAGTCTGGCATCCTCGTACCATCGGAATTTCCACCAGAAGTGAATTAGACAGACCAAAGGAAATAATATATCTGGATGCCTGCTCGGTAACTGGAAGTCTGTGTCTTCCGTGTCAGTTTCTTAATCAAGGCGTTAAACAGAACAGGCTATCGATTGCTTCGAGGGACTGAGCTACGTTTGTCAGAAAGAGTCCGACAATGACTGTTGGGAACAAGAAGCCACCAGTGCTCTCCAGGGCAAGGAGCTAGTTGAGGTGGTTCACCGTTGCCTTCATCCGTCTCGCATTGTGAATATGTTTATCGTGTGGATGGCGGTGATTAGTTCGTGCAGTGTAGTATTGTGTGTGTATTGTCATGAATGAGGGTGGAATGAAAATAAGGGGAAGGGTGAAACCAGGTGTGCTGCACGGCCTACTCCTCACGAATAGCACCCAGGGGCACAGAATAGCAAGCTTAACGTCTCCATCCGATCAACGAATCAAGTCCAAAAGCTTCACGTGCGCTCGTTCCACAACACAGTCCAAGGTTTGGGATTTAAAATATAGCACTGGCGCACGGTGTGGCAATCCTGAACTACACTACGCAGCCTTACCCCGCCCTCCCCCCCTCCCCCAATCAATTTTTCTCTACAATGAAACAATGCTAACGAAAATTCCTTGTCTACAGAGTTCTGTCTGGACTGCATTGGAGTGAAGTGACGTTATAATAGTGTTGCGTTAACCACATCAGCTACGAATCCTGTTCCTATAGCAATCAAGCAGTTTTAATAAAGTACGTGTGTGTAGGGAGGATGAAGTGCCGAGTCAGTTAGCTACATATTCCGTAAATCAATTGAACGATGCTGTTATCAGAACGAAACGAATCACTTTACATTATATATAGTGTGTTCATTAATGCTAACACTAATATATATTACTGGCTGCCAGTTTTTAAGCAGAAATTCGTGAATATAATTGAAGGAGTTCTTCAGGGGAAATGATTTTACATTAAACTCAAAACTTGCTTCACTATCTGTCAGACATTTAATGTTATTGGGCAAATGATAAAAAAACTTTCGTTTGAGCATATTGAACTCCTTTCTGAGCCACGGACAGCTTTAATAATGGTTATTAAAGGTAATTTTTTCCTGTTCTTCTCAAAATGTGATGGACTATTTATGACGGATTTCATTAGCGAATATACCTATTTCGACGGCGCAATTAAAATGCCTAGCTCCTTGTAGAGATACCTACATGACATCGGTAGGCGAATACCACGTGCTATTCTTATTGCTCGCTTTTGTGTAATCAATAATTTTTTTCTAAGTGATGAGTTGCCCGGTAATTATTCTGTAAGACGTTATTGAGTGGAAACGTGCAGGATACGTCAGGTAGTTGATACATTTGTTTCCAAGATTAGCAGTTATACGAAGACCAAAAGTAGGTGAACTTAATTGTTTGAGAAACTCAGTAATATGCTTTTTCAAGTTGTTTCTGGCATGGCCTGAATTATTCAGCACAATCTTTTGCATTATGTTTCTTAAGTAGGATTCAGACCAGCTGTGTGTAAAACCATCAACTCCATAAAATTTGTGTTTTTCCTAAGAGATTAATATGATCTACGCAATCAAACACCTTGGAATGATCACAAAAAATACCTGCTGGCGATATATTATTATTTAAGGCTTGTCCTGTTTGATGAATGAATGTATAAATCGCATTCTCAGTCAAGCAACTCTTCTGGAATCCAAACTGTGAGTGCCTGCAGGAACCAGAATTAAGAATGGTAATTGCGTCCTCATTCCTCAGTAGGAGTTGGAACCTCATATTTTATAGGACTATAATTAATAAATGGATGGCTGGATGACTTAAGTGGATAACTGTTAGAACACAAATCGGTAGAACAAAAAAAGTGCAAAACTCGGCAAAAACCGCATAGGAATTTCACTTTCTTATTCTAAATATCGTGGTTCACACCATAACATTTATACAGATATCTAATATGGTCGTGCTACTTGTTTCTAGTGACGCCATTTCATGTGGAATAATGCAAGACAAGCCTTTAACAACGAGAAAGAACCCGATAGTATTTCATTACAAGATTAGTGATGGACATTTTCAGCACGTCACATCCTCTACATATTGGTACTAACAAAAGATAATTCTTGTAAAATGGTGTTACAACTGACATGTTCATGGCTGGTTACGACCTATAGTCAGGGGTTTATTTGTGAATAAAAAAGTATTAGGCGTACGCTCACTACTCACATTTTTTCAATAATGAATCCGTAGCTCGACACGTTGGATCATCTTCTGCTAGGCCTATTGTGAAAATAATCAAGCTAATGTTGCCCTTGAGGTTAGCATGTTTCCGTGGTTTATTCTTGTTGATACTGTCCTTGACAAAACCACATGAAACAAATTAGGTGCCGAGGGATCCTGCTACATCGGCGTCCAGCTAATGTTTCCAGTACGAGATATGACCCGAACAGGAAACATTTCTTGAAGAAGTGTGATGGTTTGTAGAGCGGTATTGTAGGTTGCAACATCTTTCTGAAACCATAGTTCACTATTTTCCATATCGAATAGTGGTCTTAGAAAAGTGTAACGGTAACGTTCACCATTCACAGTGACAGTCATCCCTCCTGCATTTTCAAAAAAGAAAGGGCCAAACACAAAATGTAACATTATCCTAAACCACATTGTAACATGTTGTTCGTGGAGAGATCTTACGTGGATAATTTCTGGCTGGTTCGTGGTCCGAATGCTGCAATTCTGTTTACTGACAAAGGTACTGGGATCAAGATAAATTTCTTGTCGCAATTGGGTTGTTCTGCCAATAAGAGAAATTCATTTAAAAGTTTCAATTGTTTTGTCAAGTTACTGGGCACGATTTTTTTTGAAAATCTGAATTTTGTAGAAATATGTGATTGATATAGCTGTTAATATTCTTTGGGTATGCCATGTTCTTGAGGTCGATGACGAAGTGACTTTTGGGGACTGCTTGGCTTGAACCGCCGGCGTTGACAGTGACCGCTACGTTCCACGAGGATTTTCGACGTCCACATCAGAGGCTACCGGCAGTGTCAGAGAACTGATTGACGTGTCTTCTTATGACGTGTTTTGATGGTGCAGTACAAACCATAAATTTTGTTTATTGTACCCGTTGGGCTTGCACAACATTAAGTCCATGTCTGAAGTACGGTTCAACTATATCAGCCTATTGTTTATTACTACACCTGTTCATGGTTAATCTCCAAGGTCACAGCAACAACCTGCAACAGACGAAAAGTTTATAATTAATAAATTAAGCGCTTCATTTGAATTTCAAATGGGTACACTATTTTTGGGACACCCTATACAATCTATACAAGAAAACTTAGGGTTGGAGGTAAGTATAGGGCACCTCTAGAGAAAATTTCGTACAAGTGGCTAGTGCGACAATTCTACAATAGTGTTCCAGTATTTGGAGTTAGAATCACGTAGGGATGACAATAGACGCCAAATGAATTCAGAGACGCACTGGTAGGATCGTAACAGGATGGCTCAGCTCATATGACAGTGTAAGAGAAATTCTGTGGGAACTTACACCGAGGTGACAAAAGTCGCGGGAAAGTTACCAATATCACGATGGACCTCCTTTTGTCCAGCTTAGTGCAGCAACTTGACGTAGCATGGACTCAACAAGTCGTTGGAAGTCCCCTGCAGAAATATTGAGCAATGCTGCCTCTATAGTCGTCCATGATTGCGAGAATATTGCCAGTGCAGGATATCTTGCACGAACTGACCTCTCGATTATATCCCATAAATGATCAATGGTATTCATGTCGGGTGATCTGGGTGTCAAATTATTCGCGCGAACAGTACAGAATGTTCTCGAAATCAATCGCGCCTGTGGCCTGATGACATGGCGCATTGTCATCCATGAAAGTTTCATGAATGGGTGCAAATAGTCACCATGTAGACGAACTTCAACATTTCTGGTTAATGATGGGCTCAGCTGGACCAAATGACCCTCTCTGTTCCATGTAAACAGAGCGCACACTATTATGGAGCCACCATCAGCTTGCACAGTGCCTTATTGACGACTTGGGACCATGGCTTCGTGGGGTCGGCACTACACTCCAACTGAAATCGGGACTCGTCTGGTTAGACCATAGTCACGAGCCCAGGAGAGGCAGCAGGCAATGTTGTGCTGTTAGCAAAGGCACTCGCGTCGGTCGTCTGCTGCCATGGCTCATTAACATCAAATTTCTCTGCACTGTCCTAACGGATACGTTCCACACTGATGTTTTCTGTTATTTCACCCATCGGTGATTGCCTGTCACCACTGATAGATCTACGAAAACGCCACTGCTCTCGGTTGTTAAGTGAAGGCGTCGGCCACTGTATTGTCAGTGTTGAGGGGTAACGCCTGAAATTTGGTAGTTCGCACACTCTTGACGATGTGGATCTCGGAATACTAAATTCCTTAAAGATGTCCGAAATGGAATGTCCCATGCGTCTAGCTCCTACTACTATTCCGGACTGTTAATTCCCGTCGTGTGGCCACAGTCACATCGGAAACCTTTTCACGTGAATCACCTGAGTACAAATGACAACTCCGCCAATGCACTGCTCTTTTATACCTTGTGTATGCGATACTACCATCATCTGTATATGTGCTTATCCAATGGCTTTTGACACAACAGTGTAATTGAGAATACCTGGCAGAAAGACGTTTTAACTGCTGCATAAATATAGAGAACGTGCACGCGAAAAAGACACTGCAATGATTCTGCTGACGCCATCATACAGTATATGTCGTGTAGGGATCGTGAGTACAAGGTAACAGGGATTAGGGCGCGTGGAGATACATCTATTCATTTATTTATCGCTCGCTCCGTACCTGAATGGAATAGGGCGGGGGCATCGCTAATTTTGACGAGAGGTACCGTCCGCCGTACATTGTAGAGAGGTATGCGGAATACGTACTGGGCGTTTAGGAAAAGTGTCACATATTCCTGCAGGAGATAGTATTGATCAAGAAAAGTTCCCTTTGAATTAAAGGCCCGGAAACCAATATACGTTGAGATATGGGGCCAGTCTGTTCTCTTATCCCCATCTTTTACGTAGAAGTAGACACTGTAGGCAGTGCGCATGTGGTTACCTCGCATTCTGACACATCCTTCAGACCTTCTTTCCAGTGAGTCACTTACTCTTTTAGATACACCCGGCTCCATTCGGTCTACGTCATATGCATTGGTCACACACTCCCTTAACGTCTGCACGTGTTTGGTGAGCTGGGCGTAAACCATAGCCAAAAACCCGACGATTTCAGGTCCGGTGAACGGAAAGGCCATGCTGCCCTACCTCCTCTGCCCCTGAAACACTGCGATGAGAGACTGTGACAAGATCATTAAGAAAATGGAGCGGCGTCCGTTTTGCGTAAACCACACTCCTTCTGCAAGGGTAACGATTCTAGATCATTGGTAATTCATCGCGCGGTGGTACACAGCATCTGTTAATTTCTTTGGTAAACCACACTCCTTGTCGTTCTGCAAGAGTAACGATTCCAGATCATTGGGAATTCTTCGCGCCGTGGTACACAGCATCTGTTAATTTCTTTGGTACAATGTATGACCCTCTGAGTCTGTCAACGACAATTTCTTCCAGCGGAAAAATTGCTCCCATTGGAGCACAGAAACGGTGAATATACTCGTGTTTAAATGACTCCGATTGAAATGTAGGGTACCAGCTGCCTCATTCTACCGTCCTCAGCACCTTTAAATTTTTTTTCTGCTTCGATACAAGCATTTCTCCACTGGCTTCCTTGTTTTCCCTGCCATAGCAAGGCATGTCACTCATATGAACAGAACTTTGTGAGTCAGTAAAATTTTGATAGTTTACGTATGTCAAATTGAACTAACGCAAAATTAATTTTACAACTCGGACCAGATTTCACCTACTCCAAAATTTTGTGTTTCAGTACTATAAAATATGGTTCTCTCATAACAGAGACACTTTAGAATATATTTCCCCGTACTACGTCACTTTATAAACTACGTTTCCACCTCGCAACTGATTTAATGTGCGTATTTTAGTTGAACAAGTAGGGTAACTTTGAGCCTCTGTACTCAGAAATGGATAAGATATCCAGAAAATTTGTACTGTTTTTCGATATCGGTATCCTAGGAATGCACTTAAAAATTACAGCCATTTGTACTGTGCATAGCCGTCTTGGAATCCACAGCTCGGTTTTGGTACGAAAAAATGATAAAAAAATCTTTTTTTCGGGTTTGCTGAGGCACTAATGATGCCCATGAAATAACGGTGCCATCATAAGCCTCTTAATGAGCACAGTAGATCACATCAAATGCAAAAAGAACCAAATGATTTGCTCAGTTTGCCTAAGCGGGAGGAAGTTTGTAATGTTCATACGTTGACCGTGTATGTGGGAGAGTGACATTAGGACGATCCGTTTGTTGGGTTTACAAATGGCCCCTAGCCCAAGGGCTATAAGATAAGAAAATGTTCAAATGTGTGTGAAATCTTATGGGACTTAACTGCTAAGGTCATCAGTCCCTAATCTTACACACTACTTAACCTAAATTATCCTAAGGACAAACACACACACCTATGCCCGAGGGAGGACTCGAACCTCCGGCGGGACCAGCCGCTATAAAATGAGACCTTACTTTTCTGTCACCAATACAACCCAAGGTGTGAGCTAAGGAAAAATCCTGCTTTAATGCGCAGCGTATGCGTACCAATACTGATGGCTCAGCTCCATGACTGCTCGACGATTTGAAACTGATCATATGTATGTGTTGTGGTAGTTTACTCTGCCATCTCTAATGACGGCCTACACCAGCGAATGCTCACGAGCAAGACGGCCCATATCTCAACAGTCATTGGTTTCGATGTAAATAATTATAGGAACTTTTGATCTACCTATTGTAGAAATACTTGACCCATTTTGTAACATGCTGTATGTAAAAGTAGATTTTTCTACAGCAGACTCCGATTTGGTGAATGAATGGCTTGTTTCCCAAGAGGTTCTGGTACAGATTGGGGTATCACTTTCCCATTTCTCTCAGGATGGTGCTGCAGGAAGTGTGAGAAGCCGACGCACTGCAGCTGATGTGGGGAAACAAAGTCAAATCAGGTTTTGGCTTTGGGTGGGACTGCAGAGGCTCGGCGCCTGCAGGTCTGCCCTGGCTGTTCCGGCAGCGGCGGGGTCTAGGCGCTGTCACATCTCGCCTGCAAGAGCGCGGCCGCGTAGACAATGGAGAATAGGCGAACGAAACGGAACGGTCAGGCGTAAGAAAAGGTGCAGTGAGCGTGGCGCGCCCGTTGGCGGTCCCACGGCTGCAGTCACAATAGCGCACAATGCGGCCTGCACGCCAAGAGCTGCCTAATCACGCCGCCGCCGGACGCCATTTCTCTCGCGTCGCGGAGACAATGCCCCCAGCACAGCCGGCGCCGCCTCGCGGTTCGCCATCCTCGACCACACCACTTAATCGCAAGGCCTTATCTCAGTCATCGTCATTTCAGTTTTGAAACTGTAGCAGCAGCAGTTTTTGCAGAGTAATTACGGGAGTTCAGGTCCTCCTATTACGCAAACAATTATCACAGACAAGGATAACTTTGTCACATTTTTTGCTTTTGCCTGTTTTGTTACCTAATAACGCAAAAAAATTTTTGAAACCATCCTAAAATATTAGTCTTGATATCTAGTTTCGCAATACGTGGAGAGATGACAACTTATTTTGTATTTATGCAAAAAAAATGAGAAACACATTTAGCAAAGTTACCTGAGCAGTTTTGCCAGCTGTGTCAAAATCAGGAGAAATCCGCAAAAAATTACACAAAAAGTTAAATCATTGAAAACAATTTACACATTAGTATTAAACATCGTAATATGAAGATAGTTACAAATAAAACTAAGCAGAAAGGTACAAGCATCGGAGGTGAGGTGAGGGTATCATCTGGAGTGTCCCAGGGAAGTATGGTAGGTCCGCTGTTGTTTTC
Organism: Schistocerca piceifrons; assembly: GCF_021461385.2. Classification (NCBI taxonomy): domain Eukaryota; kingdom Metazoa; phylum Arthropoda; class Insecta; order Orthoptera; family Acrididae; genus Schistocerca; species Schistocerca piceifrons. The sequence goes on along the minus strand of NC_060144.1, from coordinate 370,549,641 downwards.
TATCTACATAAATGATCTTTTGGATGGGGTGGATAGCAATGTGCGGCTGTTTGCTGATGATGCTCTGGTGTATGGGAAGGTGTCGTCGTTGAGTGACTGTAGGAGGATACAAGATGACCTGGACAGGATTTGAGATTGGTGTAAAGAATGGCAGCTAACTCTAAATATAGATAAATTTAAATTAATGCAGATGAATACGAAAAAGAATCCCGTAATGTCTGAATACTCCATTAGTAGTGTAGTGCTTGACACAGTCACGTCGATTAAATCCAGAATGCGATTTTCACTCTGCAGCGGAGTGTGAGCTGATATGAAACTTCCTGGCAGATTAAAACTGTGTGCCCGACCGAGACTCGAACTCGGGACCTTTGCCTTTCGCGGGCAAGTGCTCTACCATATGAGCTACCGAAGCACGACTCGGTCCACACAGCTTTACTTCTGCCAGTATCTCGTCTCCTACCTTCCAAACTTTGCAGAAGCTCTCCTGCGAAACTTGCAGAACTAGCACTCCTGAAAGAAAGGATACTGGGGAGACATGGCTTAGCCACAGCCTGGGGGATGTTTCCAGAATGAGATTTTCACTCTGCAGCGGAGTGTGCGCTGATATGAAACTTCCTGGCAGATTAAAACTGTGTGCCCGACCGAGACTCGAACTCGGGACCTTTGCCTTTCGCGGGCAAGTGCTCTACCATCTGAGCTACCGAAGCACGACTCACGCCCGGTCCACACAGCTTTACTTCTGCCAGTATCTCGTCTCCTACCTTCCAAACTTTACAGAAGCTCTCCTGCGAAACTTGCAGAACTAGCACTCCTGAAAGAAAGGATACTGGGGAGACATGGCTTAGCCACAGCCTGGGGGATGTTTCCAGAATGCGATTTTCACTCTGCAGCGGAGTGTGAGCTGATATGAAACTTCCTGGCAGATTAAAACTGTGTGCCCGACCGAGACTCGAACTCGGGACCTTTGCCTTTCGCGGGCAAGTGCTCTACCATATGAGCTACCGAAGCACGACTCGGTCCACACAGCTTTACTTCTGCCAGTATCTCGTCTCCTACCTTCCAAACTTTGCAGAAGCTCTCCTGCGAAACTTGCAGAACTAGCACTCCTGAAAGAAAGGATACTGGGGAGACATGGCTTAGCCACAGCCTGGGGGATGTTTCCAGAATGAGATTTTCACTCTGCAGCGGAGTGTGCGCTGATATGAAACTTCCTGGCAGATTAAAACTGTGTGCCCGACCGAGACTCGAACTCGGGACCTTTGCCTTTCGCGGGCAAGTGCTCTACCATCTGAGCTACCGAAGCACGACTCACGCCCGGTCCAGACAGCTTTACTTCTGCCAGTATCTCGTCCCTTACCTTCCAAACTTTAATTATGCCAGGAAGTTTCATATCAGCGCACACTCTGCTGCAGAGTGAAAATCTCATTCTGGAAACATCCCCCAGGCTGTGGCTAAGCCATGTCTCCGCAGTATCCTTTCTTTCAGGAGTGCTAGTTCTGCAAGTTTCGCAGGAGAGCTTCTGTAAAGTTTGGAAGGTAGGAGACGAGATACTGGCAGAAGTAAAGCTGTGTGGACCGGGCGTGAGTCGTGCTTCGGTAGCTCAGATGGTAGAGCACTTGCCCGCGTAAGGCAAAGGTCCCGAGTTCGAGTCTCGGTCGGGCACACAGTTTTAATCTGTCAGGTAGTTTCACGTCGATTAAATATTTATACGTAACATTGCAGAGCGATATGAAGTGGGACAAGCATGTAATGGCAGTTGTGGGGAAGGCGGATAGTCGTCTTCGGTTCATTGGTAGAATTTTGGGAAGATGTGGTTCATCTATAAAGGAGACCGCTTATAAAACGCTAATACGACCGATTCTTGAGTACTGCTCGAGCATTTAGGATCCCTATCAGGTCGGATTGAGGGAGGACATAGAAGCAATTCAGAGGCGGGCTGCTAGATTTGTTACTGGTAGGTTTGATCATCACGCGAGAGTTACGGAAATGCTTCAAGAACTCGGGTGGGAGTCTCTGGCTGAAAGGAGGTATTCTTTTCGTGAATCGCTACTGAGGAAATTTAGAGAACCAGCAGTTGAGGCTGACTGCAGTACAATTTTACTGCCGCCAACTTATATTTCGCGGAAAGACCACAAAGATAAGATAAGATAGATTAGGGCTCGTACAGAGGCATATAGGCAGTCATTTTTCCCTCGTTCTGTTTGGGAGTGGAACAAGGAGAGAAGATGCTAGTTGTGGTACGAGGCCGGCCACGGTGGCCGAGCGCTTGTAGGCGCTTCAGTCTGGAACCGCGCAACTGCTACGGTCGAAGGTTCGAATCCTGCTTTGGGCATGGATGTGTGTGATGTCCTTAGGTTAGTTAGGTTTAAGTAGTTCTAAGTTCTAGGGGACTGATGACCTCAGATGTTAAGTCCCATAGTCCTCAGAGCCATTTGAACCATTTTGTGGTACGATGTACCCTCCGCCACTCACTGTATGGTGTATTGCAGAGTATGTATGTAGAGGTAGATGTAGAAGCAAAAATTCAAAATTTCAAAGTTATCATCACCAAAGATTTTGATTGTAAGTCCTATTAATTACGTTCGCAATGTCTTTTACAGTCATGGAAGCTTCATCTGACACGTCTGGAAAATAAAAACGGTTCCCTCTGTCTATTGTATGAAAATACACCTCGAACTCGTCGTCTCCGAAGAACTGAGTAAGTCTGCGAAGAAAATGCTTGACACTTTCTTTTGTGATGAATTTTACAACAAACAAACATTCCAAGCTCTAGATGTGCAACATCCTAGGTCACTGTGGCTTTCATTTCATTAATTTCACAAATGACTGAAGTACGATCGTCTTCACAGCAAAAACTTTTACATCTGCACGCTCCCGGTTTTGTTCTGATGAGCCTTGGCATTTTGACGGTCTGTACAGAGACCCAAAAATGCTCGGTTAAACACTTTGGTGAAGCAGCTGCATAACACGGTCACCAGAAATCCCTCTGACACCAGTAATCTTATTTTAGTTAATGAATCAAACGCCTTGTAAGATCACAGGACACTTACGTCTTCTTTTATTTGAGTTTTAGGTGTTGAATATATTGGTTGTGGACTGGGATTCGAATTCGGATCTTCCCATCCGCGGCATTTAATCCATTCTTGACGATGCAATCATTTCTTTGTTTGCTCAAGATTCCTAACTCCTCAAGGCCTCCAAGCAAGGTTCATACTTACATTATAATCCTCGTATAGGACAAAAGTTTTTATTATGTCTTTTCAAGCCAACTGTTGGTTCAAAAATGTTCAAATGTGTGTGAAATCTTATGGGACTTAACTGCTAAGGTCATTAGTCCCTAAGCGTACACACTACTTAACCTAAATTATCCTAAGGACAAACTCACACACTCATGCTGGAGGGAGGACTCGAACCTCCGCCGAGACCAGCCGCACAGTAACTGTTGATGGAAAAAAGGATTTTTTAACGACTTTCCATGCGTTAAAAGCAATAAAGGCATCTTTCGGTTTCGACTACCTGTGAAACACAGAACTTTCCGTGACACCATTTCAAGCTGAAACACGCCATTCCTAAGTACAAGTGAAAAAGCGTTCGATAGTTAACGTCTCTTTGTGTGTAGTGAACGACGATGTGTCCATGATTTGATTCTTGTCAGTGCTGAACTCTTTGTAACGTTATTTCTAGTTCAAACGTGTACACGTCTCACTACTAGTGAAAGAAACCGTATCTGAAGTCCACTTGTAGCTAGAAAACAACGGCGACAGCTACTAGGTTCGAATCTCAGGAGGGCAAAATAATTCGATTGTATCGTCATTTCAGTTTCAGACATCTCGCCATTCCTGAGAAAATTCGATGCTTGACATTTGATTCTGTTTAGTTAACGATGCGTTTTGGTGCTGGGTTCGAAGCCTCGCCCAACAGTAAACTTGATGTACGTTTGCAGACTTTCGTCGCCGTTGTCATTGAAGATAAAATCTTGTCAGTTATTGGACTGCGTCATGTTTCTTCTAAATCATCGACAATTCGAAACCTCTGCTGGGAGATCTTATGGTGTCCAATGTAGATTGAACTTTACGTCACATCACTTCAAGTTTTTTACTTATGATGAAACAATATTTAGTGAAGCCTTACAGCGGTCTTAAGGTAATTTATTAAATAAAATTTTTTCAATGTAAAAAAAAAACTTTTAATGCCTGAAGTGCAATTTTAGTTGTATAATGAAAACTGCGTCTAGGTATTATAAGATTTTTTTACATTCAATTTTTTTTATTTGAGAAAAATACGGTTTCTTAAATAAAAAAATTTTCGTGCTTGGTTAACAAGAACAATAATTGCCGGATAGAAGTCCTAGTTTAGTACGTTAATTTTCGTCTTGTACGAGGGGCGTTCAGTAAGTGATATAACACTTTTTCTGGGCTATTTAGGTCAAAAAATAATTTGTTGTTGAACGTGATGGAATTTTCCCGCCTCAGCCCCCGTAGTTTCATGAAGTTGCTGTAAATGGTGGCGCTATACGTTGCCTTCAAAATTGTATCTGTAACGGAGGTGCGTTATAGACAGAGAGCTGTCATTGACTTTCTTTTGGCTGAAAACCAGAACGTCGCAGACATTCATAGGAGCTTGCAGAATGTATACAGAGAGCTGGCAGTGAACAAAAGCATGGTGAGTCGTTGGGCGAGGCGTCTGTTATCATCGCAGCGAGGTCGCGCAGACCTTCCCGATCTCTCGCGTGCCGGCCGGCCGCACACAGTTGCGACTCTTGTAGTGTTGGAACGGGCGGACACTCTCATTCGAGGTGATCGGAGGGTCACACTCACACACCTCGCTGCACAACTGGACGTCCCTGCTGATAGGCTGACACAGTCGTCCACCAGTTGGGGTACTCAAAGGTGTGCGCCAGCTGGGTTCCTTGCCGCCTAACAGAAGACCATAAAGAGCAACGAAGGACCGTCTGTGCGGAATTGCCTGCACATTACGAGGCTGATCGTCAAAATTTTTTCTGGCACATTATCACAGGCGATGAAATATGCGTTCATCTCGTCGAACCGGAAACAAGACGACAATCCATGGAGTGGCGCCACAGCACCTCTTCTCCGAAGAAAAAGTTAAAAGCTACACCCTGATCCGCTACAGCCATTGGGACGGTGTTCTGGGGCTTTGAAGGGTTTATTCTCTTTGATGTCCTCCCTCATGGATCAACGATCAGACGCTGGCTCCGACGCTGACCATTAGAATGGTACCAAACGGGCATAAAAGTCATCCCAGTAAAGTGGCGTATGACCTTCGCATTGAATGGAGGTTATGTTGAAAAATAGGATTTCGTAACCAAAAGAGTGGAGTATGATGTGGAGTATTGCAATCCTGAATAAAACCAACCTGGTCTCAGAAACAAATATGTGTTGCATTACTTACTGAACTCCCCTCGTAATTTCGGGTTCAGATTTAGTAACTGATATAGTTAAAATCACGTCTATTTATACTAAGACCGCGGCGTCCGTGTCTCGGTTACGTACAACAGCTTTGCTTAGTTACAAAGCCTAAATGGGTGCTGGGTTTGAATCCAGTTCGACAGAAAAACAGCTCGTCATGCCCTTTAAAGTTTAAACACATGCACAGCTAGCTGCTCATGGATAACTTCGATTTTTAATGTTACTATGTGATAGCTAACAAGACCGATAGATGACTTTCGAACGGCACATAGATCCATGTCATATCATGAATACAGGGAAATTACTAATGGTAAGTTTTTGATGGTGACAATAGACCGCTTGACGCTGTTAATAATTGGTTAGTTCATTAACCACATTATACAAAACCACTTACCAAGTAAATGATGGTTAATAGGTATTTGCAAAAAATACTTGGAATTATCATAGAACTTTTATTCTTCAGGCATTCTCGAAAAATCTCTTATTCGCAAACGAATTCAGTTTTGAGTGGGGATTGCTGAACGATAAAGTGGTAGAGTTACGGGAATTTGTTGTCTCAGATGCTAGTCAGAATGGTAACATTTTAGAAACCTCACTCGTTGCAATAAATTAGAGTTTAGAAGCGTTGACTGTCTTGTCTCTAATAATCGGTTTCCTTTGTAGTATCGTGGTATTTCATTACATCAGGAGATACTGCCATACAGAGCATTGTTCTCTGATGGTCACTTGTGGTACCCATTTTGTATAGTCAAACGGCTGTACCCTGTGATACCCAGCGACCGTACCAAGTGATTAGAAGAGCTGCACGACAGTTACGCTATGTGGGCTGCAGGCAGATTAGGCAGAACGCAATTCAGCTTGTCCGGATACTTGCGAGCATGACAGTACATTGCCGGATATCGGAGGTCATTGATGTTTCATTTCACATATTTTATCAATAATATATTTGAGCTAAAATGTACCCTAATCTTTGCACAAACAATGCACAGCCCAGTCTTCAGCGAACGTTTCACCGTCATTTCTGCATGGAGAGCGATAGTTTTAAGCTCTTACATGTCACACGTTTCAAACGAATACAATGGTGCCTTCATGATACGTGTCTAGAAGATAGTAGTACATTTCAGATGCTCTAGACAGAATCGTGGAATTTCATCCTAACGCTTACGTGGCTAGGAAACGTATGATTAAAATATATCTTATCCACCGTAAAAGTATTGAGCTTTTTCCTAAATGAATAGCTGTCGTGAAACTTCAGCTCTTCCCTCAAATGTCTTGCATCGTTAAACCGCGCTCGTTCGATATTCTTATTACACCGAACTTTGATACAGGAACATCCCGAGACTTCAATGAAAAAAGAACTTTACCACATTTTTTCACTGGTTATGAGTGTACCTCCCGCTGAGGCACAACTTCAGTAGAGACTGAAAAGGAAATAATACTATTTTATCGGATTAGTCTGTCTACAGTCTTAGACCCTGTACGAATTGCTGGAGTAAGTTCGTTTACTTTTATTTGTACACTTACCGTGAGCACGGTATGAAGGTCGCCATACCCAACAATCCTATCAGTATTATTGACAATGTTGTTAACTAAATTCCCTGCCCAGTGTCGTGCGTACTTGGCATCTGCATTTATACGACCCTAATTGTAATTGTTCTTAAATACACAATATTTTATCCTTTGATGCCAACTTAATGCATTTTTATTGTTTTTTTTGTATTCAGTTAGTTTGCAGATACCTGTTACTCGTTAAGTCATTGGAACTCGTAGCCTTCATTGGAGGAATCTCAAATCAACCTTAAAACGTAACTTGTTTACATGAATGTGTACCCAAAGTTTCTCTCTTATTCAAACATAAACCTTCAGCTAGTGGAGTTAATAGCTAGTAATTGTGCAAATATAATTTTCAATTACGATTCAGTGGGGTAACGAATCACTGAGCAGATCTTGAACATCCATTAAGATGCTAGACAGAATAGTAGGGCCCATTTTGTAAATTGTTGAAACCCCATAACAATTGCTGAATGAACAGTCTTATACAGCATACACAATCGGTTTCAGAACTCTAAAAATTCCATCATCTGGTGTAATCTGTAGTAATGATAAAATTGTGTTACTATTGGAGGGGATCGTCAAGTTTAAAAACATGACAGATAAGGGATATATAGCTAAAATTTTTTAAAATAGGACAAGAAAGTGAACATAACGTTACTTACAAATGAAATCACTTAACCATCCGAACTCAACCTCACCCCAAAGTTATCATGGAACAGGAGTTCCGTTTCAAAAGAGTGAAAAAGGGGGGGCTCTAGAAAAATCCAAAAAAACATATCACGACCGGACACAGAAAGTCTACAGAAACATAGAACATGTAAGGTGCAATAAAGAAGGGAAGAGAAAATATATGTTGTGTGGAATTACTTACACAAATTCCATAAAAACTGTTCCCCCAAGCCATCCGACTGGAAACACCAACAGGAAAACTGTCTCATAATAAATACTTGCAAGCCATGAATATACGACCTATAACTCAGATACCGCGTGAAACAGATATGTGACTGGCGAACTGTTTAAACCGGAAAATAAGGAAGTAACAGCAGAAAGTAGATAGAACCATGAAAACATTAGGACGAAAGATAATCTGTACGTCCAAAAACAATGAAAAATATTACGTTACATACACATCTTAACTGCCTGAACTAAGTCATAATTAGCTAAAATATTTTGTGACACATGTCAGTGCGTTCATTAATAGTAGCAAGAGGATGGGAATGGAGACTTCTTAAGATTTTATTTTCTTCTAGGACATTAAGTATCTCTGCAGTATGTAAGACAGTTAAGTTATCGCTAACCTTCTGCAGCTGATGTTGATTTTTAGTCACATGCATTATCAAGGCTGACCTGGAACTGGCCAGATCTTTGTGGTTTTTCAATCTCGTACGGAAATTCCTACCTGTCTGTCCAACATAACTACTCTTACACATCCGGCTTGTACAGCACTCAACAATGGAGAGAAGTGAGACATACATTGTACAATTTGTTTTATTTCTTCTACACACAAAGCCAGTAATAGGCGTTTAATCTTCGGAAACAACACATCTTACGCAGCATATGGTGGTAATTTTGACAAGAAATGCTTAGCGTACTGTACAGCCTGTTTCGGTTGAAAATGTAGCGATGCCGAAGCACATTCTTAAAGCACAATACCAAGCTTTCGGAATATCCAACATGACGTTATATTTTGTTATTTTTAATGGTCATATTTCATTTTTTTAGGTTTGGATGTATTAGTGACATCTCAGCATCCCTTCGTGACTAATCACAAGCATCACTAATTCCTTTTTTTCCGAAAAGAAGAAGTTGCTGTTGATATAAGCATTAGATTCGTCGGTTTCAATAATTATGATATATCAAGCACGGTCATATTACATCACAGTAAAGATTACTTTAAAAATTGCGAGGAAGCATTGGATATCTGATCAAGGTGAAAGCTCAGCGTCAGTGGAATGTATCGTTTTCATTGAGCTATTTGGATCATGTTCATACGGCTCCACGTTTACAAACTGTGCAACATTATGCAACTGTTTTGTTGAGTATATTTTTTGTATTGTTGCATCAAACATCTTCTCTGCTAATGCGGAAGTGAGTCGCGTAAACTGGAAATGAAGTTACCGCTTGAATTCTATACCAGCAGTGACAAAAGCTTTTAAGACCCTTGAGAATATATTTTCATAGGCGTTATAGTAATACTTCTATGTTTCTAAAAAGGAAACGAAATGTTACTACATATGATGTATTATAGAACAGTTGTATATAAAAATGTATAGAACAGAACAGTCATAAAATTTGAACTAATTATTCTAACAACAATATAGATGGCTTGAGGAGCAGTGTGTTCACAGAGGTGTTACCTGTGGCTTATGGTTTCTGTCAATGAGTACGTGGCTTCTTGTAATGGTAAGCATTGTGTTCCTACTCAGTTTCTCTGACGCTAACTGCCTCTGAAAATGATTAAACGTTTCATTGTTGATACGTAGACTAAATACTGGCCTGACAGTACCTCTCACATCAGGAGATGAAGTGTCAGCAAGAAAGTACATCAGAAGTCAGCAAAAAGTAAACTTCATCTCCGAAAGCTTACACAAAACCTGTTACTACCCGTTTCTGATGATAATTTTCAACTATGTACCCAGAATAAAATATTGCGCTCAATCCATCAAAACCAATGAGGCAAGTTCACAGGAAGTTGTTTCTATGATTTTGAGGAGAGGGATTTCCGTTGCCATTTACATGGAACAGCAGTCCTTGTAGGCAGCAGGTCATACCAGTTAGGAGACTATTCTTCAGGGGTGCGGGAGCGAGACGCAGTTTCACCCGGAATATCCCGTTCTACCCTCTAGGCGCCTTGGCAGTTGACAACCCCCAACACACGACCCAAGGGCGGCGCGAAATGATACACGTGCCCCAATATTCTCTCATCCGAATTATGGAGGAACAGTTCTGCTGCAAGCTAAAAAAAAAAAAAAAATACTCCAACGAACGTACGTGGTATCAGCTGTCCAAATAAGAAACTTATTTTCAGAAACTGTGACGGAAAAAAAATCGCAACACCAAGGAGTTGTGCGACATCAACGAATGATGGTAGAAGTGTTTCTGCATCTGGAAGATGATGTCTGTTAAAATTTCGAGCCAGTCGCATAAAGGTGGCACTATTAGCGCCACTATGACGATGCAAATCACATGTGCTTTAAATATAAGCTGCAAGGGTCGTGAGCTTTGGGACTGGATGTGGTGTGTTGATGTTAGACGGCAAAGACGCTATTGCCAACTCCTCACTGAGTTTGAGCGAAGTTTTGTAGTAGGGGTAGACGAATCTGGATGTTCCTTCTGTGATATTACATAAAGGCTTGGCAGGAATGCAGCCACTGTACATGATTGCTGGCAGCAGTGCTCACGAGAACGTACGCTCCCAAGAAAACGGGGAATCGGATGGCTTCGTGGCAGTACTGAGACGGAAGGTCATCGTGTTAGGTGTATGGCTCTGGCGCATAGTACTGCATATGCAACATCAGTGTGATCTGCAGTTGGCACAAGGAACTGTTGCAAATCGGTTACTTCTAGGACAGCTTCGAGCCAGGCGCCCTGTAGCGCGCATTCCGCTAACCCCAAACCACCGCCGTGTGCGACTTTTCAGTGGTATCAAGCGAAGGCTCATTGGAGGGGGGGAGTCGTGGAGCTCTGTTGTGTTTCCTGATGAAAGCCGTTTCTGCCTCGGTGCCAGCGATGGCCATATGTTGGTTAGGAACAGGCAAGGTGAGTGCCTGGAACGAACCTGTGTGCAACCTAGACACACTGCACCGACAACTGGCTTTACGGTTTGGAGTGCGATTTCAAATGACAACAGGAGCACTTCCGTGGCCATCCCACGCACGCTGACTGCAAATTTGCACGTCACGTTGGCGATTTGACCTGTTGTGCTGCCGTTAATGAATGGCACTCCAGGTGATGTTTTCCAGCATGATAACGCTCTCCCACTTACCGCTCTTGTCATCTAACATGCTCTACATAGTGTCGATATGTTTCCTTAGCCTGCTCGATCACTACATCTGTATCCAGTCTAACACGTATGGAACATCATCGGATGACACTTCAGCATCAATCACAACCAGCATTAACCGTGCCGGTATTGCCTGACCGAGTGCAGCAGGCCTGGAACACCTTCCCACAAACTGATATCCGGCACCTGTGCAATACAATGCATTCATGTTTGCACGCTTATATTCAACATTCTTGTTGCTGCACCGGTTATTAATGTACCAGCATTTGTCATTTGCAATTCTTATCTCGCGCTTATATTCACCTGTGGTCTTGCAATGTTAATCACTTACATACACAATCACTTACATACACAAATTTCTTCCCGAAATTCCATTACTCTATATTAATTATTTTCGAAATTGTGATTTTTTCCGTCAATATATGTTACCAATAATTTTATGTAATCTGCTGGCCATTAAGATGCAACACCATGAGGTGACGGCTCTGTTTGCTAAATACCCCAAAACCACCTACAAATTTAATAATACGTTTATTTTTTCTACATCGTATACGCAAATTAAATAAATAATCGTTATTTTCTATCCTTCCTGGCGCTGAAACTTCATTGGCCTATTTGGTACATCACTCTGCAGATTATGTCAGGCTGCTGAATATTAAAGAGAGTGGTCTTAGAATTTCTCAACTGATGCCTATTTGAGCCCTTGAGAACGGTGAAGGACCACTCGAACTATGCACCCTTTCTTCCGTACTATAAGTCGGTTTCTCTTTTTGACACTGTCTGTTTACACCACTACTTTTTATTTCTCCGACATTACACTTAACTATTCTGTGAGTAGCGTTAGGCTTTTCCGAAATTTTGAATCTGCCAGTATCACTCGCGTAATTTGAGCCATGAAATCACCAAAACGGTGACCGTAGACCACTTACGAAATCCAACAACCGTACTGTATGCGCCATAATAAGAATTGTAGTTGTTTTCGCGATTTTGCATTCGTGGGCTTCATCAGTTCACATCCCATCCCTCACCTCATAAACTAAGCTAGACCTCAGATACTGTACAGATCAGCCTGTCACAACAACTCACATTCCAGAAAACAATACAGAAACATTTCCAGCCGTCTGTTCTCTGTCTGCCCAGTTATGAAATCACACGCCAGAGCATCATTACGTAACAGATCCAAACCGGTTGCTCTACCTCCATTTCTGATTCAGTTACTTTACATCCCTCTCTCATCCAATCTTACGTATCCATTTTGTATTTTGTGTTGATTTCATTTATAGACGACTCTGAAACCTGATGTTCCCTGCGCTACATTTTCTTCTTTCGTCGGTAAGTTAAATGCTCGTTGAGAGATGCTCTTGTGTTTCTACGTTGTCAGCACATGGACGCATCTCGATTTTAACCCTTGCTTGCATGAGTGTTTGGACTAGCAAAGTGCATTTGGGAGGTCTGTCAGACCCCTACCTTCAAATTAATGCTCAATGATATTAAAGGAAATACTGTATTGTAAAATTTTGAAGGTTTTGGTGACACAGAATGGATAAGAAGGTATTTATTATTATATTGTGACCTTTGTTTTAGTATAATGTGAAATATAAAATTATAAACTATGGCATAACTTTCGAGAGTTGAATAAATACCCGTCAAATTTGCTGATCCACACCAGAACATTCGCTCATCAGATGTAATACTCTTCACAAATAATTTCAGCATGTTCTTTGAATACATTTTTCGTGCATTTTCAGCATGAGTGACGATTTTTCTATCTTATCGCTGTGAGCACATAACCATCATCCTGTTGCAGCAATCTTCGTCTATTGGCTAGAAATTTCACAACATGCTGTGGCTTGTAGAAAATCATTTGGGAAGTGTGGCTTGTTGATTCTTCTCCCCATACGGGAAAAGCTCTTTTTTTTATCAGATCTGCCTTCCACGTAGCTGGGATGTTACTGTGAAAATAAGAGCAAGGTATTTATTAGTACTGTATCCTATACGTTTGTCGATAAAATAAAATGGCATCTTCTTGACTGCCTCTTCAAGTGTATGTACGTGCCTTCTGGTCAAAGAGTTAGCTCCTTATGTAAATTCATTACAGAATAATGTTATTTTTACGTCTGTCACCTACGGTGGGGCTGTTTTGCAGAGACTTAGCAACATCACACATATGTTCTCTTTGGCCACGCAATGTACAGCTGTCAAATTGTCTTTCAGACGAAAATAATGATTATAAAAGTCTGCAGGTCTGGGAAGCCTTCATTTCGAGTGGATTTTCCTTTTTGTTTAGTTACACTATGTCTTACCGGAGAAGGTGACGTTTTCATGACACTGTGTACTCGTATTCTGCTCTTTGTTTGCAGTGATTGACTCGACTGAGTTCGATTAGGACCGATAAAGAAATCAGCAATTCCGTGGTCTGTCACATAAATCTTCACTACTCACTTCACTAGAAGTTGTGGGTTCATTATCCTGATTACCATCATTGAATGAATCTCTGCTGTGTTCTTGATCAAAGAGAGCTTGATGTTAAACCATTCAGTAATAATTGATTTTGATCACTTGTCTTTTCAGACGTTCTTCCGTCTTTACAGAAGTATGGGATGTAGGTATGGGATAACAGTATCTCAAATACTTATTCTGTTTATGATGAAAAACGTATGTTCAGCTGAAAGTGTTTTCACATTGAGAAATGCATTTACCTTCAATTGAGTACTAGGATGTAACTTTTACAGTGCTTCTGATCTCTCAACAAAGAGTATAATTGTGCCAAACTGATTACTATTATCAGTATCTAGCTACTTTAACACGTCATTCTGGTAAAATATACATTGGAGAGCCAAAGAAACTGGCATACCTGCTTTATAACGTGTAGGACCCCCGCGAGCACGCGGAAGTGCCGCGACGTGACATGGCATGGACTCGAACAATGTCTGAAGTAGTGCTGGAGGGAACTGACACCATGAATCCTGCATGGCTGTCCATAAATCCATAAGAGTACGAGGGGGTGGAGATGTCTTCTAAACAGCACGTTGCAAGGCATTCCAGATATGCTCAATAATGTTCATGTCTGGGGAGTTTGGTGGCCAACGGAAGTGTTTAAACTCAGAAGAGTGTTCCTGGAGCCACTTAGAGCAATTCTGGACGTGTGGGGTGTCGCGTTGGAATTGCCCAAGCCCATCGGAATGCAGAATGGACATGAATGGATGCAGGTGATCAGACAGGATGCTTACGTACGCGTCACCTCTCAGTGTCGTATCTAGAGTTACCTGGAGTCCCGTATCACACCAACTGCACACGTCCCACACCATTACAGAGCCTCCACCAGCTTGAACAGTCCCGTGCTGACAAGCAGCGTCCATTGATTTATGAGGTTGTCTCCATACCTGTACATGTCCCTGCGCTCGATACAGTTTGAAATGAGACTCGTCCAACCAGGCAACATGTTCCCAGTCATCAACAGTCAAATGTCGGTGTTGACAGACTCAGGCGAGGCGCAAAGCTTTTTCTCGTGTAGTAATCAAGGGTAGACGAGTGGGCCTTCGGCTCCGAAAGCCCATAACTATGATGTTCCGTTGAATGGTTCCCACGCTGACACTTGTTGATGGCCCAGCACTGAAATCTGCAGCAATTTGCGAAGGGGTTGAACGTTCCCTTCAGTCGTCGTTGGTCCCGTTCTTGCAGGATAATTTTCCAATCGTAGGGGAGCCGGAGATTTGATGTTTTACCCGATTCCTGATATTAACAGTACACTCATGAAATGGTCATACGGGAAAATCCCAACTTCATCGCTACCTCGGAGATGATGCGTTCAAATTCACTTAAATCTTGATAACCTGCTATTGTAGCAGCAGCACAGTGCTCTAGACACTTGTTGTCATATATAGGTGTAGCCGACCGCAGCGCCCTATTCTGTTTACATACTCTATGTGATCAAAAGTATCCGGACACCCCCAAAAAAACAAACGCTTTTCATACTAGGTGCATTGTGCTGTCATCTACTGCCAGGTGCTCCATATCAGCGACCTAAGTAGACATTAGACATCGTGAGAGAGCAGAATGGGGCTTTCCTCGGAACACACGAACTTCGAACGGGGTCAGGTGATTGGGTGTCACTTCTGTCATAGGTCTGTACTCGAAATTTCCACACTCCTAAACATCCCTAGGTCCACTGTTTCCGAAGTGATAGTGAAGTGGAAACATGAAGGGACACGTACAGCTCAAAAGTGTACAGGCCGACCTCGTCTGTTGACCGACAGAGACCGCCGTTACTTGAATAGTGTGTAATAGGCAGACATCTATCCAGACCATCACACAGGAATTCCAAACTGCGTGAGGATCCACTGCAAGTAATATGACAGCTAGGCGAGAGGTGAGAAAACTTGGAATTAATGGTCGAGAGGCTGCTCATAAGCCACACGTCCCGCCGGTAAGTGCCAAACGACGCCTCGCTTGGAGTAAGGAGAATAAGCATTGGATGACTGAACAGTGGAGAAACGTTGTAAGGAATGACGAATCACGGCACATAATGTGGCGGTCCGATGGCAAGGTGTGGGTATGGCGAATACTCGGTGAACGTCATCTGTCAGCATGAGTAGTGCCAACAGTAAAATCTGGAGGCGGTGGCGTAATGGTGAGGTCATGTTTTTCATGGAGGGGGCTTGCACTCCTTGTTGTTTTGCTTGGCACTGTGACAGCTCAGGCCTACAATGATGTTTTGAGTACCTTCTTGCTTCCCACTGTTGAAGAACAATTCGGGGATGGCGATTGCATCTTTCAATACTATCGAACGCCTGTTCATAATGCACGGCCTGTGGCGAACTAGTTACACGACAATAACATTCCTTTAATGGACTGTCCTGCACCGAGTCCTGACGTGAATCCTATAGAACACCCTTGGGGTGCAAGAATGGAAGCTGTCATCAAGGCGCATGGTGAGCCAACAACATATTGAATTGAAACTTCCTGGCAAATTAAAACTTTGTGCCGGACCGCGTCTCGAACTCGGGACCTTTGCCTTTCGCGGGCAAGTGCTCTACCATCTGAGCTACCCAAGTACGACTCACGACCCGTCCTCACAGATTAAATTCCGCCAGAACCTCGTCTCCTACCTTCCAAAGTTCACAGAAGCTCTCCTTCATACCTTTCAGAACTAGAACTCCTGGAAGAAAGGATATTGCGGAGACATAGCTTAGCCACAGCCTAGGGGATGTCATTCTGGAAACATACTGAATTCCAGCATTACCGTTGGAGGGCGCCACGAACTTGTAAGTCATTTTCAGCCAGGTGTCAGGATTCTTTTGATCACATAGTGTATCTCTGTATTTAAATACGCATACCTTTACCAGTTTCTTTGGCGCTTCAGTGTAAATAAAGTATCGGAAGGGCAGCTGGGTCGCTACAGATTTTAAAAGACTCCTCTCATGCATTCCACGAGTGGAACTGCAAAATTCATAAAATAAAGTTATTAGTATGACTTGCACCAGTGTTCCTTCTGAAGAAAGTCAGTTGTATTTTCAAGGATTATACAGGACATTAATCAAAATAAATCAATTTTAAGACAATGTTTCGAGAAAATGAAAGGTTGCCGGGCCTAAAAGACCCGTGTATACAGCGGAGGCTTAATGAATCATCGGGAGACCGCTACGTTGGCCTAGGAGTCTACGAAGTCCTGACCCTTCGCCGAGGCTTTATGCAGCCCTCCTGCAGCTTTTACGGGTATTTTTCTGCGGCCGGTCTGCCACTGGCCCGCGTCGCTGCCGGTGACGTCGGCAACCGCAGCCGGCAGCTCCGCACGCCTGACGACCGAGCGGGGGATTTCCGGCGAGTGTTATGCTAATTGCGAGCCATCCTCCTCTCTCCCTGCCTCACACACACGCACACAGCTACACACACTCACATACACGTACGCACCCACACACACGGCACAAGGACGCCCACGTCACGGCCGGCCGAGCGGCAAAACAGGCAATGCAACAGCACGGGCTGTCCTTGCGTCCCCTCCCAGCACCAAAGCTGCCACTGCACGCGTCCACCTTCCGTGCTGCCTAAAACACTGCAAGGCTGCGTCTCAGTAACGCAGACGTTACCGTGTCTTTTAGTCTGCCTTTGTCTTTCCCGTCTATATGCACCTATTGAGCAAGCAGTAAAGGAAATAAAAGAAAAATTCGGAGTAGATATTAAAATCCATGGAGAAGAAATAAAAACTTTGAGGTTCGCCGATGACATTGTAATTCTGTCAGAGACAGTAAAGGACTTAGAAGAGCAGTTGAACGAAATGGTTAGTGTCTTGAAAGGAGGATATAAGATGAACATCAACAAAAGCAAAACGAGGATAATGGAATGTAGTCGAATTAAGTCGGGTGATGCTGAAGGAATTAGACTAAGAAATAAGACACTTATAGTAGTAAAGGAGTTTTTCTATTCGCCGGCCGCAGTGGCCGTGCGGTTCTAGTCGCTACATCTGGAGCCGCGCGTCCGCTACGGTCGCAGGCTCGAATCCTGCCTCGGGCATGGATGTGTGTAATGTCTATAGGTTAGTTAGGTTTAAGTAGTTCTAAGTTCTAGGGGACTGATGACCTCAGCAGTTAAGTCCCAGAGTGCTCAGAGCCATTTGAACCAGTTTTGCTATTTGGGGAGCAAAATAACTGACGATGGTCGAAGTAGAGAGGATATAAAATGTAGACTGGAAATGGAAAGGAAAGCGTTTCTGAAGAAGAGAAATTTGTTAACATGGAGTATAGATTTAAGTGTCAGGAAGTCGTTTCTGAAAGTATTTGTATGGAGTGTAGCCATGTATGGAAGTGAAACATGGACGATAACTAGTTTGGACAAGAAGAGAATAGAAGCTTTCGAAATGTGGTGCTACAGATGAATGCTGAAGATTAGATGGGTAGATCCTGTAACTAGAGAGGAGGTATTGAATAGGATCGGGGAGAAGGGAAATTTTTGGCACAACTTGACTAGAAAAAGGGATCGTTTGGTAGGACATGTTCTGAGTTATCAAGGGATCACCAATTTGGTATTGGAGGGCAGCGTGGAGGGTAAAAATCGTAGAGGGAGACCAAGAGATGAGTACACTAAATAGATACAGAAGGATGTAGGTTGCAGTAGGTATCGGAAGATGAAGAAGCTTGTGCAGGATAGAGTAGCATGGAGAGCTGCATCAAACCAGTCTCAGGACTGAAGACTACAACAACAATGCACCTCGGAACGTCATCTCTCGTGGTCCTACTGATTCTGACTTCTAGATATGAAACATGTTCCTTGAGAGGTAATATAGCCCAGGTATAAAGTGTACTTACAGAAAAATATGTTTCTGATGGCAAAACGCTCTGAATTAAGGATGAAAACACCGGATATATTGATTAACCGAATCGAAGTGTATTCACTCTAGATTGATGTGGCGCTGTGCCAAGATACTATTTCTCTCTCCATCTGCAGCGCCATGTTCAGGCTTGTGCCTCCCATTCATTTTCGCAGTTAAACCATACGCATGAAGCTCCTACTAAGCAGAACACTGCTACCGAAAATGAAGTTCCGTCCGTCATCAGGCAGATGGCGAAACCGGAAAACCGCTCCCAAATGCTCTCTTCCAGCCTGTTGGATAGTTGGCTGAAAAATGGAAGTTCTACAACAGCCCGCTCTGCTCTCACGAGTTAGGAATGAAAGATTTAAAAAAAAGTGCAAGGTCGAACCCAGTGTGTCACAGAGCTGTAAGTCGTGATGTGTGATTGACACTGTATGTACTCTCTCAAGAGTGAAAGAACTTCAGTCCTATTCGAAACTAAGGTACAATTTCATTACCCTTGAACGTTGTAGACGTTTTAGTCGGTAGATTACTGTAATGTCAACTAAAAAGTCAAGAAGGACAACTTATAACTCTCGTCGTTGTCGAGTCCCACAAGGTTCCATTTTAGGCCCACAATTGTTTTTACTTTATATCCATGATATACCTCTAAATATAAGATCCCACTTAGATTTGCACTCTACATATTTGTATTCATTGAAAGTCGGACCACAGAACAAATTCCCCAAAAACATAGAACATTAGTTTTGGCTAAAAGGATGAAAGATACTAGTGAAAAAGACCTAACTTGCAGACTTTCAAACTAAAGAATCGAAATCAAATATATGGGGCGATCAAAAAGTTTCCCCTCCAAGGTCGTACAGTCCAGAATCGCTATGCCAGTCAGCAAAGAGCACTGTGACCACTGAGGCAATCATCCCACCGAAGCCTGAGGCGCGTCTTCACGGTCCGTGCGGCTCCACCCGTCTGAGGTTCGGGTCCTGCCTCGGGCATGGGTGTGTTTGTGTGTGGGTTGTCCTTAGGAGTAAGTTAGTTTTAGTTAGATTAAGTAGGCTTAGGGACCGATGACCTCGGCAGTTTGATCCCATAAGACCTTACCACAAATTTCCAAAATTTTTCCATACCACCAACGCACGACGTAGAAGAAATCCGTTTGGTAAAACACAGTTTCCTGTGGCGTGAAGAAGTCCTTAACAGCCTGCTGCATATCCTCGTCTGACAAGAATAGCCGAACCTTCAGACGTGATAAGCGCATGGCGAGGGATCAGGACTGTAGCGCGGGTACTCGAGTGTCTCGCACGTGCGTTGGAACAACTTCTGCGTTACGACATTTGCGATGTGGGGACATGCGTTACCGTTCCACAACGATGGTTTCCGACGCAAATGCTGTCCCACACACATTCTTCATTCTTCGATTGATGTCTACCGGTGTTTTGTTCCTTCGGCAGCCAAGAATAGAATAACAGCACGTCGGTCCTGTTTGGATGCATTTGGTAGTCTACATGTACATCTACATTGTTACTCTGTTATTCACAATAAAGTGCCTGGCAAAGGGTTCTATGAACCACCTTCAAGCTGTCTCTCTACCGTTCCACTTTAGAATGGCGCATGAGGAAAACGAGCACTTAAATTTTTCTGTGGAAACCTTAATTTCTCTTATTTTATCGTGCTGGTCATATTTCCCTATGTAGGTGGGTACCAACTGAATGTTTTCGCAATCGGATGAGAAAACTGAGAAGATCCTGTCGTAACGAAGACGCCTTTATTTTAATGGCTCCCCCTCGAATTCACGTATCATGTCTGTGACACTATCTCCCATATTTCGCATTAATACAAGACGAGCTAACCTTCTTTGAACTTTCTTGATGTCATCCGTCAGTCCCACCTGATGCAGATCCCACACCGCACCGCAATATTCCAGAATAGGGCTGTCAAGTGTAGTGTAAGCAGTCTCTTTAGTGGACCTGTTGCACCTACTAAGTGTTCTGCCAATGAATCGCAATCTTTGGTTAGCTCTACATATCACATTATCTATGTTATCATTCCAATTTGGATTATTTGTAATTATAATCCCTAAGCATTTAGTTGAATTAACAGCCTTCAGATTTGTGTGACTTATCGCGTAATCGAAGTTTAGCGGATTTCTTTTAGTACTCATGTGAATAACTTCAAACTTTTCTTTATTCAGGATCAATTGCCACTTTTTACACCTTATAGATACCTTATCTAAATCATTTTGTAATTCGTTTTGGTCATCTGATGACTTTACAAGACGGTAAGTGACAGCATCATGTGCAAACAATCTAAGATGGCTACTCAGATTGTCTCGTATGTCGTTAATATAGATCAGGAACAAGAGATGGCTTATAACACTTCCTTGGGGAACGCCGGATAATACTTCTGCTTTACTCGATGACTTTCCGTCTATTACTATGAACTGTGACCTTTCTGACAGGAAATCACGAATCCAGTTGCACAAGTGAGGCGATATTCCATGGGCACGCAGTTTGGTTAGAAGACGCTTGTGCAGAACGGTATCGAAAGCCTTCGGAAATCTAAATATATGGAATCAATTTGACATCCCCTGTCGATAGCACGCATTACTTCATGAGTATAAAGAGTAGTTGTATTTCACAAGAACGATATTTTTCTGAATCCGTGCTGACTATGTGTCAATAAATCGTTTTCTTGGAGATACTTCATAATGTTCGAACACAGTATCTGTTCCAAAATCCTACTGCAAATCGACGTTAGTGATACGGGCCTGTAGTTCAACGGATTACTCCTACTTCCCTTTTTTGGTATTGGTGAGACTTGAGCAATTTTCCAGTCTTTAGGTCCGGATCTTTGTGTGAGCGAGCCGTTGTATATAACTGCTAAATATGGAGCTATCGTACCAGCGTACTCTGAAAGGATCCTGACTGGTATACAGCCTGTACCGGAGGTCTTGCCTTTATTAATGATTTAAACTGCTTTGCTACACCGGAGATATGTACTTCTATGTTCCTCATCTTGGCGGTTGTTCTTGATTGGAATTCAGGAATATTTACATTGTCTTCTTTGGTGAAGGAGTTCCGAAAAACCATGTTTAATAACTGCTTTAGTGGCACTGTCATCAGTGAATTAATCTTTGTTATCGCGCAGTGAAGGTATTGACGCATTCTGCCATTGGTGTTCTTTACATATGACCAGAATCTCTTTGGGTTTTCTGCCAGATTCCGAGACAGAGTTCTGTCGTGGAAATTGTTAAAAGCATCTTGAATTGAAGTACGGACTATATTTTGAACTTCTGCAAATCTTTGCCAAGGTTGGGGGTTTTGCGTTCTTTTAAATTTGGCATGCTTTTTTCGTTGCTTCTGCAACACCGATCTGATCCGTTTTGTGTCCCATGGGGGATCAGTACCATCACTTATTAATTTATGTGTATACATCTCTCAACTGCCGTCGATACTATCTCTTTGAAATCATTCCACATCTTTCTACACCTACATGATCAGATCGGAAAGAGTGAAGACTGTATCTTAAAAAGTTGTTAAGAACATTTTTATCAGCTTTTTAAGTAGATATATTTGCGTTTCTTTTTGATAGTTGTAGGTGTTACGGTATTCAGCCTAGCAGCAACTGCCTTGTGGTCGCTAATCCCTGTATTCGTCACGATTCTCCCTATCTGTCCAATATTATTTGTTGCTAAGAGGTCAAGTATGCTTTCGCAGCCATTTACGCTTCGAGTGGACTCATGAAGTAAGTGTTCAAAATAATCTTCTGAGAAAGCATTCAGTACAATTTCGGATGACGTTTTATGCCTGCTGCCAGCTTTAAACGTATAATTTTTCCAGCATATCGAGGGTAGATTGAAGTCACCCCCGACTATAACACAAGTTTCCTTTGAACTGTTCAGTAACTGCATGTTCTGCGTCGGGGGATCGGTAAAACGACCCAATTAATAGTCTAGTCCGATTGTCAAGTATAGCCTCAACCCATAGTATTTCGCAGGAACTATCTACAGGGTTATTACAAATGATTGAAGCGATTTCACAGCTCTACAATAACTTTATTATTTGAGATATTTTCACAATGCTTTGCACACACATACAAAAACTCAAAAAGTTTTTTTAGGCATTCACAAATGTTCGATATGTGCCCCTTTAGTGAATCGGCAGACATCAAGCCGATAATCAAGTTCCTCCCACACTCGGCGCAGCATGTCCCCATCAATGAGTTCGAAAGCATCGTTGATGCGAGCTCGCAGTTCTGGCACGTTTCTTGGTAGAGGAGGTTTAAACACTGAATCTTTCACATAACCCCATAGAAAGAAATCGCATGGGGTTAAGTCGGGAGAGCGTGGAGGCCATGACTTGAATTGCTGATCATGATCTCCACCACGACCGATCCATCGGTTTTCCAATCTCCTGTTTAAGAAATGCCGAACATCATGATGGAAGTGCGGTGGAGCACCATCCTGTTGAAAGATGAAGTCGGCGCTGTCGGTCTCCAGTTGTGGCATGAGCCAATTTTCCAGCATGTCCAGATACACGTGTCCTGTAACGTTTTTTTCACAGAAGAAAAAGGGGCCGTAAACTTTAAACCGTGAGATTGCACAAAACACGTTAACTTTTGGTGAATTGCGAATTTGCTGCACGAATGCGTGAGGATTCTCTACCGCCCAGATTCGCACATTGTGTCTGTTCACTTCACCATTAAGAAAAAATGTTGCTTCATCACTGAAAACAAGTTTCGCACTGAACGCATCCTCTTCCATGAGCTGTTGCAACCGCGCCGAAAATTCAAAGCGTTTGACTTTGTCATCGGGTGTCAGGGCTTGTAGCAATTGTAAACGGTAAGGCTTCTGCTTTAGCCTTTTCCGTAAGATTTTCCAAACGTCGGCTGTGGTACGTTTAGCTCCCTGCTTGCTTTATTCGTCGACTTCCGGGGGCTACGCGTGAAACTTGCCCGCACGCGTTCAACTGTTTCTTCACTCACTGCAGGCCGACCCTTTAATTTCCCCTTACAGAGGCATCCAGAAGCTTTAAACTGCGCGTACCATCGCCGAATGGAGTTAGCAGTTGGTGGATCTTTGTTGAACTTCGTCCTGAAGTGTCGTTGCACTGTTATGACTGACTGATGTGAGTGCATTTCAAGCACGACATACGCTTTCTCGGCTCCTGTCGCCATTTTGTCTCACTGCGCTCTCGAGCGCTCTGGCGGCAGAAACCTGAAGTGCGGCTTCAGCCGAACAAAACTTTATGAGTTTTTCTACGTATCTGTAGTGTGTCGTGACCATATGTCAATGAATGGAGCTACAGTGAATTTATGAAATCGCTTCAGTCATTTGTAATAGCCCTGTACTTCAATTTCACTACAAGGTAAGCTACTTCTAACAGCAATAAACACACCACCACCAACTGCATTTAATCTATCCTTTCTGAACGCTGTTCGATCGTTTGAAAAAATTTCGGCTGAACTTATTTCTAGCTTTAGCCAGCTCTCTGTACCTATAACTATTTGAGCTAACGTCGTCATAGTTCACGTTTCTGTGGTTACGGCATGCACGTCGAAAAGACGCGAATGACACACTAATCTGTTGGCACATGTCGGTGGTTATATACCAGCATTGGAATCATGCTTCGTTGCCTGTACGCTGCAACAACGCCCTCAGACGGAAACATTTTGATCATCTTTTATGTTTCAATTTGAGATAAGGGACCCTGGCCCGGAAAGACAGAGAGTGACAAGCAAAAATTGTTCCGATATCTGACAGTGGAATATGCGTACCGGTACTTTTGTTGGTTAGATTTTAGGGTAGGCAACTTTAGAGGTGGTAGTATGATCCAAGACAAGGAAAAAATGTCCAGAGCTACGAACACTTATTCATCTTCGCTGCTATGAAAAACATCTCTTCTACTGAACAAGTGCCCATAGCTCTTAAGGTATGCATTTTAGAGCCCATATTTATGGGACATTTTTTTCCTTTTCTGGATCATGCTATCACCTTTGAAACTTGCCTACCCCATAATCGTAGCAACAACAATACTGGTGCAGGTATTGTCAAATATTATGCAGGTATTGTCAAATATTATCAGCACGATTTTCGCTTATAACTTCCGACTCGGTCGTTTCCAGACCAGTATCCCTTACCGCAAATTGATACGTTTACCTTTCTCCATCATGCCTGAAAGTTTGTAACATCGTCGCGGAATCACTGTGTACACACATCGTAGCATTGCCTGTCGTGGTTCCACTGATTCCGACTCGCTAGATATGACACGGTGCTTTTAATAATATATCCCGAGTATAACGTGTTCTTACAGAAAAAAATGTTTCTGGTGGCAAAATTCTCTGAATGAAACACCGGTTACATCGATTGAATCGCACTGTATTCGGCCGGAACCGCGCTGCTGCTAAGGTCGCAGGTTCGAATCCTGCCTCGGGCATGGATGTGTGTGATGTCCTTAGGTTAGTTAGGTTTAAGTAGTTCTAAGTTCTAGGGGACGGAAGACCTCAGATGTTATGTCCCATAGTGTTTAGAGCCATTTGAACCAACACGCTGTATTCGCTTTAGATCGAACGGTGGGGCACAATGGCAGGATGCTGTTCCTCTCAGGCTTATCTGTCCCATTCAGTGTCGTAGTTAAAACCGTACGTGTGAGGGTTTCTATTCAGTATACCCTTACTATCGAAAAGTGAATTCACTTCGTCTTCAGGCGGATGCATGAAGTGGAAATTCCTTCCCCCATGCTTGAAATCGGCATTCCCTCTGCTACACTCCCAGTCTGTTGGGATAGTTGGATGAAAACAAAGAAGTTCTACAACAGCTGCCCCGCTCTCACGAGTTGGGATTGAGAGAAGCAAATAAAAGTGTGGCACAGAGTTGTAGGTCGTGATACATGATAAACACGGAGTATATTCTAACAAGGTCAAAAGAACTTCAGTCCCATTTGAAACTAATGGTCATGTCATTATCCACAAACAGGCATAATTTACGATGTGTAGTCGCTAGACTGATGTAACCACGTCTGAAAAGTCGGACAGCTTTTACTTCTAACCCTCGTCATTGAAGTCGCACAGGGCTCCTGCTCTTATTTTATCTAAATGATATACCTCTAAATATGACATCCCGCTCAGTAAAATTTGCAGACGACACATCTGTATTCATTGAAAGTGACAGCACATAACAAATTCCCCAAAGACTTATTGACACACTAAACGGCTCAAAACACTGGTTTAGTCTAAATGGATTAAAGTTGAACACGGCAAAGACCCAAACAATCCAAATCAAATAACTTCCAAGTTGCCCATAAACGTTAGGAACTTAAGAAAGCTGATTACATAGAAGTTCTGGGAACATTCTAGAAGCCGGTCGAAGTGGCCGTGCGGTTCTAGGCGCTACAGTCTGGAGCCGAGCGACCGCTACGGTCGCAGGTTCGAATCCTGCCTTGGGCATGGATGTGTGTGATGTCCTTAGGTTAGTTAGGTTTAATTAGTTCTAAGTTCTAGGCGACTGATGACCTCAGAAGTTAAGTCGCATAGTGCTCAGAGCCATTTGAACCATTTGAACATTCTAGAAAATAATTCGTGGAGTTCTTCTCACATAAGGTACTTGGCGAACAAGTTAAACAGTACTCCATTCGCAATGACAATACTGTCACATGCAAGCGACATGGACACTACATAAAATATTTGTCACAGGTAGTTTGAATCTATTGTAAGATAGCGTGTAGTGTGAATGGGATATTGCTACTACAGGAAACTATTATTAGGAACTCATGCCAACTGATGTTTAAGGATGTAAATGTTTAACTACGTGTGCATTTACACTTATGGACTGTTTATGCATAACAGTTCAGAATTATTTATACGAAACATAATTTCAACCTACACAGGATGTAAACGACAGTTGTTGGCAACGTACCACAGTGGTGCAGGTGGAGTAGAGGCGAAAAAATTGATATAGGTCAGTCGTGGTCTATCAGACCTGAAAGCGGACTCAAATTGGCCTACAAAAGCCATCTAAGACACATTACATGCGCGTCGCGAGAGATTTCAGCTGAAATGCGCCATGGGTATTAAAAACCCTCTTGTTCTTGTAATTAAAAGAAGTAAAAATGATGTTTCTGTATAACTTTTACCTCAAAATATTGTGAATTTCACCAGCATAAAATAAACACATAAATATTATTCTTTCTCGGGTCTTCTTACTACGAAACTACTGTTCAATGGCTAACTTTTCATACGAATTGTAAGCGTAATTAGATTTTGCTTAACGTTTACAAAACGCTTTTTTACTTCAATTACTCTCACTAAAATAATGTCAACGCAAAAACCGACTTTGCCGATGGCGTAAGAGAGCGAAGTAAAGCTACGGTAAAGTTTCAAAATGGTAAAGAGCAGCAGTCAGTGGTCGTTTCTGTTCTAGCTTTATTATAACAGGTCCAGATTTCGGCAAGTAACTAGCCTTTATCAATGCTGTATTTCGGATTTGTTATATAAACTCTAGTACGTCTACACCTGTTGTTCAGGCTCTTGTCACAGTTCATTAAAAAATACTGCGCAATGCTTTGCCGTTTTGAAAGTTGTATCACAGACGTGGAGCGCATTTCTGTTCCCTTGTGGCAGGTGATTTTCCTGAGATAAATTTCCGCATCCTGGCTGTAGACGCGTCAGTCGGGACCGACCGATCGCCGTGTCATCCTCTGCCAGTGGCGTCACTAGACGTGGTACGGAGAGGCATGTGGACACCACACCGCTTTCCCGCTAGCTGTCGAGTTTCTTGATCTTCGAACCGCCACTAATCGGGCGAGTAGCTCCTCAGTTGGCCTCACAAGGCTGAGCAGACCCCTTTCCACTCCCACCAAGGAAAATTCCCTGGCAGTACCGAGAATCGAATCCGGCTCCTCCGCGTGTCAGCCATCCGTTCTGACCACTCAACTACGGAGGCGGACACCATCAAGAGATGTTCCTATGAAAAACATTTACTAGCGATTCCTGAGGGAATTCTACAAGTGTGATATTTTGGAATTGCTTGAGTCATCGTAAGAGCCTTCTACTTCCCAGCGGAGGTATCCTTGCTGTACTGGCGTCCTCCTTCACAAAAACGAACCTGTCAAACGGTTTCCTCCAGTTTGGTGAATATTAATAATTATTACTTGAATGCCAATACATCAAAATGAAAATCATCCAAAAACACTTCCGAGCTTAAAGGAAAGTCCTAAATTTTTTCGGCTCTCTCTCTTTCTCTCTCTCATCTCGGTAACACGTAGAAAATCGTTGACAATGTTTATCTTTATTATTTAACTGGCGAACCACCCTATCTTAGTAGGGGTAATACCAATTTGCTTTTTTATTTCAGTCTCTGATCACAATATGAATTCTTTAGACGATGGCCGGTTTCAGTCTGTACTGACCATCCTCAGATCTTTTTTACACCATATCCTAAAGTGATACGGCCATAATGGCATCGTCAAAACATATAAAAATAATCAGCATAGCATCGTCACAAGGATCTAAAATATGGTGTAGAACAGCCCACATCGTCCACATAGTCATACCAATTGTTTACGGCGGGGCAGCTTCTGTGGCGTAGCGGTAAAAATTATAAATTCAAGCCTTCCTCGTTGAACAGTCTATTAGTGAAAACCGTGTCAAAATCCTGCATTCGCTCTTGAGATTAGTCTACACATACAGAACAAAAACGAGTGAGAGACTTTATTTTGTGTTTTTTACTGAGGTGACAAAAGTTATGGGATATCTCCTAATATCGTGTCGGACCTCCTTTTGCCCGGTGTAGTGAAGCAGCTCGACGTGGCGTGGACTCAACAAGTCTTTGCATGTCCCTTGCAGAAATATTGAGCCATATAGCCGTTCATAATTGCGACCGCCGGTGCAGGATACTGTGCACGAACTGACCTCTCGATTGTGTTCCGTAAATCACCGGCGATGTGGGTGGACAAATTATTCCCTCGATTGTCCATAATCTTCATGATACCAATTGCAAACAGTTGTGGTCCGGTGACGTGGAACATTGTCACACATAAAAATTCCATCGTTGTTTAGGAACATGAAGTCCATGAATAGTGAAAATGGTCTCCACGTAACCGAACGCAACCATTTCCAGTCAATGATTCAACGTAAATACAGCCCACACCATTACAGAGCCACCACGAGCTTGCATAGTACCTTGTTGACAGCTTGGGTCCATGACTTCGTGGAGTCTGCGCCACACTCTAACCCTACTGTCAGCTTTTGCCAAATGAAGTCGAGGTTTATCTGATCAGATCATGGTTTTCCAGTCGTCCAGGCTCCAGTCGATACGGACAAGAACCCTGGAGAGGCGGTGCACGCGATGTCGTCCTATTAGCAAAGGAACTCGCGTCGGTCGTCTGTTTTCATACCCCATTAACGCCAGATTTCGCCGCGCTGTCGTAAGGATACGCTCGTCGTACATCCCCGACTAATTTCTGAGTTTATTTCACGCTTTGGTGCTTGACTCTTAACACTGGCAATTATAAGCAAACGCCGCTGCTCTCAGTCGTTGAGTGAAGGCCGTCGGCCAGTGCGTTGTTCGTGGTGAGAGTTAATGCCTAAAATTTGGTATTCTCGGCACACTCTAGGCACTGTGGATCTCGGAATACTGAATTCCCTAACGATTTCCGAAGTGGAATGTCCCTTGCGTCTACCACCAACTATTATTTCACGTACAAAGTCTGTTAATTCCAGTACTGCGGTCCAAATCACGTGGGAAACCTTTTCACATTAACCACTTGAGTACAACCGCGGGCTCCGACAACGCATTT
Source organism: Schistocerca piceifrons (assembly GCF_021461385.2). NCBI lineage: Eukaryota > Metazoa > Arthropoda > Insecta > Orthoptera > Acrididae > Schistocerca > Schistocerca piceifrons. Next base: position 370,520,559 of record NC_060144.1, on the reverse strand, counting down.
CCCTTTTGTACCTTGTATAAGCGATAATACCGCCATTTGTGCATGTGCATATTGCTATTCCGTGATTTCTTTACATTTCATTGTATTTATGTTAAGAATCTGGCCAAGCTTCTCTGCTCTCTGGAATTGCAGCGGCAGTTTACTGCTTTTCCCGCCAGATACCGCTTCTTCTGTAGCTGACCAGGTCGTAGTTCCCATAATATGTAACAGATAACAGTACATATACTATACGTTCATCATTTCTATAATTACAAATTACGTCCCCGAAAGTTCGTCATGAACCAGTCCGTTAGTGAAAACACTATCAAAATCAGTAAACTAGTTCCTGAGACTAGCCGTCACATACAGACAGAAGGACGCGTCGGGATATTTTAAATTACACATATGTATAGACAACTCACAAATATCACTCTTCAACAAATTAACTGACCTATTGTAGTGTTGGCAGAAGAGCCTACACCGTGTTGCTAGAGGAGGCCGAAATGCACGCTTTTAAGCTCACGCAGATTGGCGTGAGGTCTGGAACAGTTAAAGGATTTGAGTCTAGCAAATAAAGTACGTAGCTGTTGGAATACTTAAATTTAATCCACAATTGGTGTACATCTCTCGTTACTGTACAAGCTTCACCGTATTAATTATCAAATGCTATGGCGCCTTGCTAGGTCGTAGCAAATGACGTAGCTGAAGGCTATGCTAACTATCGTCTCGGCAAATGAGAGCGTATTGGTCAGTGTAGCTTCGCTAGCAAAGTCGGCCGTACAACTGGGACGAGTGCCAGTAAGTCTCTCTAGACCTGCCGTGTGGCGGCGCTCGGTCTGCAATCACTGACAGTGGCGACACGCGGGTCCGACGTGTACTAACGGACCGCGGCCGATTTAAAGGCTACCACCTAGCAAGTGTGGTGTCTGGCGGTGACACCACACCTATATTTTCGCCATAAAATAATACTAAAATCTGCGCTCCTTAGGGTAGCAACAAGAGAAGCAATAAGATACCTGAGTCAGTATGGCTACAAGGAAATCTGTAGCTCTGTCCTCCGGTGTCTCATCGTGAGGGAAACAAGATTAGAGCCACGTCGCATGAACATTAGGCTTTTATTTAACCGGGAAAAATTAGAGCGATGAGGCATCCTCTTGCATCTAACCACACATTCTGCACATTTTACATTACAATGATTACAACGAGCATTTTATAAGGTAAGTCTAACATAGAATTCAACAGTTAGAAACTACTACGACACAAATAAGCCCATGACAAGCACAACAATAAAGTCAAATGATGCACATGTACTATCCGACCATGTTATTATTGCAATTGGTCTCCTGTGGCGGTTAGCGGAAACAGGCGGTGACGTTATAGTAAACAAGTACAGTGGTGACCAAGGGACGGCCATCGCACTGTGAATGATTTAAAAACAGTTGTGCATATATTATCAAGTGATTCCTGGCGTCCTCTTAAAATATCACGTCAAAAACTTCACCATAAGCCGATCGAAGCGCCCTCACTACTAGGTGCATTGATAATGTGGTCAACTAATAGATTTAAACTATGCGTCCTAATAATGATAGACTCCAGGCACGTTGTGTAATACACAGAGAAAGATAAACGTAATGGACAGGTAATCAAGGTAGAGGAAAAGAAAGTGACATGACTGATTGAGAAATTAAAAAGAACTGTAATTGGGAGAAGTTGGTAGCAATTGATTTACTGTTTGGCAGAGAGAAACTGGACACATTCGTTAATTTTATCGTAAAGGTTATCTTTAGTGACGAAGCACCGGACCAATTGATAAATGATAAGGATGTCACATAGGAAGTCACGGGAAAGCTAAATTATTATGCCTGGACGGGTATTTGAAACTCGCTGTAACAGAATGTGCGAGCTGTGTGTCGACAGCTTGGTCACATCGGTCGGTATCCAGTGTTTTTCTCATTGTTGAGCCTATAGGGGGTAGACAAAATATGGAACAGCAAAAACACAAAACTTTTTCTTTTTGAGTCAGCAGTCTACTGACTGGTTTGATGCGGCCCACCACAAATTCCTCTCCTGTGCCAACCTCTTCATCTCAGAGTAGGACTTGCAAACTACGTTCTCAATAATTTGCTGGATATAGCCCAATCTGTTTTTACCCTCTACGGGTCCCTGTAGTAGAATGGAAGTCATTCCTTGATGTACTAACAGATGTCATCATCGCATCCCTTCTCCTTGTCAGTGTTGTCCACATAGTCCTTTCCTCTCCGTTTCTGCGCAGAACCTCCTCATTCCTTACCTCAGTCAGTCCACCTAATTCTCAATATTCGTCTGTAGCACCACATCTCAAATGCTTCGATTCTCTTCCGTTCCGGTTTTCCTGCAGTCGATGTTCCACCACCATAGAATGCTGTGCTCCAAACATACATTCTCAAAAAATTTCTTCCTCAAATTAAGGCCTAAGTTGGATAATAGTAGACTTCTGTTGGCCGGGATTGGTTCAAATGGCTCTAAGCACTATGTGGACTTACCATCTAAGGTCATCAGTCGCCTAGACTTAGATCTACTTAAACCCAACTAACCTGAGGACATCACACACTTCCATGCCCAAGGCAGGATTCGAACCTGCGACCGTAGCAGCATCGCGGTTCCGGACTGAAGCGCCTAGAACCGCTTGGCCACAGCGGACGGCTGTTGGCAAGGAATGTCATTTTTGCCAGTGCTAGTCTGCTTTTGATGTCCTCTTTGCTCCGTCCGTCATTAGTTATTTTGCTGCCTTGCTAGTGGAATTTTGTAACTTCATCTACTTCGTGACCATCAATCCTGACGTTAAATTTGTCACTGTTCTCATTTCTGCTACTTCTCATTACTTTTCGTTTTCCTTCGATTTACTCTCAATCCATGTTCTGTATTCATTAGACTGTTCATTCCATTCAGCAGATCATGTAATTCTTCTTCACTTTCACTAAGGATAACAAGGACATCAACGAATGGTGTCATTGATATCCTTTCACCTTGAATTTTGGTTCTATTCCTGAACCTTTCTTTTATTTCCATTATTACTTCTTCGATGTACAGATTGAACTGTAAGCGTGAAAGACTACATCCCTGTCTTAACCCCTTTTTAATGCGAGCACTTCGTTCTTGGTCATCCACTCTTATTATTCCCCTTGAAGTATTTCTTTTGTTATCCACAGTTTCTTTGCAATTACCTTCTTTGTATCTATGTTATTCTTTCCAGCCCTTTTCAGAGACTTCCATTCCTCTTCAACTGTATTGCCTAATGAGCTATTCCTTATCGCTGTATCTAAAGCCTTAGAGATCTGCAAGCGTATCTCATCATTCCTTAGTACTTCCGTATCCCACTTCTTTGCGAATCCTACTCTCTTTATACCATTTTCTGCCACTGTTGGTATTATCCTATACTCATCTGATGAGAAACCCTTGTCTGCTTTCCATTTCACTTCACTGACCCCTACTGTATCTAGATTGATCCTTTGCATTTCCCTTTCCAGATTTTCTAGCTTCCTCATCACGTTCAAACTTCTGACATTCAGAGTCCCATCTTGTAGAACGTTATTCTTTCGTTGGTTATTCAGTCTTTTCCTCCTGGTCACCTCCCTCTTGGCAGTCCCCTCTAGGCGCTCGGAATGGGGGACTATTCCGGAATCTTTTGCCAACGGTGAGATCATCATGACACTTTCTCCATTACAGGCCACAGTCCTGTGGATACACGTTAAGTGTCTTTAATGCAATGGTTTCCCTTGCCGTCTGCATCCTCATGCCGTTGATCATTGCTGGTTCTTCCGCCTTCAGGGGCAGTTTCCCACCCCAAGGACAAGAGAGTGCTGTAAACCCATCTGTCTGCGACTCCGCTCTCTTCGACAAGGCCGTTGGGAGAATGAGGGTGGCTTCTTGTGGCGGATGTCTTCGGCCGCTGATGTTGCTTATTAATCAAATTTTAAGCGGGGGCGGGTTTCCAACTCCGGACCGATAACGTTTTGATCAATAATCAAAGACGCTACCTCTACAGCACTGATACAACACATCAGAATGCATAATACGGTAAAGGAAAACCGTTGGCATTCAAAACACTTCCAGTCGTCTCGAAATGGATAAATACAGGTCAGGAGAATCTTATACTATTCTTCATGCAAAACTGTGGTAAGTTCAGATAGCGACCGCGCATTTTCTTTCCAGAGTAGACCACAAAGGCTGAATAATATCTAGATGCAATAACTGTGGTTGCCAGGGGAGATGCGAAGATTCGTTCCCGATCTCAAAAAAATGGCTCTGAGCACTATGGGACTTAACATCTGAGGCCATCAGTCCCCTAGACTTAGAACTACTTAAACCTAACTAACCTAAGGACATCACACACATCCGTGCCCGAGGCAGGATTCGAACCTGCGACCGTAGCAGCAGCGCGGTTCCGGACTGAAGCACCTAGAACCGATCGGCAACAGCGGCCGGCCCCGATCTCAAGAACCCAGTCATGGACGGTACAAGGTGCATGAAGAGGGTCCCTGTCTTCTTTGAACACAGGATCACCTGTTTTGGGGAACAAACTTTGTGCCATGGGATGGATCTGATCAGCCAAAATAGTCACATACTCCTTGACAGTAATGTGACATTGCAGAGTAACCATGGGGCTCCTGGAGTACCAGAGTATGGCTGCCCAAATCATCCCCGAACCCCCGCTATGTTTTATTCTTGGGATGTAAACTCCCCATAAATTGGAAACAGTGAGCAACAAGACTGATCAGACTTCGATTGCTCTACATTACAGGTTTTACGGTTTCGACAGCAAGTTTTCCCGTTACGGGCATTTGCATCGTTGGTAAGTAGTTTTGGAATTTCAGCTCACCATGAAATTCACTGCTTTTGGAACTCCTTTCGTGTTGTCTTGGTTGTGAGAGGGTTCACGATTGCGACATCTAGTTCTGCAGCGACTTTTGCAAGTGTCGTCGTCGTATTTTTCTTCATAATCATCTCCAGTGGCCGTCCGTTACGATTACTCAACACACAATTTCGCCCCGTTGACTTCGCGGTTGCTTTCCAGCTTTACCTGTATGCGGTACAAATCTGCGATACTGTGGCTGTTGAAACACCAAACACTTCGGTTACCTTCGTTACGGAAGCACCCACCATACACTCTGCAACAACCTGCCCATTTTCGAATACTCAAAGCTCCGACTTAATGCACTGACAACTGCAGAGAAGACTGTTCTAACCATGACTGGTGCTTGCTACGTATGGAGGTCATTGCACAGATGTCGTCCGTGGTCAAATACAACAGCGGGACCTGCAGGCTAGGCTAGTACCATCATTTATATTGAAGCATACATTTCTCGCTGTTTTTCCATCTTTTTGTCCACCCCTTGTAATAGTGCCTAGGAATACGGTGTGGCAGAAAACAAGCACAATGAGCAATCGAAGCTGGTGCGCGAGTGAGCTGGCCCAACAGACGGCGGCAGGTACCGTGAATACAGCGCAATACTCGTGCTGCAAGTGATTCCCGGAAGATGCGCGGGTCCCCGCAGCAGGCTCCGACTTTCCTGTAGCGTTACGAGAATCCAGAGCAAGCGGCGCGGCCGACGCTTCTTGCGCGGCGTTGCGCAACGCGACATTCTGGCACTCGGACGTCACGGGCCGGCGTTCGCGGGCCGCGGCCGCTGCGTGGTTTCCAGTGGAAGTGCGCCACAGCCGGCCGCGCCATCCCGCTTCGGTTTTCCTGGAGAGGATGTCGTCACTCCGCGCGGCCGCACGCATAAACAGCGTCTAGAGGAGGCTGCGCAGCTGCTAGGAGCCAGCGTCCCCTACCTCCTCTGCTCCTCTGAACTTGAACCTGGTGCAGCACAGGCTGTAGTAAAGGTAACTGCTGTGTCAGCGGCAGCTTGCTAACCAAAGCGGCCTGAGTTCCACTCCACGCCGGTTCGGAGATTTTATCCCCTCGGGGACTGGGTGTTGCGTTGTCTTTACATTGGTATCGCCATAATTGACACGAAGAGCCACCTCAAACGCACTGTCGTATCGGCTTTCCATTTTTGAGACGGCTGAATGGACATGAACAGAAAGCCGATAAATTGAAAAAAAAAAAACCTGAAACAAATTCGTACAAAAAATTGACGTGTATGTGCTCCTTCTTTCATCGAAGATCAAGATGTCTACATGTAAGAGCAAAAACAATATAAACATCGCTCGTCATTTACTACCGGTCATTGAAATAGCAATATCAGACGAGACAAGAAGTATAGAAATTAATTTTGTATCTAAAGATTATAATAGGAAGAATACATAACCAAATTTATACGAGACTAGCTGCACTATCCAAAGTTGCCTGCGTCAGAACAGTCACACGGTTGACGGTTCAAAATGGCTCTGAGCACTATGGGACTCAACTTCTAAGGTCATCAGTCCCCTAGAACTTAGAACTACTTAAACCTAACTAACCTAAGGACATCACACACATCCACGTCCGAGGCAGGATTCGATCCTGCGACCGTGCGGCCGCGCGGTTCCAGACTGTAGCGCCTAGAACCGCTCGCCCACCCCGGCCGGTCACACGATTGAGGGCATGAGGAGCATTTTCCCTATCAGATATATGCAGACGTCAAAATTTATTAAGTTTTATTAGTAATTTAATTTTTATTGTATATATACGAGGTTTGGAACATAAATAGTGGCAACTAATTATTCCTTCAAAGTAGTCACCAGCGTTGCATAGAACCCGTTACCAGCGATGTGGAAGGCGTAGTGTACCGTTAGCAGAGCCTGTTCTGTTGAAGGTGCGAATGCAGCGGTCTAATGTTATGGTGATTCTCGTGTACGACTGTGATGGTGTTATCCTAAGGCATTACGTTCCTCCACAGCAGACCGTCAGTGCACAGTATTACTGTTCGTTTTTGGAGCATCACCTGCTACCAGCTTTGCGAAACAAGCGGCGACACTTTCTGCGCAACCCACCCATCATTTAGCACGACAATGCACGGGCGCATACAGCGCAAGCTGTGGCTGCTCGGTTCGGTCGTTGGAACTGGGAGGTACTGTACCATCCACCATACTCCCCGAACTTAAGTCCTTGTGACTTTGATTTGATTCCGAAGATGAAGGAACCACTTCGTGGCATTCGCTTCAGAACTGTTCCAGAGATTCGACAGGCAGTAGACCTCTCCATTGGCATCAACAACAGAATATATATATATATATATATATATATATATATATATATATGTATATATATATATATATATATATATATATATATATATATATATATATATATATATATGTATATATTCGAATCCTGCCTCGGGAATGGATGTGAGTGATGTCCTTAGGTTAGTTAGGTTTAAGTAGTTCTAAGTTCTAGGGGACTGATGACCTCAGAAGTTAAGTCACATAGTGCTCAGAGCCATTTTTTAATAAACGAACAAATTTTGAAATGATCCAACTCTTGAGCACGCGACGTAAAACTGGTCGCGTGAAAGTATGATTCCTGTAAGTTAACAGCAAAATACCAGGATTTGTGGCTCTGTACATTGTTGATGGTCATGTTGTAAGGCATCGTTACTGGAAATTGCGATCGCCGTAAATTGTAGGGCAATCCATCCTCCACGGTAGCTGCGCGGTCCGTGCGCCGGACTGTTAACCGAAGGGACCCGTGTTCGATTCCCGGTTGAGTTCGAGATTTTCTCCGCTCGGGGACTGGATGTTGTGTTGCCCTTATATTCGTATCGTCATAACTGGCATTCAGCTGCTAAGGTGACTGTATGGGCACCTCCCGAAAGCCAATATATTTTATAAAGGGCCAGTCCAGGTGATATTAAAGATATTCGCGATTTACAAGATGATTCAAGATTCCTATTACAGACCTCTACGTGTTCAAAGGGGACTAAGTAGACGAAGTTTTGATAAGAAACCTGTGCCTGGAAACGTAAAATTGGTTTGAGGATCGAATCACTTTCAAATCTCCTGCTTCGCGGTACGCACACAGCGGAGCACATGTCATGGGCAATGTCCTCGGTTTCTGTACTACGTGACGCAGGCCGTCCTTTCCAAAGCGGAGACTGCAGCGCTAACGTGAAGCGCCACAGCCAACGCTCCTAGTTTCGAATGTACCAATTTCACGCAGGCGTTGTTATAGTCTGTCGCAGGTGTTATGTGATGTCACAAGTACAACAGGTATTGACAATGGCACCCTCTTCTCAGCTTGTGTGCGTACCGTGGAGTCGGAGGTACGATAGTGACCCCGTCTTCAAAAGTTGTTTTATATCCATACGGTACGTTTCCGGATATAGATTCCTTATCAGAACTTTGTCTGCTGTGTGCCCTCTACAACCCATGATTCAAAATTCCCTTTACAGCCTTGCACGAGTTGTAGAGGGGACTTATCAGATGCAGTTTTGATAAGGAATCTGTGTCCGGAAATGTACCGTATGGATATAAAAGAACTTTTGAAGATCGGATCACTTACATATCTCCCACTCCACAGTACGCACACAAGCTGAGAAGAGGGTACGCACAAAAAAAGTTGTATACCACCTGGATGAAAATTTTAAGAAAACACTTGAAAAAAATAACGAAATATTCGTTTTACGGATTCACTTTACCGTTAGAATATTCAGAAAAATTTTTTTTCGTAATCACTTAACCATTTGAATATTCAATTTTTACTTTTTGGTATTTTTCTCTTTGATCCTCCTCTGATCGTTGTGACAATGTGACTGACGTAACCGCGATGAACTGCGACTTTTGTCGACAATCGAAATATCATATATTCGATTTCGATATTCCACAAAATTTGGATACATTCGATTTCGCAAATTGAAAAAAATTCGTGAGAATTTAGCATTATAATTACTGTAATTATTGATTATAATGTTCTTATAATTTTCAGCCACGTATCTCTTCAGAGGTTTTGGAACTTTCTGGAAGTCCGATTCAAAACATACTTTCTAGAGAATTCCGAATATATCTCTGTCACATCTCTAACACAAGAAACGCCACTCACAACGTTTTAGACGCTATTCATAATCACAATATGTGAGAAAACGATTATTGCTATCCACACTCACCCGCTTCCACCTGCCGCGATCAAACTTCGTTTCTAACAGAAGGAAGGTAATGGCTATCTGCCAGCACAACCACAAGTGGGTGGTAGTTAGTGTTCATGGACAAAACTGTGTCTTTGTGCACATACACTTATATATATGTAGGACGTTCGATAAGTACTGGAACGCATTTTTTTCTTAGGCTACCTTCGGTTGAAAAAAAATGCAGAATTTGTTGTGGAGCATCGTAGAATATGCCTGATTCAGCCGCACACTGTTGTGGCTCTCGCATACTGGAAATTGCGGACACACTCATTCGAGGTGATCGATGGATCACAATCAAACTGGTACTGCTGACACGCCAGTTGGGGTACTCTGAAGTTGCGTCTTTTCTCATCCATCCTACAGCCCTGAACTCGCACCTTCCCATTTCCATCTGTTTGGCGCAATGAAGGTTGCACTCCACAGGAAGCTGTATGTGGATGATGAGGAGGTTATTGGTGCAGCAAGAGACTGACTCCAACGTCGTCTAGTAGAGTGGTTCCCTGTGGTCGTTCAGGTCCTCCCAGTAAAGTGGCATAAGGCTGTCGCATTGAACGGCAATTATGTTAGGAAATAGGGTTTGTAGACAAAAGAGGGGAAATAATACGGTGTATTGGAGTGAAACTAACCTCCTTTCAGAAAAAAAATGCGTTACTTAATGAACGTTCCTCGTATGATTTGACTGTGTGCAGGGGATGAAATGTAGTTAACAGAATTTCCTCCATACGGCAGCAATTTCGGCTCTAACCCCCGATCGAGTCGAAATGAACTTGGTTGACATGTAAGGGTAGGGGATTTCATGCAGCGTGAACCCAGTATCAGGATACATCAGTAACTGTGGCTGGCAAATAGTGGAGTAGCACTTTATCAGCAAATGATCAGATGTTTTCTGTGGTTGGGCATCTGGCGAGCCGGCCGCCGTGGCCGAGCGGTTCTAGGGGGTTCAGCTCAGAACCACGCGACTGCTACGGTTGCAGGTTCGAATCCAGCCTCGGGCATGGATGTGTGTGATGTCCTTAGGTTAGTTAGGTTTAAATAGTTCTAAGTTCTAGGGGACTGATGACCTCAGATGTTAAGTCCCATAAGCATGAAAGGTGATATTGCCTCTATTGAGGCGTAGATCCGTTATCTCAGATTTACAAGACCTAGAAACCTTCTTCTGTAAACAATGTCCTTGATAAACCACCATGCACTGAAATCCAGCAGAGTCAGACCAGGAGACTGGGGAGGCCAGGTAGTGCGTGTGGTGTCACCGCCAGACACCACACTTGCTAGGTGGTAGCCTTTAAATCGGCCGCGGTCCGTTAGTATACGTCGGACTCGCGTGTCGCCACTGTCAGTGATTGCAGACCGAGCGCCGCCACACGGCAGGTCTAGAGAGACGTCCTAGCACTCGCCCCAGTTGTACAGCCGACTTTGCTAGCGATGGTTCACTGACAAATTACGCTCTCATTTGCCGAGACGATAGTTACCATAGCCTTCACCTACGTCATTTGCTACGACCTAGCAAGGCGCCATTATCATTTGCTATTTATCTTGTGATGCATGTACCGTCAGACCGATGTTCACCAATTATGGATTAGAGTTAAGTATTCCAACAGATACGTACTATTTTTGCTAGTCTCATATCCCTGACCTGTTCCAGACCTCACGCCATCCTGCGTGAGCTTAAACGCGTGCCTTTCGGCTACCCGTCACAGTGGATTGGCTGTCTTGCCAGTCCACAACAGTGCGACTCCCCTTCCGATCCAACGCTCAGGAAACGTGTCGTGGAGAAATGTGGTAACATCCTAATGATAACGTGGGGGGATGGGCGCCTTCGTGCTGGAAAATGACGTCGGGAGGCATCTGTGGAACTGCATAGATCGACAACATGTCGAAACAGATGTGCCCTGTCACCGATGCGCATGTGCCACGCGACTCAGCGCTGTCCATGAAATGGTGAAGATCACATCTTGGAGCGCGTCTGTATCGATTGCGTATTTACCAAACAACATAACTTGTAGAGTTCTTTAGTTGTAAGGAAATAAATAAATAAATATCGCGGAACGATAAACTGAAATCTCGATAGGCCTCGGTCCGTCAACGTCGAATTGCGACTCCTGTCTAGAAGTTTCTCCTTCTTACACGGTGCATAACACGATCTTCTTACAAACAGCAAATGTTCAGATGTGACATCTGAACCATAAACCGGCAGTGACTTTTCCTTGTACACGGTTTGTAGACGCTGTTGTTACGAGGGGCGTTTAATATGTAATGCAGCACTTTTTTCTGAAAACAGATTATCTTTATTCGCGATTCCAATACACCGTATCGTACCTCACTCTTTTCGTTACAAAACCATTTTTTAACATTATCTCCGTTCAATGCAGCAGCTTTACGGCACATGACTGGGAGAAATTTGGAAATTTGTGGTAAAGTCTTGTGGGACCAAACTGCTGTGGTCTTCGGTCCTAAGCTTACCCACTACTTAATCTAACATAAACTAACTTATGCTAAGGACAACACACACACCCATGCCCGAGGGAGGACTCAAACCTCCGACGGAGGGAGCCGTGCGGACCGTGAAAATGCGCCCTAGACCGCGCGGCTACCCCGCACGGCTGACGTGCGAGAACCTGTACGCCCACATAGTACCCTACTGGTCGACGTCGGAGCCAACGTCTCGCTGCGTCAATAACATCCCAATTGTCCACGTAATTCTTCTCGCGCAGTGAATCCCTTATTGGGCCAAAGAGATGGTAGTCGGTAGGAGATCCTGGCTGTAGGGTGGATGACGAAGAAGAGATCAATGAAGTTTTCTTTCTTGGGTGCGCAGACTCGTGTGCGGTCTTGCATTGTCATAGAGACGGAGAAGTTCGTTTGCGCTTTTGTGGCGACGAAAACGCTGAAGCCCTTTCTTCAATTTCCTGAGGATAACACAATACACTTCAGACTTGATTGGTGCAACATGAGAGAGGGCATCAAACAGAATAACCCCTTCAGAGTCCCAGAAGGCCGTCGCCATCATTTTAAGTCTGAGGGTGCGACTTTGAACTTTTTTGTAGAGGAGGGGTGGTGTGGCGCCATTCCGTGGATTGCAGGTTTATTTCTCGTTCAACGTGATGAACCTCATGTTTCATCGCCTGGGAGGACGTACGACAAAAAATTGTTATAACGCGCCAGCAATTCCGCACATATAGTCCTTCGTTGCTCTATATGGTCCTGTGATAGGCGTCGAGGAATCCAGCAAGTACACACTTTGAGTACCCCAACCGCTGAATGCGTGTCTCAGCGCTACCAACAGAGACATCCGTGGATCACTCGAATGAGAGTGTTCATACGTTCCAGTATTGCAGGAGTCAAGGCTGCGTGCCGGCAAGCGGGAGATCGGACAGGTTTACGCGATCTTGTTGCGATGATGACAGACATCTCGCCCTACGACCCACAGCTCTTTTGTTCACTGCAAGTTCTCCGCAGACATTCTGCAAGCGCCTGTGAATATCTGCGACGGTCTGGTTTTCCGTCAAAAGAAAGTCATTGATCGCCCTCTGCCTCGAACGCTCCTCTATTACAGATACCACCAATCGGAACTTCATGAAACTATAGGGTCTGAAGCGGGAATCTTCCACAATGTCCCACAACAAATTACGCATTTTTTCAACCGAAATTAGCCGAGAAAAAATGTGTTGCATTACTTATTGAACGTCTCTCGACTACCTACTGTGTGTAGTTGCAAAGAAACATAAAGCATTTACGCATCGAAGTGTGGAGTGCACTTCACATCAATTTGACGTTTCTTGCATATCTCATTCATGATGTAGAATTAATGGCCAGCAGCCTAGTTATTTACCGTGTCATGCCACGTTAGCAATCGATTCTAGCAAAGGTTGCTGATACAAATATATTTACGAAGTATAATATGGAACTGCTTCCGATTATCCTGCGGTCTTTAAACTGCAATTCTTGCAGCGAAGTGAGTAATTCAAAGAATACTTGTCGAGCAATTCCTTGACATCACTCTTTTACACTCATTAAGAGGTACAAAAAGAAGCATTAGTTCTTCATATTAATGCGCGAGATATATTTTTGTGCTAGTGGGAAAAAGCCCCCAATTCTGCATTTCTCGTTATCGTCTTCGGAAGGTTTTTCTTGCTTTTAAAGGAAATAGCAGACCTAGTAATCCTCTACTAATACTTCAAAACTGGCGATCCCTCTGGTCTACTCCCGACTTGCTGGGATTTGATTTAAAGGAAATGAGACGTCCAGTGGATCAGTTTCATAGAGTCCACCCTATTCTTCAGAATAGAGAACTGAACTATCATATGGTGTCACTTACCGATTTGTATGGATGGGTCCGTGAAGACGAAAATTCTTCAGTTGTTTTTGTTTGGGGGATGCTATATGCATAATTCACGTCAGTTCTATACTGATAGTAAAGACCTTCAGAAACCATATGTCACCGAAACAGGTTTCCATGTGCTTGTGTCGGGATAAGAAGCCACACGGAAAATTTCCTGGTTCGTGTTGCCAGTGCGCAGCAGGGAATTCTGCCTGTGTCGTCAGACTACCTTCCTACAAAACTAAATGCTCGAAACTTATGTGCAACGGAAAGTGTGTCTTCTCTCGGGATCATCTGCCAAGTAGCCCGCTGGCCAACCTGTGAAGTATTAAGATGTATCAAAAGTTTTTAATCAAGCATGACTAAACATAATTTATGACATTATATCTTCAACATTTCGTTTTTTTATGTAGGTTTGTAACTCTTTCTGTTGACAAAAGTAGTCTGTGTAGGATAACGGTCTCATACCGTACCCTATCACATAATAAAGAAATCAGCTAGAGAGAGAGAGAGAGAGAGAGAGAGAGAGAGACCAAGCAGCCGCAGAGGGGTATTCGTTAATGGGCCTCACGCTAGTTCTTTTTAACAGAAATTTGCGACATCCCTCTGACCAATGACCGTTTTAGCATATTCTGGAGCGCGCAATAAATACAAGGCCTTTGAAATGAAATGTCTGCCATCTTAGTTAATTATTATACAGAACTATGTTCGTATATATGGTCCCCATGTACTCTTAAATCACTGGATCTGTTTCAAACAAACCTGGTACACCTATCATTTACTGTATGGAAAGAATCGCTCTGATGGTAAGAACCCCGTGCCTATCGAAGGAGTGGAGGTGAAAACCAATGTAGCTGACTACACGCGAAGTCCCAGACTTTATTCGTCCGTTATTTGACGATGACAGCACTTAGTGACTTGCAACAAACTTTTTACACATAATTTGAAACCATTACGAAACTTTCTCTTGCTGGCAGCCCCCCCCCCCCAAAATGATGATTGGAAAAAATTTATCACTTTCTACATTTCCACTGTTCATGCAATAAAACGGCTTCATCAGGTTTGGGTTTTAATTCATTCCTCGTTTACTACTAAATTTATTCGCACCACATTGTGCATACAGTATTCATATATACCATTGAATGTAAGAGCAAAATTATATCACTGTGCGATCCGTTCCTCACGAGATATGACATGATAAACAATGAGATGCGTGAAAAATTACCGCATCACGCATGGCGTTAAAATTTATAACTTCTCTGCTATGAACACTATTTACAACAAATGTCTCAGACAGTATCCACGTGGACAGCTAAATGTACCTACAAAAATACATCATTATTCGACACATAATTCAAGAGCTATGAAGTAATAAACATTGACATGCATGAAAAACTACTACATCATGCATGAGTCTTTAATTTACTAAGTCGTTGCTACCAACAAATTTTGCAGAAAGTATTCAAATATAGCACTGAATGTACCTGCAACCTTATACAATTTTATGACACATTCTTCAGGAAATAAGGCGTCATAAACATTTAGCTGCGTGAAAACGGAACTGCAGGGCAAAATTAGCCATTGACACAGGTGAAATACGGGGTGTTCAAAAAGTCTCTCCGTAGTGCCGTATAATGTTAGCCGCGCACGCCGCATGCCGCAGTGAATATACCGAAATGAAACTCTGTGAAATACAAATTATTAATTTATTGAATATTCATTTTTACTTGCAAATTTTCACATTAAATGTTGAAAGTGTCCCCCATGTTTTTGAATACACAATTCAATTCGTCTAATCATGTTTTCAAACACAAGCTGTAGCGTTTCTTCTGTAACCGAAGCAGTGAAAGTGGATATTGCAGTTTTCTATTCATCGATGGATTTTGGACGGTTTTTATAGACAGTTGCTTTCGCTGCACCCCAGAAGAAAAAGTCAGGTGGTGTTAGGCCAGGCGATCGTGGAGGCCAAAGTCCCTCTGAAATTATGCGATCACCAAAAACATCAGCAATAAGTGACATTAAAACGCGAGCTGTATACACGGTTGCACCATCTTATTGAAAATAACCCTTCAGTATTTCACTTAATACACTACTGGCCATTAAAATTGTTACTCCAAGAAGAAATGCAGATGATAAACGGGTATTCATTGGACAAATATATTATATTAGAACTGACATGTGATTACATTTTCACGCAATTTGGGTGCAGAGATCCTAAGAAATCAGTACCCAGAACATCCACCTCTGGCCGTAATAACGGCCTTGATACGCCTGGCCTTGATACGCCAGACAGAGCTTAGATGGCGTGTACTGGTACAGCTGCCCATGCAGCTTCAACACGATACCACAGTTCATCAAGAGTAGTGACTGGCGTATTGTGACGAGACGTTTTCAGTTGGTGAGAGATCTGGAGAATGTGCTGGCCAGGGCAGCAGTCGAACATTTTCTGTATCCAGAAAGGCCCGTACAGGACCTGCAACATGCAGTCGGGCATTATCCTGCTGAAATGTAGGGTTTCGCAGTGATCGAATGAAGGGTAGAGCCACGGTTCGTAACACATCTGAAATGTAACGTCCACTGTTCAGAGTGCCGTCAGTGCGAACAAGAGGTGACCGAGACGTGTAACCAATGGCACCCATTCCATCACGCCGGGTGATACCCCGGTACGGCGATGACGAATACACGCTTCCAATGTGCGTTCACCGCGATGTCGCCAAACATGGATGCAACCATTATGATGCTGTAAACTGAACCTGGATTCATCCGAAAAAATTACCTTTTGCCATTCGTACACCCAGGTTCGTCGTTGAGTACACCATCGCAGGCGCTCCTGTCTGTGATGCAGCATCAAGGGCAACCGCAGCCGTGGTCTCCGAGCTGATAGTCCATGCTGCTGCAAACGTCGTCGAACCGTTCGTGCAGATGGTTGTTGTTTAGCAAATGTCCCCATCTGTTGACTCAGGGATCGAGACGTGGCTGCAGATCCGTTACAGTCGTGCGGATAAGATGCCTGTCATCTCGACTGCTAGTGATACGAGGCCGTTGGGATCCAGAACGGCGTCCCGCATTACCCTCCTGAACCCACCGATTCCATATTGTGCTAACAGTCATTGGATCTCGACCAACGGGATCAGCAATGTCGCGATACGATCAACCGCAATCGCGATAGGCTACAATCCGACCTTTATCAAAGTCGGAAACGTGATGCTACGCATTTCTCCTCCTTACATGAGGCATCACAACAACGTTTCACCAGGCAACGCCGGTCGGCTGCTGTCTGTGTATGAGAAATCGGTTGGAAACTTTCCTTGTGTCAGCACGTTGTGGGTGTCGCCATCGGCGGCAACCTTGTGTGAATGCTCTGACAAGCTAATCATTTGCATATCACAGCATCTTCTTCCTATCGGTTAAATTTCGCGTCTGTAGCACGTCGTGGTGTAGCAATTTTAATGGCCAGTATTGTACAAGTTCTCCTATGAATGGGTACAGAACATCACTGCAGTATCGTTGTGCGTTTATTGTTTCGTTGAAGAACCCAGGCAGGCAAAGAATCACACGGCACGCGCGGCTAACAATCATATGTCACTGCGGATAGACTTTTTGAACAACCCGTATATGTATAAATGCTTGTGACATTTGTTCAAAATGTGTGAACTGTACTTTGGCAAAGGTGCGAGAAAAAAAGCTCCTCCTAAGTCCCTGGATTTATTTCAACGAAAGTAGGTACACTTATGGTGTACTTCCTGGAAATGCTGTGGGGGTAAAAACCACCAGCCTGCTATTGTGGTGATGGTGAGACAAGGCGGGGAGGGGGGAGGAGCTGAACGGAGGAGGGGGAGGATGACATGGACGCAGGTAGGGGGAGGAGGAGGTGGACAAAGTGACAGAAGGAAATGTACAGAGAAAGGAAAGAGGTCGAGGTGACCAGACATAGGGGGAAGGAGGACATGAACAGAGAGAAGGTGGTGAAGGGACTGTCAGAGAGAGTGGGAGAAACAGATAGACAGAGAGAGGGGGAGGAAGAGATAGGCAGTGAGAGGAGGAGGAGTAGATAGACAGGGAGAAGGGCAGAAGGAGATGAATGGAGAGTGGTGAGAAGAAGGACAGAGGAGGAAGGAGGAGATGGACTGACTGAAGACTGGAATAAATACATATCCAG
Organism: Schistocerca piceifrons; assembly: GCF_021461385.2. Taxonomy (NCBI): domain Eukaryota; kingdom Metazoa; phylum Arthropoda; class Insecta; order Orthoptera; family Acrididae; genus Schistocerca; species Schistocerca piceifrons. Next base: position 370,503,014 of record NC_060144.1, on the reverse strand, counting down.
CCAATCCCAGGCACCATCTAGATTATTTAGTATTTTAAAGAGAAATAATAACTGAACAAAAACCTATAAGATAATTTTCCAATTCCTTGGGAGCATGCACATTAAGGTGGTCGATGTTGCCTTGAAGATAGCCTATCAGTCTATAAACATTAATATTTAAATACTTAATCACAATTTTATTACATCTCTTCTACGTCCATTCCTCAATCCCTCCTTACAAATGCATGTTAATTGCCTTTTTTTGTTCTCTACGTTTCTCAGAGAGATTATGCTTTACAATAAATGATGATCGACAAGACAACATATAAAGAAGTGGGATAATAATCGTTCCAGTGAGCCGATGCAGATTTTTAAAATATGGTCTTTCAAAAGAAACATACAAGGCAATGTCAAGAGGTATAGAATAGTAGTTTCTGAGCACCAGAATTAATTCATTTGTAACAGCTGTTCATACAAGGCCTAATTTTGAGCAAGGCCTTGTCTAAATTCTTTTCATGTACAGAGAATTACAATATTTCATACCGTTATTTACGATACAGTTTACGTGTAATGAAAGAATTACTCTTTCTGTGCCTCAGTGACCATTTGCAGATCTGGATTAAACCTTGGGCAGTGTTGATGAGCATCGATTCTGAAGTTATCAGGGACTAAATACAAGAGCTGAAAGGTTATCTGCAACTTCCACAGAGATAAGGGAGCACTTTATGTGAGTAGAAAATATGAAAGACGAGCAGAAGTTGTAACCCATCCACATGGCCGCCCGCGGTGGTCTCGCGGTTCTAGGCGCGCAGTCCGGAACCGTGCGACTGCTACGGTCGCAGGTTCGAATCCTGCCTCGGGCATGGATGTGTGTGATGTCCTTAGGTTAGTTAGGTTTAAGTAGTTCTAAGTTCTAGGGGACTTATGACCACAGCAGTTGAGTCCCATAGTGCTCAGAGCCATTTGAACCATCCACATGTAATTCGGAATAATTAAAAGAAAAGTTGGGATAGACTTTACCCTAGGAAGTATTCCCATACTTATGCTGAGTGGACCTGAAGCTATCGTGGAGGTACTGGAATAAGAAGAAATCAAGGCTCTTACCTGGGATGAAACTGGAATCCTGCAGGAGAGGACCTGGGGCCATCCTGGAGGGAATGGAATGAGGAAAACTCAACGTCCCTATCCTGAACTGGACCTGAGACCTCCAAAGTGGACTTGGGGGGGGGGGGGGCAGCATGAGGCAAAATCACTGCCCCTATTTGGGACTGATCCTGGGTCCTCCAGGAATGGACCTGTTGCCATTCTGGATGGAATGGAATGAAGAAAACCACTGCCCTACTAGTGAATGAACCCAGGTTCACAGGAGTGGATGTGGAGTTGTCCTGGAGGAATTTGAACGAGAAAAAAAAAACTCTCTACCTGGATTGAACTGAGACCTTCAGGAGTGGACCTGGAGTCATCCAGAAAGGAGAGGAATGAGGAAAAATTGCCATACATACCTGAAATTTAACCCAGGACTGCCAGGAGTAGACCTTGGGCTGTTGTATAGGTACCAGAATGAGGATCATTGTCCCTATTGGGGACGGAAGCTGAGACCTCTAACATTGGACCTGGTGTGGCCCTGAGGGTTCTGGAATGAGGGAAAATCACAGCCTTTTTGATTGAACCCAGGTCCTTCAGGAGTGGACCTGCAGTCATCCTGGAAAGACTAGAACGCCCCTGTCTGGGATTGGACCTGGAACATCTAAGAGTGGACCTGAGCCTGTCCTGGAGGAACTGCAACAAGGAAACATCACCACCTCTAACAGGTATTGAACCTGGCACCTCCAGGAGTGGACCTGGTTTCCATCCTGGAGAGGATGTAAACACAGGATTGAACAGGTGACCGCCATTAATGGAACTGGGACCAACCTGGAAGGACAGAAACGAGGAAAAATCACTGCCCCTATTCAGGAGTGGATATGTGGATCTGGGGCCATCCTGGAAGGACTGGAACAGGAAAACATCGGTGCATCTATCTGGTACAGGATCTTGGACGGACCTGTGGCCTTCCTGGAGAGAGGGGGATCAGGAAACATCATTTCCCTTATCAAGAATTGAAGCTGCGACCTCCAGGAGTGGATCAGGGACCATTCTCGCAGGACTGGAACAAAGAAATATCTCAGCTCCTGTTTCAGACTGAACCTGGGACCTCCAGGAGTGGATCTGGACCTTCCTGAAGGGACTGGAACGAAGAAACATCGCTGCCTATATCCAGGATTGAACCTAGGGTCGTCATGGAGGGACTGGAAGGAGGAAACACCACACACATATCCAGAATTGAACCTGGACCTCTCAGAGTAATCGTTCTAAAAAGCCTGGAGCGAGAAAACAGTACTACTCCTATCCAGAATTGCAACTGGGACCTCTAAGAGTTGTTCTGAAGGGAATGGAACGAGGGAAAATCACCATTTCTATCTGTGATAGAACCATGGACTTACAGAGTGGACCTAAGGTTGACACAGAGAGACTGGAGGTGAAAACTTTACTGCACCTATCTTGGATTGAACCCAATACCTCCCACCAAGAGTGGAACTGGGGCCATCCTGGTTTGACTGGACTAGGGAAACATCATCAACCCTTTCTGGGATTGACACTGGGTCCTTCAGAAGTTAGCTTGGGCATGTTTTGGGGGGACTGGAACAAAGAAAATTCACTGCCTATATCTGGGATTGAATGTGGGACCTCCTGGAGTAGACCTAGGGCTGTTCTGAAGAGGACTGGAATCATGAGAAAATTCACCATTCATATCCAGGATTGAACCCGGGGCTTCCATGAGCGGACCTGAGAATGTCCTGGAGGGAGCGAAATGATTAAAAATAACTGTCTCTACCTGAGATTGAACCCAAGACCACCGGCAATGGACTTGGGGCTGTCCTGGAGGCCTTAGTCCACATCAATTCGGTTTCAGAGTGGGGAAAATCTATAGATGACGCACTAAATAAGGTACTATCCACTGTTAATAACATAGAAAGCGGACGTGGAGTTGCTATTTTTATAGACATTTCAGACATCTTTGATAATATCTGGTCATCCGCAGTGTTTACAAGACTCAGAGAGAAGGCCCTCTACGACAGCCTCTCGGACTACTGTCGAAACAGGATGCTTCTGTCGAAACAGGATGGTTGAATGGCGTGAAGGAATTCAGCAAGTGACTATATCATCAAAGGCTGCCTAAAAGGATCAATCTCTGGCCCCATCTTTTGGGATATTGCCTTTGGCCTCTCCTACATCAACTGTATGGGGATAACAGTGCAAACGGGGCGATAACATATGCAGATGACCTCCTGGTAGTGGTCTCCGCAGACTCAAAAGCGCAACTCGAACACCAGTCAACACAGCTTCTCACAAGCATCAGCCAGCGATTCAAACACAATAAGCTTCAGATGGCTCTACGCAAAACAGTTTATATACTACTCGAAGAAACACTAAAAATTAATCCAACCATAAAACTACACGACATTAGCATACAGAAACAACAAAAAACACGGTATCTTTGTGTGCAACTCGACGAACGAATGTCCTTTGACGAACACATCAGACTAACTGACAGTGCTTCCAAGAGCATGCACAAGCTAGCCAGACTCAACATAACACACTTCACAATACGATTACATACATTGAGAAATAACCATTGTGCGCTCTTTGAGTCAATGGTCTGTTTTGCAGCCAGTGCATGAGCCCACCGAGTACATCTGGTGGGGAATAGGAATATCGTGCAGCGAGGGCAGAGAAGTGGCCTGTTAAGGCTATCAGGAGCTTTCAACACCATGTCGTTGGAATCACTCTGTGTGGTGCTTGGGCTGCAATGCACTAGCTGAGGAGGGGGAGGCAGCATAAGGTAATCGGAATTACCGGACAGGACATCACTGAGAAGTGCTAACTCGTTAAATGACGGGTAGATACCGGACAAGGGGAACAGAAGTTAAGCGATAAGGGCCATAAGGTATATCATTTCTTTCTGGACATCAGAGAGTGCCTGAGTCTGAGCCATATCAATCCCAGCCCAGGTATGATTCATTTTCTGACGGGTCACGGCCCTTACCCTGTACATTTACACCTGGTAGGCTGCATCCAGAGTGCTGATTGCACATGTGGGGAACATGGATCTCCGGAATACATACTTTGTCACTGTCACCAATACAGACCTGCACAGCAGACACCAACGCAGTATGACAATGCCATGATGCGAGAAATATGAGACGAAGACGAGTGACAGGTATAAATAAAATACCTGATGATGTCTCAAGGACATTACATGACGAATACAGACATGCAAGGCCATATAACAAAACACTACAACTTACATGAAGCACATGAGACAGCAGTTCCAATTCGTACGCCAACACAGACAGCAGTACTGAAACGCAATCAGTGACCACTGTCATCAACACGTATCGCAGACAACCTTATACAACATGTAGCATAATTAAACTGTATTACAATAAACAGTGTAATTCAATCAACACTGTAAAACTGTTCTACCTTAAGTACAAACAGCAGGCATATCCATGCCGCGGTCATTATACCGCTGTGGGGGTGTAAACTTGTAACTGAACAATTAGTATATAAGCAACGTGATAAGTAAAATTCAAGAAACATGGAGGAACTGTAGGTTAATTGATAAACGCCAAGAAATAATATAGTTCACCCTCAAACACCACTATGCTTTCCACAATGTAATAATTATAGTGTTTTCGTAAACAATGTTTAGAAATATTAATCCGTAAATTAAACTGTAGCGAACTGGGACTGCAAGGCTCGAAGTAGTTCTGAGGCTTTCAGGTTAGGCTGCCTCAGATGGGGTAACATTTCTCTTCCTCTTTCTGTCCCGTTTTCTCTATCCTCTATCATCGTATCTCCTTAATTTTTTTTCTTTCCTCTTTAAATTTCTAATGTATTTTTAATTTACTACTATTACCATTGTTATTGCTGAAAAGAATAATTGCTGTTTGTAATGTGAAGTATGTTTTGTAATCTACATGAAAAGCTGTAAAATGAACGACCTGTTGTAAAAGGTCTCTAAATGAGCAATAAATCAAATACAAACAAATAAAATATCAAATGTCCTGAGGCGGGGGGAGGGGGGCATGAGGCCAAAATCACCATCCTTATTTGAGATTGATCCACAGATCTCCAGGAGTGGACCTGGAGGGTCTGGAACAAGGAAAAATCATCTCCTTTATATTGGGTTGAAACTAACAGGAGCCTTTCTGGGAGCAGGAAAAGTCACTGTCCCTATTTCGGATTGAAGCCAGTACGTTCATGATAGGAGCTGGGGCCGTTCTGGAGGGACTGGAAAGAGGAAAAATCACCACCCCTATCCAGGGCTAGAAACACACAAATTAACTGATATACTACACACAGCTCAGATCAGTGCAACCCACAAATGAATGGCATTATCAACAGAACTAAGGAAGGATTTATGAGATAAAACATGATACTACCAACGAGCAAAAAACAACAAAAAGGAAAGAAGCTAGGCTGCAGAAACATCTTGAAGCCAAACGATGTCGCCATTGTTATCTGTACCACAGGTGGACATGCTGGCTATTAGGCATGTGGTTATAATGATCTGGCTCATCAGTGCACAACTGACACATCGCCACTGTAAACCCCACCACAAGTCGACATGCTGGTTATTAGCCATGTGGTCATAATTTTCTGGCTCATCAGTGTACAACCGACAATGCGGTGAAAATAATATATAAATCAGGAGAGATAAGATACTACAAAGTATAGACGTCTCCACTGTTATCTGTACCACAGTTGGACATACCAGCTATTAGGTATGCGGTCATAATGATCTGGCTCATCAGTGCACAACTAACACGTCGCCACTGTTATCTGCACCACACGTGGACATGCTGGCTACGAGGTACATGGTCATAATGTTCTGGTTCAACAGTGTACAACTGACAAAGCAATGGAAATAATACATAAATCAGGAGAGACTAGGTACTATAAAATATAGACTAGCCATAAAGACAATACATACATGTCATAACACACTATTCGAGCTTATGATATGCTTTGCAGTGAACTCGGGCACAACGACTAAGGCTAGCGACACAATCACTATGATGCGTGGCCAAAGAAATGAACTGCTCAGGATGTCATGGCCTGGCACAACATCGATGAAGGCAATATGGGTGGTGATGGGAGAGTGCCCCATTGACGTTACCATCTGTCAAAGAGCAGCAGTGTACTGCTTCAGGAAAGGTAGACACGACAAGGTATTTTAAATTATAGGAGAGCACATAACAGAAAGGCGCCAACTAAATCGATGACGAAATGATACCTGGCAGAAAGAATGGACTCAACAGAAAATGGGCATCGCGACTACACCTTCTTCCCAAACATCGAGGAGCGAGTGGTGTTAAAACATATAAATCCCAGACGTGGCATCATCCACTTCCTCAAGGGCTATGGTCTGTATCCAGACCACCTCCATCCGTTTGGTCTCAGTCGAACACCCATGTACACTTGCTGAGAACATGTCACTTTGCACTGCGACAGACTCACAAATATACGACCTCGAACTGAATATGATAACACAGGGTGAATTCTACGACAGCTGGACGATTGGTGCATACCGAGTGACAAACCGATAATGTGTCACGTACATTACACGAACAAGAACAAACACCTACACAAATAAGAGCAAACACACAAACACTGGAACAGGATACTTGGAATGACACGAACACAGACGCAAACATAGAAACAGACGCAGACGCTGAACATATGCAAACAGTGTGATTAATATACAGACCTGGATGTACGATAAGACTACATTAAGGAACACAGAAATGGGCCAACTTTCATTTCAGTACATGCAGAAACGTCTTGAGTAATAACTGTAATGTAAGTGATGTAATTGTTTAGTATGCTTAGGTAAAATAATACCTTTAACGAAAACGATGTAATAATGCAATATAAGAGCAATGCAAAAACTGTCTGTACACATAAATTATCAAATGAGAATCAAAGATATGTATTTTGTACACTACCTCGAATGTGACAGGCCTGATGATTTGCAGGGCCCTCACGCCAGAGATGGCTTGTTGGCGGGATGTCTAACACAAATCTATGTACTTTCCTAATATCTTTTATCTCTCCGTCTTAAATGCAAGATTTTTGTTATTTTAGGAAATTTTTCTGAGTTTATGATGTGTCATAAAGTAATAGTCTATCATAGCCTCTTTCCGTCTTCCTATATTCCCATCTTCTATTGATAAATCGTTACTTCTAAGATTTTTATTTTTTAATCACTTTTAAGTCTATAAGTATTTAAAGCTGCAATATTATTAATCCCTATTAGAAATAAGAAATGTCAAACAAGTTCCACGTTCTGTATATGAATGATTTCGTTTTGTGAACATACTACCTGCCTTAGTAACTAGGTGGCAGGTCATTTGTAAATGGTAGCAGCAAATAACTAAAATAATGTCCGGGACTCACCCTAAGACCTCCTGGAGTGGATATGGAGCCGTCGTGGAGGGACTGGAACGAAGTGGTATCACCCCACACTATTCGGGATTGAGCCCAGGATCCCCAGAATTGGACCTGGGGCAGTTCTGAAGGAACTGGTTCTAGTATAAAATCACCGCCCCTATCCAGGTTTGAAACAAGGACCTTCAGGGATGGAGTCTAGTGCTCTACCCGCTGATGTAGAAAATGTAGTCCTGTGAAACCTAATAGAACTTTTGGAAACACTGCGTGTGTTCGGCTTTCAAGAGAAACGTCTAGCAATACATTTAGTGGTTTAGTGTCTGTCAGTATTTGCATACACTATCATTTCGGTAGATACTAGTTAGTGTTTATGCAACTGCAAGTGTTTCGGGGAAGTTTAGCAAACGGATAGTTAACTGAACTATGATACGGAGACATAGAAACAGGAAGACGCCGGCTTTGACCTAGCGCGATATCTGCAAGAGTCAATGTCAGGCGGTGGAACAATGGCAGGGCGGCAAACAGCGATAGCTGGGCAAACAGCGGGCGGCTCCGGCCCCTGACGCACCCGCGGCATCGCTTTGCCGATATTTGTCGACCGATTCCTGCACGCGCCTCGCACCGATTTGAGCCACACAAAAACTCCGAAGCTAAACTTTTTTTTTTTTAATGTTTCGTATCGCTCGCCGATTACATCTTGTTTTCAACTGAGAGCTTACTAGCTCTGTCAAGCACGCAGTAATACATAGTCAAGAAAGCAAAGTTCCCACCATGAGTTTACGAGCCGAAAAGAAGAATCTTTATTTCTCTATACCTTCTCTTTCTGGCTGTCAGCAGGACATGGTGACCTCTGCTCAACATCTTTTGGCAGAAGGAAATTTATTGGTTCAAATGGCTCTGAGCACTATGCGACTGAACTTCTGAGCTCATCAGTCGTCTAGAACTTAGAACTAATTAAACCTAACTAATCTAAGGACATCACACATATCCATGCCCGAGGCAGGATTCGAACCTGCGACCGCAGCGGTCGCTCGGTTCCAGACTGCAGCGCCTAGAATCGCACGGCCACTCCGGCCGGCGGAAATTTATTCTTGCTGTCGAATTATAATATAGACACTAAAGTCTTCCACCAACGTGAAACATTCTGCCATGTTCCAATATGGGTCCTGCACCATTCCCCTTACAGGTATTATTTTAACAAAGCTCAATACATAATTCTATCATTTAAATTACAGTTATTACTCAAGACCTTCCTACGTATATTGAAATAACCAGTGGTCTATTTCTGTGTTCCTTAATTTAGTCTTATCTTAGATCTAGGTCTGTGTATTAATCTCACAGTTAGCATCTGTTTCAGCGTCTGAATCTGTTTATATGTTTCTATCTGTGTCCGTCTCATTCCAATTATCCTGTTCCCGCGTTTGTGTGTTTCCCCTTATTTCTGTATTTGTTTGTTCTTGTTTGTGTAATTCGTGTAACGTAGGTGTCACATTATCGGTTATGTGATTCGGTAAGCTCCAATCGTCTGGACTTCGTAAAATTTGTCCTATATTGTCCTACGCTGTTCGAGGTCATATGTGTGTGAGCCTGTCACAGTATAAAATGATAAAATGAGGTTTTCAAGAGTTCCTAGTTCTCCTCAAGTGCAAATGGGTGTTCGGCTGAGACCAAACACATACAGGTGTTCTGGATATGGATCATGGCCCTTGAGGAAATGGACCATGCCACGTCTGGGATCTACATATTTCAGCCTGATTCGTTCCTTGTTGTTTAGAAAGAAGGTGTAGATGCGATGCCCTTTTTCCTTCGAATTTCATCCTCTGTGCGAGGTATCATTTCGCAAGCGGTTTAGTGTGCCCCTTTCTGTGATGTCCTCTCCTATAATCTCTAATACCTTGTCGTGTCTGCCTTTCTCGAACCAGTACACTGCTGCTCTTTGACGCATGGAGATGCCAATGAGGAATATTCCCTTCACTATGATTAGTGCCTCCACCAATGTTGTGTCGAAGGTCACCGACATCCTGAGCAGAAAACTTCTTTGGCCGCCTTTCAGAATGAATTTATGTGTTGAAAAGCTCAGTCGATGCGCTCAGGAGCCCGTTGCAAAGCATACTATTGATTCGAGTATTGCGATATGAAACGTGTGTATTTTGTTTATGGGTAGTCTATATTTTGTCGCATTTAGTCTTGCTGATTTATACATTATTTGCATTGCTTTTGTTGTAAGTCTGATATGGTCATTGAACTTCATTTTGTCGTCAGTGTGTAAACCTAGATATCTTGTCACTCTTTTGCATTGCAAAGTTGTGATATTTACTTTTATGCTGGGTTTTCTCTGAAGTTCGCTATTCAGTAGCAGTACACCGTATTATTAGCTGCAGTTATTAGTTTGTTGCTGTTATACCATTCCTTGATGTCTACACAAAATGATACAGGTGGTTGATTAAAACAACTCTCACAGATTCGGCCATAAGCCTGTTCTGGCTGGCCGACTGCAGCCTACAAGGCGGTACGAGGAATGATCTATGACTGTGGGACATGTTATCACCCTGTCTCCAATCCCTTCAGTTGCTACTGTCAGTAGATGAATCCTCATGGTGCCGCTCCTCCTTTATTCTAGCAGCTCTTTATTTGGCTTCACAAGGGCTGAGAGGAGTCCGTACCATAGGTCCCTATCTTAGAAGAACTCTAAGGAGATTCCAGGAACCGAACCCAGGTTCTTCTGCACAGAATGCATTGACGCTAACCAGTAGACTATGGAGGCACTCCACGATTGACTTAGTAATTTGTTCTATAAGAGTGAATTAATATGGTACAAACTACTGTAAATTAAGAACTTTTAGTGTAACTGTACTTACGATTTAATCCAGTTTATTTTCAGTTCAACGTTTTACAACAAATATTTGTGGCTGAGTTTGCTGGTATTACAATTTAACTATCTATATCATTGTACTGCCTTAGCTATTATTCCGAGTTTCAGTATAATAGCTACAGAAGTTCTAATTAAATATTTGCCGTTAGCCCATACCTGTTGATTAAGAAATACCGAAACTAACAGATTTCTCACTTTTGTCTCTTAAGAGAACATTATTTCATTTATAAAAATAGTCAAGTTTTTCATAGAGTGTCAGTTAATTTAATTAAACTATAAAGGCAAAGCAGGTCCTAAGTATCGAATATAGGTTGCAGCTCCACTTATATAAATCTTCCTTATAAGATGTCTGAACAAAGACACTCTTTACTGACTTGTACGATCCCTACATAACGTTACTCTTTCGTTAACTTATCAGTATCCTTGAGTACAATTCAATAGACAGCGGTCTAAACGACAGTATTACTGACATTACCTGACAAATCGTTTACCTATGTGGAGAACATTAGTGATCCTATAACGTTTGTTTGGAGCACAAAGTGTAACGTTGTGCGTATGTAGGTGAGCTAATCGACCGTCTAGAACTGGTACAAGGAGAACTGAATTTGCTCTACAGAGTGTCGACATGTTACCTTGCACTGATCGATCTCCAGATCTGTCTCCTGCCGAGTAAATATCAAACATCATCGGACGACAATTCTAGTGTCATCAACAACCAGCATTAAGCAGCCCTATATTGAATGGCCACATGCAACAGGCTTGGAACTCCATCCCACAAATTGACATCCGGCATCTCTACAACACAATGCATGCACATTTGCATGCTTGCATTCAACATTCTGGCAGTTACACCGGTTATTAATGTACCACCATTTAACAATTGCAATGGCTTATCTCATGCTTAAATTAACCTGTCATCTTGCAATATTAATCATTAAATACACACATCAAAAAAAGTTTTGCATCACCTCAGTTCCGAGAGTTCCGGAACCTGTACAGAAAATTAGAATAGAGATCAACATAAACATCATTTCCACCCTTTTTATTGCTCATGCAAATCACACATACAGCGAGACCTTCAGAGGTGGTGGTCCAGATTGCTGTACACACCGGTACCTCTAAAACCCAGTAGCACGTCCTCTTGCATTGATGCATGCCTGTATCCGTCGTGGCATACTATCCATAAGTTCATCAAGGCACTGTTGGTCCAGATTGCCCCATTCATCAACGGCGATTCGGTGTTCATCCCTCAGAGTGGTTGGTGGGTCACGTCGTCCATAAACAGTCCTATTCAATCGATCCCCGTCACGTTCGATAGGGTTCATGTCTAGAGAACAAGCTGGCCACTCTAGTCGAGCAGAGTCGTTATCCTGAAGGAAGTCATTCACAAGATGTGTGAAGACGAATGCCTCTCCAATATGCTGCCGATATGGTTGCACTAACGGTCGGAGGATGGCATTCACGTATCATACAGCCTTTACGGCGCCTTTCATGACCACTAGCGGCGTGCGTCGGCCCCACATTATGCCACTTCAAAACATCACGCACCCTCCAACTTGCTGCACTCGCTGGACAGTGTGCCTAAGGCGTTCAGTCTGACCGGGTTGCCTCCAAACACGTCTCCGATGATTGTCTGGTTGAAGGCATATGCGCCACTCATCGGTGAAGAGAACGTGATGCCAATCCTAAGCGGTCCATTCGGCACGTTGTTGGGTATATCTGTACCGCGCTGCATGGTGTCGTGGTTGCAAAGATGGACCTCGCTATGGACGTCGGAAGTGAAATTGCGCATCATGCAGCCTATTGCGCACAGTTTGAGTCGTAACGCGACGTCCTGTGGCTGCACGGAAAGCATTATTCAACATGTGGCGTTACTGTCAGGGTTCCTCCGAGCTATAATCCGTAGGTAGCGGTCATCCACTGCAGTAGTAGCCCTTGGGTGGCCTGAGCCAGACATGTCATCGACAGTTCCTGACTCTCTGTATGTCCCCATGTCCGAACAACATTGCTTTGGTTCACTTCGAGACGCCTGGACATTTCCCTTGTTGAGAGCACAAAGTAACACTGCGGACGCGATCGAACCGCGGTATTGACCGTCTGGGCATGGTTGAACTACAGACAACACGAGCCGTGTATCTCCTTCCTGGTGGAATGACTGGAACCGATCGGCTGTCGGACCATCTTCGTCTAATAGGTGCTGCTCATGAATGATTGTTTACATCTTTGAGCGGGCTTAGTGACATCTCTGAACAGTCAAAGGGACTATGTCTGTGATACAATATCCACAGTCAACGTCTATCTTCAGGAGTTCTGGGAACTGTGGTGATGCAAACCTTTTTTGGATGTGCGTATGTAACCTAGACAAATGTATTACTGAAATTTTATTACTCTACATTAATTGTATTTTTCCGTCAATGTGAATACAGTACCTATCGAACGTTTATAACCAAAACAAGCCACTGACACACTAATAAAATTTTCCTTGAAAAGTAAAGGAGAATTTCACGTAGACGTAATAACCACGTAGATGTAGATCCGGAAAGTATCATGTTATTGCCTGGCGCCTGCAGCAAAGTACACATTATCGCTCGAATGTGCGGTATAAAGTCGAACGTCTTTCAGAATCTCTCGCTCAGAGAGAGGGGCACAGAAAAAGTGTGCAGGTAGCGGTGGTAACTAGTTTAGCAGCGGCTATCTGGGTTTTGGAGCGTGCCAAGGGGAAAGTTATTTTGGCGGAGCTGTAACGGGAAAGCCACTGTATCGGGGACGCGGCCAAGGACCTCGCTCCGTCGGCGGGCGGCGGGCAGCCCGGCTGCAAAACCACTCGCCAATTACAGCGCGGGGACGGCTTTCGTCACGCGGCGTGCCTTCAGCGCGCTGTTGCTAACGCGTGGCGCCCGGCGGAAGCGCGGCTCGCGGAGCACCGCAAATTTGTTTGCAACGGCGTCCCCAGGTTTTCAAACAAAAGGAGATTACTACTGTCAAAAGTACACAGTATAAACAGTCTAAGTCCATTATAATTATCCGGGCTGTTTTGCCGTGATCGGTTGATGATTTCTGTGTTAATTCCCAACGTTTCGTCCGCGTCTGCGGGAGACATCTTCAAGGGGGTCTGTAGCTCGATGGAAGGTCCAACACACCCATTGGCTCGCTACTGACTGCCGCTAAATTCCGTGTCCGCGCGCTCCCGCGCCGCGGCGTGACGTCACGTGTTTTGAAAACGTCAGTGAAATTGGCCGCTGTCCGTTGCCGTCGATCGCCGTTGCCATCACTCAGTAGTGGACGGGTGGTACACATCTTCTTTAACACCGGCATCCATATACCGTTTAATTTCACGCCCTCCTCCTTACGATTGAAATTGTTAGGGTGTTTAGCGATTCCGATTGCCTCCCTGTAGAGTCTTTCGTAATATCCGCTTGTGGCCGCTAGTACCTGCGTCTCCTCGAAACGAATATAGTGGTTCCCTGGCTGTAAAGCATGCTCCGCAACAGCTGATCGTTCCGTTTCCCCTCTTCTACAATTGCCCTTGTGCTCTTCCAAACGTTTTGAAACCGTTCTTTTAGTGGTACCCACATAAACATCTCCACAGCTGCAGGGGATCCTATACACTCCAGCTTTTTCCAATTGTTTGCGAGCGTCCTTGGCAGGCTTAAGGTATTCCTGTATCTTCCTGGTGGGTTTGTAAATTACGATAATATTCCACTTCGTCAAGATCCTCCCTATTCTTCCCGTTACAATTTTAACAAACGGCAGGAAAACCTTAGATTTTGCAGTAGCCTGTACGTCACTATGATTTCTGCGGCCGGCTACGGTCGCAGGTTCGAATCCTGCCTCGGGCATGGCTGTGTGTGATGTCCTTAGGTTAGTTAGATTTAATTAGTTCTAAGTTCTAGGCGACTGATGACCTCAGAAGTTAAGTCGCATAGTGCTCAGAGCCATTTGAACCATTTTGATTTCTGCGTGGCGGTCTCAACGCACGTTTTATTTCGGCGGACGAATATCCGTTCTTCATTATTGCATTGTGGAAATGTTCCATCTCAGCGTCGAGCAACTCAGGTTCACAAATATTTCTAGCTCTGTGCGCTAAGGACATTATAACACTTCGCTTCTGTTGTGGGTGGTGGTTCGAATCCCGGTGCAAATAACGGTCCATGTGCGTGGGTTTGCGGTATACTGTGTGGCCCAAATTACCATACTGTGTGGCCCAAATTACCATTTTCGTTTCTAAAAACAACCACATCGAGGAAATGTAATTTGCCATCTACTTCCTCCTCCATCGTAAACTGAATTCTCGAGTTTTCAGATGTTCGTGGAACCGGCTTAGTTCCTCCCTGCCATGTCTCCACAGCACAAACGTGTCATCCACGTATCGGAACCATACATTTGGTTTTTTGCTGGCAGTACCTAAGGCCTGTTCTTCGAATTTCTCCATGAAGAAGTTTGCAATTACGGAACTTAGGGGGCTTCCCATAGCCACGCCATCCGTTTGCTCATAAAACTGTTCATTCCACTTGAAGTATGTGGTCGTCAAACAACACTTAAACAGCTCTGAAATATCGGCAGGAAAAATTCGATCCAGCTGTTCCAGTACATTATTAAGTGGAACCATGGTAAACAGCGATACCACATCGAAGCTGAGAAATATGTCCTCCGGCTGGACCACTATGCCATTCAATCTGATGATGAAATGTGTCGAATTCTTTATATAAGAGCCCGAACGGCCCACATGTGGTTTTAACAGCGTAGTCAAAAACTTGGCTAACGAGTAGATGGGCGAAGCAATGGCACTTAGTATCGGTCTTAACGGTACATTTTCTTTATGAATTTTGACACTGGATTCGCATTCGGGAGGACGAGGGTTCAATCCCGTCTCCAGCCATCCTGATTTAGGTTTTCCGTGATTTCCCTAAATCGTTTCAGGCAAATGCCGGAATGGTTCCTTTCAAAGGGCACGGCCGATTTCCTTCCCCATCCTTCCCTAATCCGAGCTAGCGCTCCGTCTCTACTGACCTCGTTGTCGACGGGACGTTAAACAACACTAACCTAACTTAACCTATGAATTTTGGTCAATCCATAAAGCCTTGGTGGTAGCGCAATCGAATTGCAGAGATCTTTCTGTACACTCTCTTCAATGGAGGACTTTTTTATTAACCGCGACACAGTTCTAAGAACGTTGTTAGTGGGGTCCTTATTCAGCTTCCTATATGCTTGCGGATCCAGTAGATCAGTAATTTTCCTCTGATAGTCGGCCACATCCATAACCACCGTTGCGCTTCCTTTGTCAGCTGGGAGAATAATTATAATGGACATGACATTTCCGGCAGTGAAAGTCTACATTTTAGTAAACAGTCTAAGGTTAAGGCTGTTAATAACATACACTGCCAGAAAAGAATTAGGGTTCCAATTCACACAAGATTTATTGTTGCGACTGTGCATGTGGAGTACATGAAATGATTACATTTACAGATCAATGGCACAAGCGGTTCTGAGGTGCCAGATACCGGCCCGTGCTGTAACACCCGTATCAGCACTTGGTGTTACCTCCACTAGCGGAAATGCAGGCGCTGACTCTGGCGTCCAGTCGGTGGTACAGACCGCGAATGCTGTCCTGGCACTCGTTGTGCCACGCCTATTCGACCTTGTTGTTGGTTGACAAGTCGCACGAGTCGCTTGTTGTCCCATCATATCCCACACGCGCTCGGCTGGAGACAAGTTCGGAGGTCGTGTTGGCCAGAGAAGATGCAGCGTGTCTTGCAGAGCACGTTGAGTTTCGAGGGCAGTGTGTGGTCGAGTATTACCCTTTTGGAACAATACATCATCTTCCTGATGCAAGAACGGCAAAAGAACCGATCTAACAACATTCTGCACACACGGCGTGCTGGGTAGCGTACCCTTCAGAAATACCAAAGGTGAACGACAGTTGTAGCTTATCGCACCCCAGACCATTGTCCTGGGATAAGGCCAGTGTGTGTTTGACGAATGCACTCTACGAAACGAAGCTCACCAAGTCTACGTCGTACGCCCAAACGACCATCAGTTGCGTGGAGGTAGAATCTGCTTTAATCGCTGAAGACCAACGGCGCACCATTCCATTTTCCAAGTGACCCTTTGACGGCAGCAGTCGAGCCATACACGTCGATGCTGTGGCGTGAGTGGGTGACCACACTCCCACTGTTAATAAACGTTTCGCAGCAGTTCGTGTTGACACGTCTGGCCCTTCAAGCCCTCTTGTCTGTGCTGTGGTAGTCTGTACAATAGGACGATCCTGGCGGGCATCTATGCAGCATGGTCTCTATAACCTCGTCTACGGGCGTAAGAATGATCTCGTGACCACTGACAACAACATCGCTGCACGACGGTCGCAGCACGGCAATGCTCCGAAGGGACCAACCCGCCACCTGTAAGGCCACAATTTGAGCCCTGTAAGACTCGCTCTGTTGGCTGTAGGAATCATGAGTGCGTCTCGTGACATGGTTGCCTTCTTGATTCACACGCTTGTAGCACACTTAGTCTTCTGGCTGTGAGCATTCCCTATTAAAGAGACACATATGGTGGTACTCTGTTAACTATGCCACTACGCAAATATTGGCGAACGACGTTGAAACCATTACCTGCACATCTACTGTCCTCCATGCCGCATATGCCGTAATCGAGTCAAAATCAACGTCGTCTTTCCAAGTGTGCTAATTTTCTGTTCTGGCAGTGCATGTTCGTGAGTTTTCGACCCCTGTTTTTCCCTTCAGTGTAATGTTAACAATTTGTTAAGTTATGGGAACTACATTTCTGGCGACAACGTTAGACGCAGTTGCTTGATGCAAGGAGCGTGTAAATAGGTTGTATAAGCGAAAGATATGTGGAAACACCCTAAGGTTTCAGATAGATTACAGAATATAAGACAGATTGCGAAAACAGATTTTAAATTGCAAACCATTCTAGGGGCAGTGTGGTCTTTGACCATATCTTTTGTTTATGAGCCAAAGAAATTGCACAAAGGCAAGAAATTAAGGAGATGGGCAGAGGACAAATTGAAAGAACCTGAAGCTGCATTAGGTAATGACTGACGGAAACAGGGGAAATAAATACAATAAGAGTCGAACGGGAACGAAGTAACGAAGACAGCAAAGCATCCATTAGGCAAAAAGATAAGGCCCTGTGGGAACCCTTGCATAACACACGAAATAATGGAT
This sequence comes from Schistocerca piceifrons, assembly GCF_021461385.2. Taxonomy (NCBI): domain Eukaryota; kingdom Metazoa; phylum Arthropoda; class Insecta; order Orthoptera; family Acrididae; genus Schistocerca; species Schistocerca piceifrons. Next base: position 370,485,479 of record NC_060144.1, on the reverse strand, counting down.
TTAAATTATGAAAGGATAAAGTATAAAAATGCAACAAATCAAGAAGGGCAAGGGAATGCAGACCTCTAAACAAAGAGATTGAAAGAAAATTTGACATGATTAAGGTGACATGGTTAGTGGACAAATGCAAAGTGATTCAGGTTTTCCGTGATTTCCCTAAATAGCTTAGTCAGAAGCACAGATCGTTCCATTGAAAGGTCGCGGCCGATTTCCTTCCCCCGTCCTTCCCTAATTCGATGGGTCCGATGATCTCGCTGTTTGGTCCCCTCCTCCAAACCAACCAACCAATCAAATTTCAAGCCAGTCGCATAAGAGTAGCCCCAGCAGTGCCGCTATGAGGATGCGAATCAGATTTGTTTCAAATATACGCTATAATGGTTGTGAGCTTCAGTTGCCTTTGGGATTGGACGTGGTGAGTTGATGCCTTTACTACTGAGAAGGAAGACCGTCGTGTTCGGCGAATGGCTCTGGCGCGCTGTACTGCAACTGCAACAGCAATTTGAGCAGCAGTTGGCATCACACTGAAACAACGAACTTTAGCAAATCGTTTGTGGGCAGACGTCCTGTAGCGTGCGTTCCACAGTCTTCTAACCACCGCCATTTTGGACTTTATTAACATCAAGCGAGAGCTCATTGGAGGGCAGGGTGGAGGTCTGTTGCGTTTTCTGATGAAAGTTGGTTCTGCCTCGATGCCAGCGATAGGAGGAGGCATGCAACCAACCTGTTTGCATGGTAGACACATTGGATCTACATCTGGAGCTATGGTATGGAGTGTGAATTTGTATGACAGCTGGAGCATTGTCGTGGTTTTCCAATGAAACCTGAATGCAAATTTGTACGCCGGTCTGGTGATTCGACCTGTTGTCCTGCTATTCATTAACAGCAGTCCAGATGGTGTTTTCCAACAGGATAACGCTCACCCACATACCGCTGTTGTAAGTCAACATGCTTTACAGAGGGTCGACATATTGCCTTGGACTGCTCGATCACCAGATCTGTCTCCAATCGAGCACATATAAAACATTATCAGACTAAACCCTAGTGTTATCAGCAACCAGCAGTAACCGTCCCCGTAATGACCGACTATGCAACAGTCATGGAACGCCATCTCACAAACTCACATCCGGAACCTGTACAACACAATGCATGCACTTTTGCGTGCTTGCATTCAACTTTCTGGTCGTTTCAACTGTTGTTAATGTACCAGAATTTCACGCATACAATGGCTCATCTCGCGCTTACGTTGACCCGTGATCTTGCCGTATTGATCAGTTACATACGTTGCCAAGACAAGCGTATTCCAAAAATTTCATTACTGTACGTGAATTATTTTTTACTGGAGCAGTTTTTTTCCGTAAGTGTAGGCATGAGGTATCGGCAGAAGTTAAGTTGTGAACAAGACTGGTGATTCTTGCCTGAATAGCTTCGTCAGTAGCTTTGTCAGTAAGAACATTGTCCGCGGAAGCCAAAATTCTGGGTTCACGTCCCTTGACGGCATTTAATTTTAATCAACTAGTAAATTTCAATTTATGAATTAATTGTGATCCTTCAGTGACAATTTTCTACTGTCAATAAGCGTTTGCAGACCTCTCATCATTGACCTATCGATACTGGGGCCCCGTCTATAACGATGTTATCTCCGACAGGACGTTAAACTGCTAAATGGCTAATGGATAGGAGATGGTTTATGCGTATGTGGAAAAAGATGTTATTGAGAAGATGTGCTATTGTGAAAGAAAGCAAGGACACATGACAGGGTACTTACAGTGTCATTAGCTTATAATGGCAGAAAGTGTCTGAGTGGGCGAGTCTGTTGAGAAACTTACGCACACACACACACACACACACACACACACACACACACACGCACACACTTCAAGGCACAGGAGAAGACAATGTACTCGGAAATGAGCCTAATAGAAACGTTGTGACACTTCCCTATTTTACTACAGTTTTAAGAGTTTGAATACGAAGAAAAACAGGACAGCACATATTGCGTGAGAACCACAGTCACTACACAGAGTGACAAAAAAACGATTTAACAATTTATGGTTGTTGAATCTCTACTCAAGACATTGTAAAAGCTTCAGATTTGTGGAAAGTAGACAAATCATTTTTTTGTTTTGAATGGCCTCTTTTACTTTTTATCCGCTTGTTATTTAGGCAAACAGTACATTACCAGGTAATAGGTTTCATTACTACCTCGTCGCATGAGCGTTTCATGTATTTCGTTGAATGGCCTACAACTCTATATAACCTCGAGTATGAAGAAAAGCGAGTTGCTCAGTTTATGCTTCATAGCGCCTGCTGAACCCACAATTCAATGATAACAGTGATAATGGTGTTAAGAGTAGTAATAATAATAATAATAATAATAATAATAATAACTTCGTTTGACTCAGTGGCCTGGTGCGAGTCTTTCAATTTGACACCACTTTCGACTTACGTGCCTCCAACCCACCCCAGTTATACGACTGGGGGACATACAGTTTAACGTGGAATCCGAACTACGTGTCGTTTCTGGCAACTCGTCACATTGTGTAGTGTGCATACCGCGCAACCTTACGTATCAGCCGTCTAAGAGACTTGTTTGTGGCGTGTAGCGTGATCGAATGGCATGAGTCATACAGAGTTTCGCAACTTAATGAACGATTCCAGCGTGCGTGCCAGCTGATCTCCTGCTCTTTGAATCACGTGTGTTTACTCGGCTCTGTAGCAAACATTTGCCTGACAACTGTGGAGAAACATGACGCGACAGGAGATCAGGAACGGCTATCTCGAAAGTGTGTATCTTGTTACCGGGACAGTTTGCGCAAAAGAGCGTCGGCAGACACCGAGCATTTGTGTTACTTTTCACTGCTGTGTGAATTTCTAGCGATAGAGGGAAATAGCTGCCTCTTTTAAAAAGTGAATTTCTCATTGCGGAATTCTGATAGCTACATGTTATTATAGATTGTAGAACAAGTGATTGCCTCGTGTTATTGGAGTAAGTCGCAGGTTTCAAGAAGGGATGAAGAATATTTGCACGGAACTGCATCTCGGACTTCCATTATTGTAACACGCACACACGTATACAGGGTGTCCCAGCTATCTTGTCCACCCAAAATATCTTCGGAACAATAACAGCTATCGGAAAACGACTTTCACCGGTATCAATGTAGGGCTGGGGCACATGAATGTACATATTTGGAAACATTCTAAAACGAAAGCATATGTGTTTTTTAACACAAACTTATGTTTTTTTAAATGGACCTCCTGTATTTTTTCTTCAGCAAAGCACATACACAATGGCGTTGATTGCATCGCAATATTCCCATTACATCCCGACATATTAAGACGCGAAGTTGACGCTTGAAACACCCGACATGCGCTGCTAGCGCACGTCCTGAGGCTCAGGCGTGAACCCCATGCTGTCCGTAATCGCGATGTGATTGACATGCGTAATCACACTTCCATACTTATCAAGAGGTCCGAAACGAATAATACGGTCTGCTACCATCCTGCATTAACGTCGTACATTCCAGCAGGTATTTATCCCATAGGCTAGGGGTGATGCGGTTCTGTAACATATCTGTGTACCGCAACGTTAGTCACAAAGTTAACTTCGCTTATCGTTAATCCGTTACTAAAAAGGTAATGCCGTTCAACGTTGAAACTTTACTTTACTGTAGATCTAGCACAAGTGACAGTTAATCGTTCACTCGTAATAGTAAAATTCTTGTTGATGGTTTTAGTGAAACGAGCAAGTGGACTACCCAGTGATGTTAAGAAACATTTGTTTGCAACAATTTGTCATTTAACGCATTAGATAAACATAACATTGATAATTATGTGATAATAAAACTAATTGGTTAAACATGTTTACATTCATCTTCTATGTCCTACCTGAACTTCCCAAATCAAAACATTTTTACCTAAACAACGGTAAAACTTTTAGCCCACTTGCTCGTTTCACTAAAACCATCAACAAGAATTTTACTATTACGAGTGAATGATTAACTGTCACTTGCTGTATATCTACAGTAAAGTAAAGTTTTGACGTTGAACGGCATTACCTTTTTAGTAACGGATTAACGATAAGCGAAGTTAACTATGTGACTAACGTTGCTGTACACAGATATGTTACAGAACCGCATCACCCCTAGCCTATGGGATAAAAACCTGCTGGAATGTACGACGTTAATGCAGGATGGCAGCAGACCGTATTATTCGTTTCGGACCTCTTGATAAGTATGGAAGTGTGATTACGCATGCCAATCACATCGCGATTACGGGCAGCATGGGGTTCACGCCGGACCCTCAGGACGCGCGCTAGCAGCGCATATCGGGTGTTTCAAGTGTCAACTTCGCGTTTTAATATCTCGGGATGTAATGGGAATATTGCGATGCAATCAACGCCATTGTGTATGTGCTTCATCATGCTATGGATTGCTGAAGAAAAAATTTAAAAAAAACATAAGTTTGTGTTAAAAAACATATACGCTTTCGTTTTAGAATGGTTCCAAATACGTACATTCATGTGCCCCATCCCTACATTGATACCGGTGAAAGTCGTTTTCCAATAGCTGTTATTGTTCCAGAGATATTTTGGGTGGACAAGACAGCTGGGACACCCTGTATATATAACATATAACAGAAATTTAAAAATCCGAAAGTAACACCACAAAAATGAAGATATTTGAACAACTGGAGCTCTAGTGCACAGCCTCACCCAACACTGTGGAATGTCGCAAAACCACGAAAATTTTATGGAGTGCTTTTATAATTAGAAGAAAAAACATAACAGGCAAAGCGATGCATGTAAGTACACACAGGCTATATTCCAAACAACATTTCATACTCATAAAACATTTTTAAATAAACAAACAGTTGTAAAAGTTATAGAAGCATTTATATTTTGCATTTCCGCAAACGGGTAAAAACACTCACTAAACGTAACGACTGTCCAGTCTTTTAATCTAGTCAGTTTCCAATACAAAAGTCATCAAAGAGCACGTAAATGGTAATTTTTTTGTTCCTTATGATCTGAAGTTGCTTTTGCCAACTGTGAAACTTGAATGAGGCCGAAGCTTCTCATGAAAATATTATAAAAAAATCGATTTAGCTGCAGATGACGTTCTGCTGTATAAATAATTTTTAATGCCTCAAAATATTGTAACTCCATGTGAAAGTTAAGAAAATTTTACTGTGAATGATTTTTCAAATTATGCCAAGATATACCTGTTTTTCTTTTATGTACAATTCTAGTAATAACTTTCAAACTGCTGAGTAAAATGTGTAAATGTATTTGAAGGACAAAAGTAAAACAATGTGTTCTTCAAAGGCGCATCCCTATCGTTAAATTAACTACAAGAAATAAAATCTGTCTTTAGATGTGTGTATCGGTGTAATAGGGGAAGGATTTGAAGACAGAGTTCGGGAAAGAAACGCTTTTACATTGTGTGTCACATGTGGCAGAAATCAGCCTAATGAGCACGTGACACAGAAACACCACTGGCACATCTTCACCGACAAGGGTTTCCTATTTACGCCATTCCTGTCAATAAATATTTAACGCCACATTTCTTGCGTTTATGTAATCTGATTGGAGGCTCCTCTGTGACTTTTGTTTACGTCTTTTGAAACAACAAATTTCCTTTCCAGTATCTTCCCGTATACTCCATTTGAAGTGCCAGTATGGTTCTTTTTTTTAAGAAAGAAGCCTGTAAATCCCGGGACTAGAGATGTCATTAGCGAAAGAACAGAAATTTTCATTCCTTTGAAGTCTTTGATTAGATGAAATAAACTACCGTCATAGGCGATTCCCTACAAAATAATCTCAATAGCACGCTAAGCATTAATAGCATTAAATTTATTCAGGCATAAATATCTAATTAACTCCCTCTTTGACTTCAATTACACTCTGTTAAAAACGTCATATCGATTCGTTGGAGTCTAATAACGAAGCGAAGAAATATTTCATTGAAAGATGAAAATAATTTTAGCCGCCGCGACATTACATGATGGATTCATGAGACAAACTCTGGTACGTTTTCAATATGCCGGCAAAGAAGCAAATAAGTAACAATAATTGTAATGACACCATTTCCTAGCTTTTATCTTTTATTTCCGTCTGGCTACATAAATAATTTAAATGGTGTAGCGTGAGCAAAGTACTCATAGCGTTAAGCAAAAATCGGTCTTGTGTGTTGACAGGCTGTCATCACTATTGATCTCAACAACAGCTCTTCTCGCTTTTCTGGAACTGAGTTCCTACAAATGTATTAAAAATGATAATAAATCTAATGTATAAGGATTATTGTTTGTAATCCGTAGGCAGTTTGTTCATCCTTGCCATCGTGTCAATCCTCCATCGGATGTCTCCGTCAGTGTCAGAGAAGGAGTGACCATCAGATATGGTGGAGATCGAGGAACAAAATATCCAGCGTACACCAGAATTAGCAAATAATGCCTTGCAATTAGGTATCAGCCATCAAAAGTTGAAGGAAGCAATTCTTCATCAAAGTTACCTTGGTTTCCTCGGTGATGGTTTCTGCGAAATAAAAGGCTGGTGAGTGCTCTAGAAAATGAATATGGCGGGTCTCCCACGAATTTTATCGTTAAAATTCCGTGAAGAGACTAAGAAAATTTGCATATCCGACACTGTGAAAGCCACCAAAATCCAGAAGATAGTTTTATACCACGGTCAGGAATACAGTATTTGATGAAACTAATATAGGTGCGTAGGATATTTTATTTTCTGTGTTTGTAATGGCCATCACAATTTTTTCTAGATCGAAACGCTGAGCAGTTGGCAATTATTTCTGAGTATAAATACAAGGGCGAGGTGAAAATCCATGCCACCGAATTTTTATGAGAAAACTCTTAAAGCATTTTAAAGAAAACAAATTTTATATCTTAATTCTTCACGTCCACACAGTTATTTAGCAATATATTCATCCTGGTGACAAACACGTTTCTCCCAACGAGAGACCGTTTGTGATACCGTCACTGAAGATTGTTTGACTTTTCCGACGGACCCACAACCTCACCTCTGCTTGCACTGCTTCATCACTATCAAAAACTGGAGTCCTCGAAGGCGTTGTGTAAGTTGTCCCTTGTCACATGTACTTTGAAGTACTAACCAATATAAAAACGTACTACTCCTAATAGCCATTTAGTCTCCAAATGAAGTGAATACTGATGTAATGTTGTTTAGCACACTCGTACCAGTCAACAATAAAGGTATCTGCACTTATACCCGTTGCACCCTGTATACTAGATTAATCATAAGGTTATAAGTTTCAACTTGAAAAAAGTTACGTATTTAATTTTCTGTTTGTTACATGTCTGGTACACAATGAAATCCCTAGGACATAGCTCGCAGCTAGATGTTTCAAAGCTAAATGGAGCACCCCGTTGATGAAGGGAAGTACACTACTGGCCATTAAAATTGATACTCCAAGAAGAAATGCAGATGATAAACGGGTATTCATTGCACAAATATATTATACTAGAAATGACATGTGATTACATTTTCACGCAATTTGGGTGCATAGATCCTGAGAAATCAGTACCCCGAACAACCACCTCTGCCGTAATAACGGCCTTGATACTCCTGGGCATTGAGTCAAACAGAGCTTCGATGGCGTGTACAGGTACAGCTGCCCATGCAGCTTCAACACGATACCACAGTCCATCACGAGTAGTGACTGGCGTATTATGACGAGCCAGTTGCTCGGCCACCATTGACCGGACGTTTTCAGTTGGTGAGAGATCTGGAGAATGTGCTGGCCAGGGCAGTAGTCGAATATTTTCTGTACCGAGAAAGGCCAGTACAGGACCTGCAACATGCGGTCGCGCATTATCCTGCTGAAATGTAGGGTTTCGCAGGGATCGAATGAGGGGTAGAGGCACGGGTCGTAACACATCTGAAATGTAACGTCCACTGTTCAAAGTGCCGACAATGCGAACAAGAGGTGACCGAGACGTGTAACCAATGGCACCCCATACCATCACGCCGGGAGATACGCCAGTATGGCGATGACGAATACACGCTTCCAATGTGCGTTCACCGCGATGTCGCCAAACACGGATGCGACCATCATGATGCTGTAAACAGAACCTGGATTCATCAGAAAAAATGACGTTTTGCCATTCGTGCACCCAGATTCGTCGTTGAGTACACCATCGCAGATGCTCCTGTCTGTGATGCACCGTCAAGGGTAACCGCAACCATGGTCTCCGAGCTGATAGTCCATGCTGCTGCAAACATCGTCGAACTGTTCGTGCAGATGGTTGTTGCCTTGCAAACGTCCCCATCTGTTGAGTCAGGGATCGAGACGTGGCTGTACGATCCGTTACAGCCATGTGGATAATTGGTCTAAAACGCAAGTATCATGAATCTGGACGTTTCCAGTTGAACATAGCTCACGTTTATCTGCTTGCTATTGGTAGCACTGGGTACTCGAAAAGCTCTCGTGAATGGAAGGTTAAGGGTAGAGAACTATTAAATCTTGAAGCCCTGCTCATCAAGTACAGTGATGTGCGCCATTTTCCATATTATTTTATTGGCGGCAATCTCATTCTCTTCATTAGCTCCTTGAATGAGTGATTTTTTATCTGTTGCACTTTGTACCAGGATAACTTCCTGTTTAGTTTTCATAATAATTCGCTGCACATCCTCAAAGTAACCTATAAATAGTTTAAGAGGTATACATGCAGTAAATTTGCTATGCTATTCAGCAGTTCTACCTTATGGTTCGTGAACAAACCAATTTGCGTTTTCTAGTTTGCTTAAATCTTTTCAATTGGGACAACCCTAACATCTAATTAGTTAATGAGTCTCAGATGCTGTAGGGAATACATCTCTAGGTCCTTAACTTCATGTTCAAGAGGCTGAAATATTCCAGCTATGTATAGACGATTTCTCTGTCTACTCACGCCTATCCTCTCGGTTGGAGTGCCTGACATGCATGGGAAATTGTCCATGCTATGATGTATACTAACGTATCGACCTTTTTCGTTGCTATATTTATATACAGGAACTCGTGGAAGTTGTGTCTGTACCTACCATCATTCAGTTTTCTTGTTTTATCATTAGCAAGAAATCTATACTGCATGTGATTCCAGAAATCCCCACATATCCTTACAAATTCATTTAATGAAATACAGGGTTATTACAAATGATTGAAGCGATTTCACAGCTCTACAACAACTTTATTATTTGAGATATTTTCACAATGCTTTGCACACACATACAAAAACTCAAAAAGTTTTTTTAGGCATTCACAAATGTTCGATATGTGCCCCTTTAGTGATTCGGCAGACATCAAGCCGACAATCAAGTTCCTCCCACACTCAGCGCAGCATGTCCCCATCAATGAGTTCGAAATCATCGTTGATGCGAGCTCGCAGTTCTGGCACGTTTCTTGGTAGAGGAGGTTTAAACACTTTCACATAACCCCACAGAAAGAAATCGCATGGGGTTAAGTCGGGAGAGCGTGGAGGCCATGACATGAATTGCTGATCAAGATCTCCACCACGACCGATCCATCGGTTTTCCAATCTCCTGTTTAAGAAATGCCGAACATCATGATGGAAGTGCGGTGGAGCACCATCCTGTTGAAAGATGAAGTCGGCGCTGTCGGTTCCCAGTTGTGGCATGAGCCAATTTTCCAGCATGTCCAGATACACGTGTCCTGTAACGTTTTTTTTTGCAGAAGAAAAAGGGGCCTAAACATTAAACCGTGAGATTGCACAAAACACGTTAACTTTTGGTGAATTGCGAATTTGCTGCACGAATGCGTGAGGATTCTCTACCGCCCAGATTCGCACATTATGTCTGTTCACTTCACCATTAAGAAAAAATGGTGCTTCATCACTGAAAACAAGTTTCGCACTGAACGAATCCTCTTCCATGAGCTGTTGCAACCGCGCCGAAAATTCAAAGCGTTTGACTTTGTCATCGGGTGTCAGGGCTTGTAGCAATTGTAAACGGTAAGGCTTCTGCTTTAGCCTTTTCCGTAATATTTTCCAAACCGTCGGCTGTGGTACGTTTAGCTCCCTGCTTGCTTTATTCGTCGACTTCCGCGGGCTACGCGTGAAACTTGCCCGCACGCGTTCAACCGTTTCTTCGCTCACTGCAGGCCGACCCGTTGATTTCCCCTTACAGAGGCATCCAGAAGCTTTAAACTGTGCATACCATCGCCGAATGGAGTTAGCAGTTGGTGGATCTTTGTTGAACTTCGTCCTGAAGTGTCGTTGGACTGTTATGACTGACTGATGTGAGTGCATTTCAAGCACGACATACGCTCTCTTGGCTCCTGTCGCCATTTTGTCTCACTGCGCTCTCGAGCGCTCTGGCGGCAGAAACCTGAAGTGCGGCTTCAGCCGAACAAAATTTTATGAGTTTTTCTACGTATCTGTAGTGTGTCGTGACCATATGTCAATGAATGGAGCTACAGTGAATTTATGAAATCGCTTCAATCATTTGTAATAGCCCTGTATTAGTTCCTACATGCACTTGGGATTCTGAAATATGCTTTATTTAAATAAAATATATCAACACCAATATGATGACCAAAACAGAAATACCATAGAATATGATCTTAATTTTCCGCAGCGACATCATCAAATATGAACACAGTGTTTGGCTTCACTTTTTCTGCTGGAGGGATTGCACTGCTTTGACTGAATATCGTGTATGTTACAACACTGTGTAGTATCTTCTGCAGCAACTGGTACTTGGGCTGACAGAGAGTTTTTGAGAACACACATACATGCTCAAACTGGACTTCATTCGGATCTGTTAGCAGTGATATGAGAAGATTTGTGCTGCTGCAACTGAATGGACCTACTATTATCACTCATACATTATTATGGAGGAGTACCCCGTTTTTCTTCTACTTCTAGTCTTATTCTGCATCATCACAGGATCAGTCGCTTACAACAAAGTTCTGATTCTTCACCCACCCTGTCGTAATACCGAATACATCATGTAGCCCATTGGTATGCAACTGGTTTTTAAATAAAATGTATGGGCACCTGAAATTGGCGTGTATCATGAAGTTTAACAAGGCAATTTATGTGGTCATAAATATGCAATATGTCGTTTTGTTTATTCTACCATAAACACGTTCTCAAGCCACTGCAGGCCCATCATCGGATGGAGGTGTACAAGAACATTGTGCCGTTTGTATTGTGATATGATATGTTGTGAATTTCAAGCATTCGTAAGTGCTGCAAAAAACTCGTACTGTTATCTTCAATTATAAGCTTAAGCTTCATTGCACTCTTTTATAACTCGCAGCATAGACCAATAATGTATCAATTATTTGCTGCTATTAAGACCACAGAAGGTATCTTTTCGGAGAAGGTTTAATTTTAAGAAGGCTGACTGGTCAAGATTTGCGGAATTGGTGGACTTCAAAGTATCTCATATAGAACCAATACCCGAATGTTATGACACATTCACGACGGCTGTAAAGAGATGCTTGAGAATGTTAATCCCTCGCGGCTGTCGAACAATTTATATCCCCGGGCTTTCTTCAGAGCAAGCCACCCTACTAGCGGAATACAGCTACTTATTTGAAGAAAATACTTTCAGTGAAGCAACTGTGGGAGCAGGGAACAAACTTCTTTCCTCTATAAGGGATACAAAAAGGGTAAGTGGATAAAAACTACAGAAATCTTGGATGTGAAAAGAGACAACCATAAAGCTTAGAGACTTCTGAGATGAAACAATGATCCGAATAAGACCATTACACACCAGTATGTCACTGCCAATCAAATAACACATCAGTTACTGATGAAAGGGAAGACAACACACAAATCACAAAAACCGAAATTGCAAAGAGAATTGCAAGAGGAGAGTAATAACCTTACATCATCAATCAGCATGGAAGAAATACAGAAGGCTATCAGACAAAGTAAAAACGGTAAATCAGCTTGCTTGAATGATATACGAACCGAGCAGATCAAACACTTCGGCTTAAATACAAAGAAATGGATTTTCGAACCTTTGGATAACTGCATAAGCAGAAACCAAATTCTAAAGATAGGGCGGATGAGCCGAGTGATTGCTTTGCTGAAAACTCGCAAAGAAGGAAATGATCCAAAGAATTTTAGACCGGTTGCACTACTTTGTCATATTTACAAATTGCTGGAAAGACTGATTTTAAATCGCCTGTCACCTGCAATTGATCCCTCACTTATACCTCAGCAATCTGTATTTCGTCCAGGTAAAAGCTGTGCTGGACAACTGCTAAATCTAACACAGTTTGCCGCGCCGGGTAGCCGTGCGGTCTGAGGCGTCTTGTCATGGTCCATGGGTTTCTTCCCGTCGGAGGTTCGAGTCCTTCCTCGGGCATGGGTGTATGTATTGTCCTTAGCGTAAGTTAGTTCAAGTTAGATTAAGTAGCGCGTAAGCTTAGGGACCGATGGCCTCAGCAGGTTGGTCCCATAAGACCTTACGACAAATTTCCAAATTTTTTCACACAGTTTATAGAAGATGGCTTTGAAGGTCGGAAGGTGACATGAGTGGCATTTGTCGACTTATCAACGATGTAAGATCCGGTCAGTCACCAGCTACTACTAGTCAAGGTCTACAATCTGATCAAGATTTAGGTCTAAGCAGACTCATAACCTCCCTTCTGCAGAATCGCAGGTTTTTCGTCGGCTTTCAAGGAGAGCGCAGTCAATGGATACTACAGAAGAATGGCCTCTCGCAAGGAAGTGCTTTATATACACGAACGACCAACGTATAGCCCCAAACACCAGGAGCTTCTTATATGCTGACGACCTCGCTCTAGCCACCCAGAGCACAGATTTTGAATCGGTGAAGAATAACCTGAAGAATGCCTTTGAAGATCTATCCAGATACTAGAACAAAAACCAGCTTAAACCAAACCCTTCAAAGACCCAACTGTGTACTTTTCATTTGAGAAACAAGGAAGCCATTCGCAAGTTGAAAATAGTATGGTCGGGGGTCGAACTGGAACACTACCAGACTACAAAATACCTAGGTGTGACACTTGACAGATCTCTCACTTTAAGAAGGTACTGTATGAAATGCAATTCGAAAGTTTCCACCACGAACAATCTCCTACGGAAACTGGGCGGATCACAGTGGGGTAGTCAACCTGAAACAATCCGAACATCTCCTATTTGGTACAATTCAACTCACGCCAAAGAGGTGGATGTAGCTCTCAACGGTACCTGTAGAATTATAACAGATTGCCTGAAATCCACTCGAGTCGAATGGCTTTACCACCTCACAGGAATAGCACCACCACCTGTTCGAAGAGAGATAGCTGCGTACAAGGAAAGAAAGGCAGTGGAACAGGAAACTACACATTCTCTGTATGGCAAAAATGTTCAAATGTGTGTGAAATCTTACGGGACTTAACTGCTAAGGTCACACGACGTAACCTAAATTATCCTAAGGACAAACACGTACACCCATGCCCGAGGGAGGACTCGAACCTCCGCCGGGACCAGCCGCACAGTCCATGACTGCAGCGCCTGAAACCGCTCGGCTAATCCCGCGCGGCTCTGTATGTCCGTGAGCCGATTCCACAATGACTGAAGTCAAGGAAGAGCTTCCTTAGGGCATTAAAGGAAATTAGAACCATTGCTGAAAAAGCTAGACTACAACTATGGAGGGCTATGACCTACCTTCCCCTCGTGAGAAAAGAGTTGTTGAAGCTTTACGTCCAGGCTATGGCGAGGAATGGACAACTTGGAAGTCCCTGAATAGACTGAGATCCGGAGTTGGAAGATCAAAACGTAACTTGGCAAGATGGGGATATACTGATCCAAATGATATTCGGTGTGACTGTGGAGAAGAACAGACAGTTCGGCACATGCTTTGCTGTGGATTGTGCCCAGTCTCCTGTACAAAAGATGATCTTCAACAAGCAACAGAAAATGCACTGGAAGTGGCCAAGTTTTGGTCAAAAGTAATTTAATCATAACTGTGTGAAACGTATGTACATGTACCTGTATGTTTCTGACACGAGTGTAATAATTTAAAATTTTTGAGAACAGTAAGCTTGTCCTCGTTCAAAGCAATGGTTTTGTGATTTCAGTGTATAATTACGTGATAAACAGGTTATTTTTGAGAATTTTTGGACGATTACAAAACTATATTTTCGTAAGTTACTTGTGGGAGTGTTTTGGATGCATAATTTATCTCGTTGCGTTTATGGTTCACAGTTCGCCCAAGAATATATCACCCCTGAATTTCATTGTGTATCAAACCAAATAAATGAGCATTTTTTGAGAATTTCTGGAAGCTACCATTGTCGTTTACATAATCCATGAGCAATTTGTAGTAAATCGGCGTTGTGATTTAGTCACCGTAGCATATATTCCAACTAATATGTTGTGTTACACCTAACTTTCCCTTAAGGAGAAGTAGCCTTATATATTATTTGCATCTGTCGTAACTAACTCTGTATTAGAGTTTGCAAGCAACTATAACCAACCGCAAAAATTTTTAGGAAACTAGTAATTTTTACCACAGGCTTTTGTGTTACTTTGATAGAAATCTCATTTTGTGTATTTGCTTCAATTCATGTAGGGAATTAGCAACTTTTTAGGTCGACAGATTAAAAGATGATCGACTTAATTTAAAGTTATTTTTTCGCTTTCTCGTAATACACTGCACCAGCCAAACTGCAGTCTCACCGTAAATGCTGTTCTCGAACACAGGAGGAATTGGTTGACCTTCGGAATCAGCTGGAAATTGCTCTGACTACTGTCAAACGTTGGCAGCTGCTGTGCTGGAAGAGCTCCCATTATCCGACAACTGGAGAGTGGGTAGTAATACCCAAACGGCGAAGTACTGGACCTGTATTTTTGGAAGAAACCTAACGTAGTGACCGTTATTGTTTAACGATCCACGATTTCATTGGCGAGTAAAAAAGAAGACGAAATCCACTGCCGTACTCATGGTTTCAGTAAGATGGAACTATTGCGCTCACAGCTATGCATCTTCTGAAAAGAGAACGTACCGTCTCAAAAAACCTGTGGCCATATCGCACAGACTTTTTTCGTAGCGAAGTAGCAGGCTCTGTAGTGTGTCGCAATCGCCCACTCTCGAACTAAAGTAACTGCGTACACGAGAAGCATAGCGCAATCAAATCCGCACGATATATTTTCCATAAAATTGGGCTGCTTCAGATTTGCATAGCCGGCCGTGCATATGATTTCCAACGCTGGCCAATGAAATCGGGGATCGTTAAACGATAACGGTCACTAAATTGTAACTGCACAGCAACTTTCTGAACATCCTGCACGTATAAGCTCACCATGAATATCGTTGCCAAGCAGCGTCAGAGGCTCAATATGAACAGATAATAGTACCGTTAGTTGTCGCACATATAATACTCAGTACTTGTTAGCAAAATACTGAAAAATAGTAATGGGAGACTGGAACGCCATTGTGGGAGAAGGGAAAGAGGGAAACATAGTAGGCAGTCATGGTCTTGGAAAGAGAAATGACAGAGGTGAATGGTTAATTGACTTCTGCAGGGAAAGGCAGCTGATAGCGGCAAACACATGGTTCAAGAACCACAAGAGGAGGCTCTACACTTCGAAATCACCAGGGGATAAATACAGAAACCAAATACATTTTATACTGGTAGAAGAAAGATACAGGAATGGAATCAAGAAGGTGCACACATTACCAGGTGCAGATATTAATAGTGACCACAACTTACTTATGGCAGAAATAGAAATAAGAATGAAAAAACTGAAGAAGGCGACATGGTGAAGAAGTGGGATCTAGAGAACAAAGAACAAATTACAGAAATGCTGTCTCGGGAGTTTCTAAACACATTACGAGACAAAGAAGCACCTGACAATGCCAACGAGTACTGGAATATGCTGAAAGAAGGAATCATTAAAGCAGGACAGCAAAATATAGGGTATGTAAAAGGGAAAACGTAAAAAAAACCATGGGTTACACAAGAAATGATTTCCAAGATGGAAGAGAGAAGAAAATTGAAAAACAAGAACACTGAAGATGCAAGAAAGATATACCGAAGGTTAAATAATGAACTGCTAAGAGAAACAGAGCAGGCTAGGGAAAAATGGCTAAAAGAGGAATGTGTGCTACTATGGAAATTTTGAGTAAAGACGAAGAGGTAGTGTACAAAGATCGTGACGATGTCCTCCAGAGATGGGAAGAATATATAAAAGAGCTATATGACACAAATAGCAAACCAGAAACTCTGGAACTTGAATCACACAACAGTGTAAGTGATGACGAGAAAGGACCAACCATCATAATGAAAGAAGTAAAGTCTGCCATAGCTCCAATGAAAAATGGCAAAGCGGTAGGTACAGATACAATACCGGGAGAAATATTAAAATGCTTGAACCACGATAGAATAAGAGAAATATTGAGGTTATGTAATAAAATATATGACAGTGGTGGTTGGCCTGAGGACTTTCTGACAACAGTAATGATTCCATTACCGAAAAAACAAGGAACCAAGAAAAGCAGCGAGCAAAGGACAATCAGCCTCATTTCACATGCAGTCAAAGTGATGTTAAGAATAATTAATAAAAGACTTGAAAAAGTAATGGAGGAGAATCTTGGCGAGGAGCAGTTTGGCTTTAGACGGAATACGGGTACCAGCGATGCAATAGGGCTCCTACGAATCTTGGGAGAAAGGTTTATTGAAAAAAGAAGAGATCTATATATGTGCTTCATCGATCTAGACAAGGCATTTGACAATGTGGTTGGGACAAGCTGGCGACTATAATGAGAGGAAAGATAGTGGACTGGAAAACCAGAAGACTTATAAACTCATTATATCTTAATCAAAAAGTTTCAGTTAAAGTGAGAGGAGAAAGTACAAATTGGATCAGACTAGGAAAAGGAGTAAGACAAGGATGCTGTTTATCACCTACTCTTTTCAACCTATACTTGCAAAATATGATTGACCAATGCTCAGTAGATGACAAAGGAGTAGAAATTGGAGGAAGAAGAGTAGGGTGTTTGAGATTTGCTGATGACATGGTCCTTCTAGCCACAGGGGAAAAAGAATTACAGGATTTGGTGGACACCATTGCAACTAACGGAAATAATATGGAATGAAAATTAACACAAATAAATCAAAAGTATTGGCACTAGGAGGAAATAAGGAAATAAAAATTATGCTGAATGGAGAAATACTAGAACAGGTTAAAAATTTTAAGTATCTTGGAAGCAGGATAGACACCGACTAGAAGTGCACCACAGAAATTAAAACAGGGATAGTAATGGAAAAAGAGGCGTTTTATAAGAAAAGGAGAATTTTCTGCAGTGGTCTGGACAGAGAACTCAGGAAGAGACTCATAAAATGTTTTGTATGGAGTGTTCTTTTAAATGGCGCTGAAACATGGACTATGAGGAAAAAAGACAGAGAAAGGCTGGAGGCTTTTGAGATGTTGACATGGCGGAAGATGGAAAGAATAAGTTGGATGGACAGATTAAAAAATGAAGAGGTACTGAGATGAGTGGGAGAGAAAAGACAGTTACTAGATGTAATAAAAGGAAGAAAAAGAAATTGGATTGGGCATATAATAAGAAAGAATGACGGACTGATAAAAACAGTTTTAGAAGGTTATGTAGAAGGGAAAAGGAAGCGAGGAAGGGAGAAATTCCAGATGCTGGATGACATGATGGACGGTACAACATACAGCAGCCTTAAGAAGGAAGAAGCAATGGATCGCAGAAAATGGAGAGGCAAAGGACCTGCTAATATAGCAGATAACTGATGATGACTTCTTAGCACGATACCTACTTACAAGTGTATTTGAACAAAATGATGCAACACCCTTAGCATTACTTGGGAGGCAAACTCTAGAAATACGAGCTGCAGGTTCACAGTAAAGCTGTAATTCTCTTGTAAGTAATGTTTATCACGAAAGAATGCCAATAAAATATACAGTAATGCAGCGAAATGAACTCCCGTTAGTCTGTTTATCATATTTGCGAGCCTTACATCAAGAATAAATTGTAAAAATAGATTATCCACTGAAGGAAGAGTGAGAAATATTTTTGTTACGCGAGTAATGCTGTGCCGTAAATGTTGAGCGTACGTGCTAGCATAAAACACAGAATGACGCATGGTAAAGTAGTTTCCAGAAAAGTAAACAACGCTCGCATACCGCACATGGAAAAATGTGTTAAATTTGAAGTGCATAATACAAATACAGGCTAATTCGTCACACTTAAATACACGCCACTGCACCAAATCAGTAGCGAGTACAAAACGAGGGCCAAAGGGAAAGCAAGATAATCTGTGAAAGCCATATGAGAATGGTTTTTGTAATAAATCAGAAACCGGTAATGGTTTGATTTGAATAAACTTCTTTAAGCCACACTTGTGGCTGGTTGATGTTTAAATTACAAGGATTTATTTGTTTCGTTTCGTAACGACACGTGGTCCATATCTGTCAGAGTGATATCATTGTCGAGGCACAATGCGCGGGATTCAAAGTGAAAGCATTGCGGATTGTGACGCTGTATCTGTAGGCCTTCAAGCCAGAAGCGCTATCGCGCCATGTCTTTGTCTGAAAGACCCCATCTCTGTTGGAAACAATTATCTGTCCCGAAAAAGCTGTTTGGCAATAGGTGATATTTCACCAGAAGACATAGATTAGCAGTCGTGAATGGCCTATCGTGTTTTCAGTTCAACGACCCTCTAAATGAGGCTTATCGGGTGTCAAAAACGCCGAACAAAGCATCTCTACAGCAATGTCGTCACAGAATGAGTGATGGTATGTGGTGGTGTTAAAATGACGTTAGTCATCAGGAGATAGTAGTCGAACCGTCAAAAGTGGCTGATTCTGGCACTGACCAGTCTCCAGAACACGTCATATGCACTGAAGAAGCCATGCAACTCAATTATATAAAGAAACAAGACGGCCAACTGTTGAGATTTATCTGATCCCGAACATTTATAAAGTGTTTCCCTCTTTTCGTGACTAACTTGATGTAGTACTTTGCGTCTCATACATTTTGCCATCTTCTGGGGGGTAAAATTATTCTCACACGAAAATCGTTTTTGTTGAAAAATTTCCTACTTCGTTCACCACGAGCTAAATAATTCTTTATTCCCAAGCAGTTTCGATATCCAGGTGATCCAACCATTTCAAAGTCATTTATAATAGCAACTTACATGACAAGATTAAAACAATGGTGTAAAATAACATAAAATTCATCGTACATCAACTGTTAATCATCGTTCACATATTACTGTCAGCTTGCTTCCATATTTTTGGACAGTGCCATTTTACATACTGGCGGTATGTAGTGCGTCTCCACTCTAAAAGTTGCTCTGTTACCGACGATGTAGCACAGTGTCGAACGTCTTGTGATCTATTGACGCAGAACCACCACGGATTCAGAAAATATCGCTCTTGCGGAACACAGCTGGCTCTTATTCACATTAAGTAATGAGCGCTGTCGACTGGGGAGTCCGCTGAGTTATGGGCGGAAGTTACTATGAGCGAACTGGGAGCGGTGTCCATTTCCAGTCCAGGGGCCAGAACTGGCAGTCTTCCTGAAAGTACTTAGGCAGATTGAGGTCTATTAATTAATGACTTTGGAGGTAAGTTTAGCGCAGTCTTGCGGGACAAAACAAGACTGGCGAACCTTGTGTAGACTTATTACACGTGTGCAGCAGTGCAGTGTATTAATTCGGGGCCGTAGAAACGATTCTACTGAAATTTGCGAAATTTGCTTCGCGCACTGCACATCACCAAGAATGCGTGGCTTTTTGTAATACAATTTTAGTATATACACTCCTGGAAATGGAAAAAAGAACACATTGACACCGGTGTGTCAGACCCACCATACTTGCTCCGGACACTGCGAGAGGGCTGTACAAGCAATGATCACACGCACGGCACAGCGGACACACCAGGAACCGCGGTGTTGGCCGTCGAATGGCGCTAGCTGCGCAGCATTTGTGCACCGCCGCCGTCAGTGTCAGCCAGTTTGCCGTGGCATACGGAGCTCCATCGCAGTCTTTAACACTGGTAGCATGCCGCGACAGCGTGGACGTGAACCGTATGTGCAGTTGACGGACTTTGAGCGAGGGCGTATAGTGGGCATGCGGGAGGCCGGGTGGACGTACCGCCGAATTGCTCAACACGTGGGGCGTGAGGTCTCCACAGTGCATCGATGTTGTCGCCAGTGGTCGGCGGAAGGTGCACGTGCCCGTCGACCTGGGACCGGACCGCAGCGACGCACGGATGCACGCCAAGACCGTAGGATCCTACGCAGTGCCGTAGGGGACCGCACCGCCACTTCCCAGCAAATTAGGGACACTGTTGCTCCTGGGGTATCGGCGAGGACCATTCGCAACCGTCTCCATGAAGCTGGGCTACGGTCCCGCACACCGTTAGGCCGTCTTCCGCTCACGCCCCAACATCGTGCAGCCCGCCTCCAGTGGTGTCGCGACAGGCGTGAATGGAGGGACGAATGGAGACGTGTCGTCTTCAGCGATGAGAGTCGCTTCTGCCTTGGTCCCAATGATGGTCGTATGCGTGTTTGGCGCCGTGCAGGTGAGCGCCACAATCAGGACTGCATACGACCGAGGCACACAGGGCCAACACCCGGCATCATGGTGTGGGGAGCGATCTCCTACACTGGCCGTACACCACTGGTGATCGTCGAGGGGGCACTGAATAGTGCACGGTACATCCAAACCGTCATCGAACCCATCGTTCTACCATTCCTAGACCGGCAAGGGAACGTGCTGTTCCAACAGGACAATGCACGCCCGCATGTATCCCGTGCCACCCAACGTGCTCTAGAAGGTGTAAGTCAACTACCCTGGCCAGCAAGATCTCCGGATCTGTCCCCCATTGAGCATGTTTGGGACTGGATGAAGCGTCGTCTCACGCGGTCTGCACGTCCAGCACGAACGCTGGTCCAACTGAGGCGCCAGGTGGAAATGGCATGGCAAGCCGTTCCACAGGACTACATCCAGCATCTCTACGATCGTCTCCATGGGAGAATAGCAGCCTGCATTGCTGCGAAAGGTGGATATACACTGTACTAGTGCCGACATTGTGCATGGTCTGTTGCCTGTGTCTATGTGCCTGTGGTTCTGTCAGTGTGATCATGTGATGTATCTGACCCCAGGAATGTGTCAATAAAGTTTCCCCTTCCTGGGACAATGAATTCACGGTGTTCTTATTTCAATTTCCAGGAGTGTATTATAGGCTTACGTAGATACGCCAACAGTCTAAACTCAAAAATGATTTGACACTTGGAACCGCAATTAAAAAATTTGTGAGGCTTCTATCAATTTTCTATTTTCGTCTTAGTCTCTTCCTTTAATCCGCAACTGGAGGTTCATTGTAGTTGGGTGTCCTTGGGAAGCCGTGTCTTGTGTAGAAGAATTCCTCGTTCGTCAGGCTGCTGCAGTGTTCTTGCATGGTCCTGACGCGCTGTTGCTGCGTCTTGATATTGATAGGAGGCCGTCGATTTGTTGTTGTTGTTAAACCGTTTGTTGCTATCATTCATCAAGGCTTTTAAAAGGTTGTGTAATGCAACATTCATGAAGATTTTTTCGTAGTTCGGTATTTTCCTCGATTTTTTCAAGCTGGCCCCAAAGATAGTAGTATTTCTCAGCTTGTCGCAAGTGGGCGATTACCAATGTGGTGGCTGATCTCTTGCAGGCAGTACGCCAAGGCTCCCGGGTTCGATGCCCGCCTTGTTCACGAGATTTTCTCCGCTCAGGGACTGGGCGTTGTGGTGTCATCATCATTTCATCCCCGACGCGCAAGTCACCCAATGTGGCGTCGAAGGCGATAAGTACTTGCCTTCGGCGGCCGAACTTCCCCGAATGGGGGACTCCCGGCCCACAATGCCGTACACTCATTTCCGTTTCTTGCAGGCAGTGTAACGTCTTTAAGTCTGATGTCGTGATTGTTGTTGTGTTGAAATGGTTTTGCGCTGAGTATTAGTTTACTACTCTCGCAGACGTCTGCGACCATTCGACGCAAAATCATGCGCTCCAGCGTGTCAGGTTCACTGCACGTGTCGCAAGCGTCTGTCCACATCACGTGTATGTCTCCTACTTATTCTTTGATCAATATAGTCCTATTAACAATTTTGCACCATAAGCTGAGACGTTTTGTCACACGGAAGAAGCATTTCAGCAAGACGAGGACCCATATTTCAAAGTGGTATTGCGAGGTGCCAGGGCTAGCAGTGTATTTAACACTAAATTCTTCTAGAATCTACATATGTAAATGATGCTCTAAGCCCCCCCCCCCTATTCTAACTCCGACTTTTGCTGTTGCACATGGATTAAAAAGAAACGCGAACTGACTGTAATGGACCCTGCAAGTGGACTAGAAAAGAGTTTGGTACCTACAATAATTTAATTTGATAAATAAGTTAAATAAAGGAAAGTTTAATTAACGTAGTGTGAAATGATAGGGTTGCTCTACCGATTAACACAATGAAAAAAAAAATGGTTCAAATGGTTCTGGGCACTATGCGACTTAACTTCTGAGGTCATCAGTCGCCTAGAACTTAGAACTAATTAAACCTAACTAACTTAAGGACATCACACACATCCATGCCCGAGGCAGGATTCGAACCTGCGACCGTAGCGGTCGCTCGGCTCCAGACTGTAGCGCCTAGAACCGCACGGCTACTCCGGCCGACTAACTGAATGAAAGTTCTGTCCAAAATAACAATATGATTTATTATGACTAAACTCAAAGTAATAAACATTTACAATACATCAAATTGGCTCATATTGGATATTCAAATAAATGCTGTGAAGGTGAAGTTTCCCATAAATTAGATTGTGACATTTATGATGACGTGGTATGTGGAGCCAATTCCTTGCAACTCAAATCTTAAGAGAAACACACAGCCAACCCAACATTAATTGCTGCTGCAGTAGTGAGAACTCAGACAATGAACACCCAATACAGAACAAAGTTAGAAAAGACGAACAGGCGCGCTCTGCTGAGCTCTGATTATCACCTAGCAAAATTGCCTGCTTCACCGGTGCTGCGGACGTACATTACGAAGCTGTCTTCTTAACTGCAAGGACACGATCTGGCGTACCGGAGGCGATGGCTGGTTGCTTCGACGTCCCGTCGTGGTGATGATAATGTCGCGAGTATAGCTCGAAACAAATTATCCTGGTCTGGTTGTTCCAGACTAAAGACTTCCTAGCAATACAAATGCGCCTCTGAGGGAGACGAAGAAGGCTCGCTACACAATCACTGACAGTACAGTGATTGATTTTAACAAGTGAAGTCATACATTAACTCCGATACAGTCAACTTTAGCCAAAACTACTCAAGACAGACAACATAGGCCGCTTGTACGCAGAACGCTCAATTGCCAACTGTACTCGGAAAGTTACGTTGAAGTCGAAACTTCAGCAACTTTGTCAAACAGTTACAATTAAACAAGAGTATACTAGACAGCCAACGGAAGGCAGGCTGTCCAGAACAGCGAGAGCCCAGTCTTGTAACCTACCCCGACCGAAAGTCGAGAGCCGACTCCCCCCAGAGCACCTGTACAAACCGAACACAGAACATTCCCGCCCCCACGACAGTGGCCGTGGTTAAACGTTCCAATCAGCAACTCTAAAACCGGCGGAAAATTCCACTCTATTGCCGAAGCACTACCATTCCACCAATGGAGATTCTTGGCGCCAATTTCTGCGCCGATTTTGCTACGTCACGGAGCTATGCCCTGAGCAAGCCAATCACAGTTACGATTTTGCAGAAAACGCGGGAATTTGCCCGCCATGACTGCCTGGGGACACAAGTC
Source organism: Schistocerca piceifrons (assembly GCF_021461385.2). Lineage (NCBI taxonomy): Eukaryota > Metazoa > Arthropoda > Insecta > Orthoptera > Acrididae > Schistocerca > Schistocerca piceifrons. The sequence goes on along the minus strand of NC_060144.1, from coordinate 370,461,685 downwards.
ATTCCCACGCCTCACTGGTAGCCCGCCAGAAAGCGTTTTCGCTAAGTTTCTGCGAAGTAACGGAATCTCTAGCCCAGCCGTTCGTTCAGGCCCCTGTGGGCGTGTCTCCACCGCTATTATGACATTGTCGGCGTCTGGAAAGCATTCACTCGACCCCTCACACCCGTCGGCTTAACCCTTTCAAGATCAGCAGAGCCCACGTGACACCGGACCACCCGAGTGATGAGAGATGCTACGTGGGAAGTCTGTGTGTCAAGGAATAGCAACATTTCACCGCATGCAATTAGAGAGGAAAATCGAATTACTCAGAGTAAGATAGAAATATGAGAGGGGGCTTTTGCCACCTCTCAGTATTATTCCATTTTATGTTATTGATGTCACATATCTTACAATTTTAACCATATCTGTCGATTGTTGACTACTGATTAGAGCATTGTCTCTTGAAACGTGTTAAACACCTACATGTAGAGCTATTCACCATCTTGTGGTGCTTGGTGGAGGGTACCTTATGCACCACTGACATTTCCCCTCTTTCCTGTTGCAGTCGCGAATGGTTTGCGGGAAGAACGGTTGCCGGTAAGCTTCCGTGTGCGCTCGAATCTTTTTATCTTAATGGTCTTTTCGCAAATATATATGCAAGAGGAAGCAATAGATTTGTCGACTCTGCTAGGAAAGTGCACTCTCTGGACTTTAACAGTAAACCGCAGAGTTTTGCATCTGCCGTTGGGTTTGGTTGAGCGTCTCCGTGACGCTTTCGAGCTTACTAAACGATCCTGTAAGGAAACGCGCTTCTCTGCTTTGGAACTTCTTTGTTCCCTCTGTCAATCCTATCTGGTTGGGGGTTGTTTGTGGGAAGAGACCAAACTGCGAGGTCATCGGTCTCGTCGGCTCAGGGAGGAGCGGGGAAGGAAGTCGGCCGTGGCCTTTCAGAGGAACCATCCCGGCATTTGCCTGGAGCGATTTAGGGAAACCACGGAAAACCTAAATCAGGATGGCCGGACGCGGGATGGAACCGTCGTCCTCCCGAATGCGAGTCCAGTGTGCTAACCACTGCGCCACCTCGCTCGGTCAATCCCATCTGGTATGGATCCCACACTGAAGAGGAATATTCAAGTATTGGTCACGCAGGTTTTGTAAGGTACCTCCTTTGTTTCCTGAGTATTCTTCCAATGCATTTCAGTATGGAATCTGTCTTTCCTGAGATTAGGAGCACTTACTATGTACCAACATATTTAGTTTGACGTTGATGCTACATCAGAAAATTTTATGATCTGAAGATGGCAGTAGCCGAAACCGGTAATAGTGAAGGAAAAAAAAGTGATTAAGACGGACCTGTAAAATTAAGTGCCAAAAATATGATCATAGACTCCTTTTCAGACTTTATGTCTCCAATTTATAAGATTAGTTTTTTGTCGTCTTTCCACTTCAAATCACTCCGTATACATATTTCCAGATATTTTATGAAATAACTGCTTCTAGTGGTCGTTCTGCAATCATGTAATCGTACAATAGTGGGCATTTCCGTCTTTGTAAACACGTTACGTTGCATTTGTTCATGTTGAGAGTCAGTTGTCTTTCCCTGCACCAAGCGTCGACCTTCTGCTATTCTCTAACGGTATTCTGATCCGCTATAACGACTTCTCTGTATACAACAGCTGCTTCCACGAAAGACGCACTTTTAACAACCCGTCGGGGTATGTCCGAAGTTACTTTTATGTACGAAAATTTCTCTCTGTTGAGAATTGTATCCTATGTTCTGTTTGCTACAAACTCTTCAGTCCACCACAGAGTTGGTCTGATATTTCTTACGCTCGTATTTTCTTCATTTGGCAGCAGTGCGGAACTATGTCGAATGACTTACGGAAGTCAAGGAAGTTGATCGTCGGTAAAGCAGATGCCAGGCTGAGACTCATTGGAAGAACCCTAAGAAAAAATGCAATCCGAAAACAAAGGAAGTAGGTTACAGTACACTTGCTCGCCCACTGCTTGAATATTGCTCAGCAGTGTGAGATCCGTACCAGATAGGGTTGATAGAAGAGATAGAGAAGATCCAACGTAAAGCAGCGCGCTTCGTTACAGGATCATTTAGTAATCGCGAAAGCGTTACGGAGATGATAGATAAACTCCAGTGGAAGACTTTGCAGGAGAGACGCTCAGTAGCTCGGTACGGGCCTTTGTTGAAGTTTCGAGAACATAACTTCGCCGAGGAGTCAAGCAGTATATTGCTCCCTCCTACGTATATCTCGCGAAGAGACCATGAGGATAAAATCAGAGAGATTAGAGCCCACACAGAGGCATACCGACAATCTTTCTTTCCACGAACAATACGAGACTGGAATAGAGGGGAGAACCGATAGAGGTACTCAAAGTACCCTCCGCCACACACCGTCAGGTGGCTTGCGGAGTATAGATGTACATGTAGATGTAGAAT